>NC_137104.1:2341723-2709223 GCF_949357685.1 Gobio gobio
CGCACCGTTATGAATGTCGTGCGGCCGTCTGTGTCTTACATTCTGTGAGTGAGATCCCACCCCTATGGGCGGGTTGAAAACATGCAGAACTAGCTCTACTACTGACTTTAGTCTCTAGCCTTTGGCCTAAAAAGCCTCAGATGATGCAAAATGACGCATATTTGTGTCATCAGAGGCTTTTCTCCAGATATAAAATACATAAATGGCTCGTCACAGGGGACATGAGCGGAAGCACGATCATTCGAATATACTACCGAGTTTCTACTGATACAAAGCTTAATGCTAAATTGCTGAAGTAACCCTTTAATAGTGAAGGGTTGTTTGAGCTCATTGTGACTTCTCTGAATGTTGGATAAAGTGCGGGTATGACACGCGAGTGACCGATTGTCATGGAAATGTCAGGTAATGACATTATACGTACACATTACTCCATGAAAACCTCTGTGTGAACAAGTCCAATGAAAAAGTGCAGGGCACAAATTCACATTTTATTAAAAGTGACTAAAAGTGATTAAACGTTTTAAGCAGGGCTTAAAAACTGAACAAAATATAAATCAGTTCACTCCGAGCAGAATCGATATTTTAGTGTTTCCTTTTTGGTGTTCCACATTAAACATTACTGTTCTGTTGAAAAAATACCGGTTAACAACGTTATTTTAAAGGGGGGGTAAACCAAGATTTCACTATTCTAACTTTAGATAGCGTGTAATGTTGCTGCTTGAGCATAAACAACATCTGCAAAGTTACAACATTCAAAGCTTAAAGCAAAGGGAGATATTCGCTTTTAAATAAATCAATTTCAAAGGACTACAGCAAACGGCCAGTAGGCGACTACAGACATTCCTCCAGGGTTGGTGACATCACCAGCCCCAATATTTCCATAAACCCCTCCGTGAATATTAGATAAGAGGGATGAGGCCATTTTGTATCGCTGCGCTGTTGTGGCATAGTTCCTATGGACGGGGATGCGTTGCAGAGCGTTTAACATGCAGCATGTTATATGCATGTGTGTTTGAGACAGAGGGGAACAGGTCGCAGATATATGCTGCCCATCTTAAATCACGAGACAGACAGGGGTTGGAGGAGAAGACTGGAAAATGTGACATAATGGACAATATTCGTCTGTATTTGCAATTCATGAGCGGTTCAGCGAGACAAACACTGCCAGTGTGTGGATGCACAACGCGCGCGCGGCTCCCGCTGCACATCTCACGGAGGAAAGCTTCCACAATCTTCGCGAGTTCAATGCAGGATTTGCACAACGGCTTGTCCTGAAAGATGGATTTAAAAACAGGAGCTGTTTACTGGCCACAACCTGTAAGTGTGATTTATTTTTCATCGATGTGTTTTCCTGTAATAGGTTAATTGTACGTTGTAGCAAGGAAGTAAACAGATGACAGCGCTGTTCTGCAAACCAGTCTGTTAAATGCTCATTCATACTTAACGTTATCCGACGAACACCTAACGTTACAAACACCTAACTGTTAACGTTAAAATCTCAACAGCGAACTTGGCATTAGTGTAAATTATTCTTTGATTAGAGCTTGTATGTATTGTTTATCTACAGAAATGCTAAACATGGTTCTGTGTGTGATTTGGTTACTAGTAAAGCCAATGTTTAGTGTTTGTTTTGGGTTAATAGTTCTTGCGACGGATATTTGGCTATAATCGTTCTAAAAATACAAATGTAACAGTGGCATTCAGTAGCGATCACTATAGATCCGCAGTCTTTACTCTTGAGGACTGAACAGGTTCTGCTCGATCATCTTCACTAAAATTGTCTGGGTCTGATTCGGGCTCAGATTGGTGTGGTTTTATTGACGCCATTGTTTCTAACACTACCCAAAGCACAGTCTGCCGGTAAAGGTAAGGGGCGTGGCGTTTCCGACAAACGTGCACTAGGCAGTTAGCGAATCACAACACACTGAGCCAGCTAACCAATCTGAGCCCATTGCGTATTTTTGAGGGACTGGCTTCATACAACCCGGAAAGCATCAGACCGTTTTACAAGGAGGGACAGAGCAGTGTAGATTAAAGGTCAAATATATGAAAAATAATGCCATTTTTTTTTTAAAACGAAGCATGAACACGTTACAGTGCACCCCACAAACACAATCAAGCCTTCAAAAGAATGTGTTTTACCACCCCTTTAATTTAGCCTATACTTTAAACAAATATGTATAAATAAAGACTTTCACTCAAAAATAAGATAACACGTGATACTTACACTTGAACATTTATTTCATGACTTTGTTAAAACCACAACAGAAATACCTGCATTAATTACAAAGCATAAACAGCTGGAAAAATATTGACCCGTTTTAATGGACCGTTAGACAATCGAAAGTGGCCCTCTTATGCCTAATTCTTTTCAGAAGAGTGATAACATTCTTTGTACATAAGTTTTTTTCCCAACACGACTTGTTTTAAAAATGACATGAATAAAAAATAAATAAACTGGATAACCATTGCTCTTTTAATGCAGCGTCAACTGCTAATTTCAAAGCAAACACTGCTGCATCACATAATCAAATTCAGTCGGCTAAAAAAGGTCGATCATTTAATGCAATATAACATTGTAAAACTACAACAAAATTTATACAATTTAATACAAAGCATCAACAGTCCGAATCAAAAACATTGACCTGTCCTGTATTGGCTACCTGAAAGACTAGAAAAATGTGCGATAGTTGCTAGTACTTGGATAGGCTTAAACAGCCTAAATCAGTCTATTTGAGCTTAAAGTCTGTACTACTTGTTTAAACATACGAAAAGAATGTCCTCCAATACCTGCGCATTCATTGAAGACCTCATAGGGGAAAGAATGTACTTGAGGCATGAAAATGCGCGCTCATACTGACTTGCGTACCGGTAGATTCATAGATGACTGCTGCGCGGGCATTTCACTCACGCTTGATCCGTCAACGTCACATGCTGTACTACTTAATTCATGATAGGTCACTGCCAAATTAAAATATTAAAGAGAACGATAAAATAACGTTATTAACCGGTTAATGCTCATTTCAAATAAACGTTTCTGCTCCGAACGATTAAAATTGATTTTGTTTTCGTTTTTGTTCCTGTTAAAATTTCATTCGTTTCCGGTTTTTAAAAGTGTACTTTATAATACTGATCCAAATATTTGTAAATTTGTAATTCCTTCTGAAGGATTTGGTAATACTTGAGTCATTACTAGTGGGTTACCATGATTTTCACTTTAGAATGAATCATACATTATGCATTATTCACATTAATTATAAACCTGTATACAGTAGTTATTAGTAGTGCTCTGGCAGGTGTGAAAAAATAGTAGTTACTGATGAGCAAATAGAGAACTACCACATTCAACTGAGCGCTATTACTTACTATTACTTACTATTACTAGTAGTTTGAGTTTCTTGTTAGTTAATAGTTGTTACTAGAGTATTAGTCGAGTATTACTCTTTTTACCTGTGTAGTTATTCATTAATGACGGACCTACTGTACTCTTTTTACCTGTGTAGTTATTCATTAATGACGGATCTAGTGTACTCTTTTTACCTGTGTAGTTATTCATTAATGACGGACCTACTGTACTCTTTTTAACGGAACGCTGTGTTACAAGATTGGTTTAGAGTTTTGTGCCAAGAGTTTTGCAAATTTATAATGAAAGTGATACCAGATTGATCTAAAACTGTATTCAATCAATTCCTTTTTTCCCATTCAAATTATAATTTTAGCCTGGTGTAGAAATTGCATAAACATTCATCACTCACCTGGAATTCATCATTGTATCAACCTCACTGAAGACCTTCACAATTCAGCAGTTATCTGCTTTTAATCAAAATAACACATTTTTATATACATAAATGGCATTATTAATATTTGTATATAAACAATCACTATATTTATTATTTATCCAATATATTATTTAGATGAGGAATATTATGCATCCAAAACATTTCAAACCAAAAATGTGCCATTAAACCTAGATATGAATATTAATACTCACCAGCAGTCTATGAAGAGCATCTAGTTGAATAATATTGCGCTCAGAAATGATGCTCTATTTATAGTTGAATTAAGGTCCTCCTAACCAAATAAGTCTTATCTTATATCTGAATAAATAACAAAGGCAGATAAGGTGATTATTTAGTTATGCTGGTTGAAAGTCACATCCTGATAGTAATCACTAAGTAAAGTGGCCTAAATGTATTTACATGTATATAATTTGTCTGTGGAAGGTGTAGGACCAAAACATGTTCATCCAATTCAGTCTGAATGCAATGATGCGATGTCCTACCTGCCTATCAACCTCCTTTTACTTATACTTTACTTTAAATTTTATTTTACTGTTAATTTCCTGTCATCTCTTGGAATATATGAAAGCCAAGTTTCAGCTTTCATTTTTCAGCTTGATCCACACCGAGAAATTAGATCCTCTGCACTGGGGAGAGTTTGCTCTTTTCCCAGTTGACCCGAAGGCCCAGACGGGAGAGACGACAACCAAGATCGTTAAGCCTTACACATTACTGACTACGCCACTGAAGATGTTGAAATACGAGTGTTTTTCATATCATATTACGGTGCCCATCTCCAACCCTACCGTAATGCCAGGGCGTAGAAAGTCCTTGCGAGTCACCCAAGGGTGGAGGGTCCTAGAGCAGTCAAGCCAGTTGTTCCCTGCCAGTTCGCCTCTTCATGGCACTGAGCTTGCTGCTCGCAGTACACCAGAGGCCAGTCTTGAGAGTAGATTCTCTGGTAGCGTGGACATTTCTTCCAAATATATCTCAGTGGGTCCTGCAGACAGTAGAAAAGGGTTATGCTGTCCAGTTCAGAACGCGCCCACTTTGTTTCAGCGGGGTCCTACCCACAATGGTGGGCCGTGAGCAGGCTCTTGGGACATGGCTGTGTAGCCAGTGCTGAAGCAGTCTCAATTACATCAATCCGAGCGGCATGACCATGGATGCCATATGCCCCAGGAGCCTCTGAAACTGTGGAACCATTGTCATGTACCTGAATTAATTCAGGCAGTTCAGCATTGACTGGGCACGCTCATTCATGAGACATGCCGTGGTGTTGACCGAATCCAACTCCATACTAAGAAAAGAGATACTCTGCACATGAGGAGATTTTGCTCTTTTTCCATTTGACCCAAAGGCCCAAATGGCTAAAGTACTCGAAGACCAGGGCCCTTGTGTTCACACACACCAAATCTCAAGAGTGAGCCAAAATGAGCCAGTCATCGAGATAGTTGAGGATGTGAATGCCCACTTGTATTGGTATTTCTGACCTTCATAAGCAATTCATATAACCAGTCTGTGTCCTACAGGTCGATCACTGCAATCCGATCTTGGAGACGAATGCACACGAGCATCTTGAACAGAAGATGACAAGACATGCAGATCCAAGATCAGCCGTAACCCACCACATTTTTACAGTACAATGAAGTATGGGCTGTAGAACCGTGGTTTCATCTTGGCTGGAGGGACCGGCTGTATTGCTTCCTTTGCCAGCAGGACCGCAATCTCCGCACGCAGGAAAGGGGCTTTGTTTGCTACTGAGGGTTTGCAAGGGTTTGGTTGGAGATGCGTGAGGAGGCATCGAAAAAAAAAGAGGCGAAAGAGGTACCAGGGCAGGACGATACTGTGCAGCACACCCCACACCGAGAAACCAGTCATCCAGGCACAATACTCTGGCTAGACATTTGATAGAGTTTGGGTTTTTTGCCACAGTCGCCTTTGGCTTGCTTAGTTGAGGTCAGGAAAGTGACATAACTTTTTCAGAAAATCTATCGCAATGACCGCACTGGATGAGAGGATGAGAACAAACAATTGAATCAAACTATTGTCTTCAATAGAAGCTATTGTCTATTGTCAAGCTATTGTCTTCTTTAGAGCTGCTTTATAGCCGAATCACATCTTGCATCATTGACAATGTTATTGAAACTGAATCATTGAACTGACTAATGCTGAATAATGACATTGCTGCCTTTTGTAGATCGTCTTATAGCTAAACTGAACATGCTTCAAAATTTGATGAACTTCAAATTTGTTTGAAATTTGGTTATTGATCTGAACCAACACTGTACTGACTTGAGCGAAATAATGACACTATTGTCTTTAAGCTTTACAACAGTATCTGGAATATCTCCATAATTGAGTTGCCATAACAGATTGGGCTATTTCCTTTTATTTATTTTAATTTATATTTATTTTAAATAATAAGTTGACGAGACAGCACTTTTCACTGTATGTTCTGTATGTTGATTAATGTTGAGAAATTAATCTTATTTATACAAATATACAAATAATTCTTTTTTATTTAAAAAATACTTATTTATTAATCCTGTTTCAACACAGGAAGACTTGATGAAGTATTGGTCAGAATGTATTCATATAGTGGCGAGTAAATTGATTCAGTGCCAGTTGTGTCTTTTCATATCAAAATAAAAGAAGTGGGAAAAGATTCATTTAATCATTACATTTGCACATTTAGCGGATGCTTTTATATGAAGTGCATTCAAGTTAGAGACATTTCATTAGTTTCATTCATTCTTTGTTCCGTGTGAACAGAACTTGCAGGAACGTCTTATCATATAATCAGTTACTTAATGTGTGGTCTTATGATCAGGATGTAAACAGGGATGTTTAATTCTACAGTTGAGTGATTTTCACTTGTGCTTATCTTGGTTTGCATTATGTCAAGTGTCAAGAATAGCGTGGATGTTTTGGTCTCAGAATTACAGAAATTGAGATTTGAGGTTTTTTTTCCAAACTGTCTGGATGCAGATGTCTAGTTTGGGTTCCCTTTCAGTCGGTCACGTTCGACGTACGTCGGAACTGACCGACGAATTGGGATCTGTTTTCAGAGACCGACCTACTTCGAGTAATTAAAAACGAGCCAATAAACATTGGCATGCGATCACGCATTCCACGCACCGCCCCGCGTTGCGGGTATAAATAAGGAAGTGGAAGTGCCGCATACCGCTTTCAACTTCGGAGCCGAGCATTCAGTATTCTGGTGTTCCTACGGAGAGTTTTTTCATCTTTCATCTTACGAGCGGAGAGAAGAAAAGTCCTACCTGTTCCGGTCCAGTGTCGGTGTGACGGTGCCTTGCAGCGGTGGTCGCGAGACTCCGAAGAAAACAAACAGCTGTTTCCACAGCTCGCTGGGCGTTTTCTCATTGAGTGCTCACAGCGGGCTTGCACCTTTGAACTGCTGTGAGCCGCGGCCATTTCCCCTGTGTGCCTCGGCACTGTCGGAGCGGTTTTTTTTTCTCTCACTAAAAGAGCAACACGGTTTGACCCTGCGTCTTTTTCAAGATGTCATTCAAACCGTGTGTTTCTGGATGCCGTTGATTTCTGTCCCCAGTTGACGGACACGATCTCTGTCTCTCGTGTTTGGGCGTTCAGCACGCAGAGGCGGCTTTCGTGGATGAGTCATGTTCGCACTGCGCGAACATGACCATCGCAGTGCTACGGTCTAGGCTCCAATACCTCAAAAGGGGCGGAGTCCCATTGCGTATCCCCCGATCTAGTGGTCCTCCCGCTGCAAAGCAGAGGGCTGCTACTTTGGCTGATACCTTTGGTGGAGATCTGAGGGTGACGGTCAGGGCAACCCCGCCCAGTCAACAGGCTGCTCGGGCCCCTCCCCCCTCCGCTGCGCCGGCGCAGTTCCCGGAAGATCGCGGTGGTCCTTCCCATGGGGGGCCACCCGTTTCTTTCGGGGCTCCTGCTGAGGACATGTTATCGATAGCTGCATCGGGGGACGAGCTAATGGACTCTGGAGATGAGGATTCGGCTGCGTTGCCCCCTTCGGGTGTGGCACCGTTGCCCGAGTCTGATCCAGAGCTCACGGCTATGCTTTCCCGGGCCGCCGCGAGTGTCGGGCTCGAGTGGAACCCTCCACCGTGTCCCGAACCCTCGCGGTTGGACGATTGGTATCTCGGGACGGCCCGTGCTGGTTCTCAGCGCCCCGCCCCAGTACCATTCTTTCCGGAAGTGCATCAGGAGCTCACGAAGTCGTGGACGGCGCCCTACAGCGCTCGTGCACGATCAGCGAGTTCCTCCGTCCTCACTACCCTCGATGGAGGCGCGGCTAAGGGTTACGTGGACGTCCCTCCAGTGGAACGGTCGGTTGCGATGCAACTGTGTCCTAAGACCGGCTCCGACTGGCGCGGGCATCCACGTCTCCCCTCCCGGGCGTGTAGGTTCTCGTCCAGTCTAACGGGCAAGACCTACACAGCCTGTGGAGAAGCCGCGTCTTCTCTGCATGCCATGGCGCTCCTGCAGGTCTACCAGGCCAAGGCGCTCAAGGAATTTCACGAGGGTAGTTCCGACCCAGGGGTTATGCAGGAACTGCGTACCGCAACGGACCTCGCCCTCCGGGCGACGAAAGTTGCCGCACGCACCCTGGGTCGGGCGATGTCCACTCTGGTGGTCCAGGAACGCCACCTTTGGCTGAACCTGGCAGATATGCGTGAGACCGACAAAGTGCGGTTCCTCAACGCCCCTGTCTGTCAGGCCGGCCTCTTCGGCGACGCCATCGAGAGCTTCGCCCAGCAGTTCTCGGTGGCACAGAAGCAGACGGAGGCCATCAAGAACATCCTGCCCCGGCGACCTGCTGCTGCCTCCACCCAGTCGCCGGCTGCACCTCCGCCTGCTCGTTGCCGAGGGCGTCCCCCTGCGGCCGCCTCCGCCCCTGCTAAACCCAAGCAGCAGCCTCCACCATCGGGGAAGCAGGGTGCCGGCCGTCAGGGTGCCGCCCAACCCGTGTCGGGGCCCGCGAAGTCGGCAGGCAAGCGCAAGGGCAAGCGGCCCTGACACGGGGAGCCCAGGGAGAAGAGGAGCTGCTCCAGGGGAGGTGGTGTCCGCACCCCTCCTCCCCCCGGAGGAGGACCGGGGGGAGAATGTCAAGACTGGTACCGGAAACATCCTGCCGCTGGCCCTCCGGGGTCCAGCGGTACCCACATTCTCAATAAAAGAGCAGTTTCTTCCCTCCCTGAGCCCCGAGAGGGACAGGTTGGCAGTGCGCGACGCCCCCGGGCCTTGCCACTCCTTTCCTTCCCTCTCACCCCTCGCCAGGGGGCAGCAGAGTGGGCACCGAGGACGCCCCCGGGCCTTCTCACCCACTCTCTGCCCCACCTGGAGTATTCAGACAACACTCCGGGCCGCCTCCGGGCCTCCCGAGTCGGGTCTGAATACTCCACCTCGCTGCCTCACCCCGGGTACGTCTGTGGTGCCGTTGGTCCCGCTAGTTCGGTCTCTGGGGGCCTGGCTAGGTCTCCCCAGGCCGTCTCGCTGGCTCATCCGTACCATCAGACTCGGCTATGCGATTCAATTCGCACGCCGGCCTCCCAAGTACAAGGGCATCCTCTTCACCTCCGTGCGGAGCAGCGATGCCCATGTCTTGCGGTCCGAGATCGATGTCCTGCTGGCGAAGGGCGCGGTCGAGCCGGTTCCTCCTGCCGATATGAGGTCGGGGTTCTACAGCCCCTACTTCATTGTACCCAAGAAAGGGGGTGGGTTAAGGCCAATCTTGGACCTGCGCATTCTGAATCGGGCCCTGCACAAGCTTCCGTTCAAAATGTTAACGCAGAAACGCATTTTCCAATGCATCCGTCCCCGAGATTGGTTCGCAGCGATCGACCTGAAGGACGCGTACTTTCATGTCTCTATCCTTCCTCGACACAGACCGTTCCTACGCTTTGCGTTCGAGGGGAAGGCATATCAGTACAAAGTCTTGCCCTTCGGGCTGTCCCTGTCGCCTCGCGTCTTCACGAAGGTCGTCGAGGCAGCCATTGTTCCGCTCAGAGAACGCGGCGTTCGCTTACTCAACTATCTCGACGACTGGCTCATACTCGCCCAGTCTCGGGAGCAGTTGTGCGAACACAGGGACATGGTGCTCAGTCACCTCAGCCTGTTGGGACTTCGGGTCAACCGAGAGAAGAGCAAACTCTGCCCCGCGCAGAGGATCTCTTATCTCGGTATGGAGCTGGATTCGGTCAGCCGGACAGCGCGCCTCACTCCAGAGCGCGTCCGGTCAGTGTTGAACTGCTTGAATACGTTCAAAGGCAGGACAGCGGTCCCACTGAAATTCTTTCAGAGGCTCCTGGGGCATATGGCATCTGCAGCCGCGGTAACGCCGCTCGGATTGCTTCATATGAGACCGCTTCAACGCTGGTTGCACGACCGAGTCCCGAGATGGGCGTGGCAGAGCGGTCAGTACCGGGTCCTAGTTACTCCTTACTGTCGCCAAACCTTCAGTCCGTGGTCAGACCCCTCGTTTCTCCGGGCCGGAGTGTCCTTAGAACAGGTGTCGAGGCATGCTGTGGTCTTCACGGATGCCTCATCCACGGGCTGGGGGGCCACGTACAACGGGCACGCAGTTTCGGGTCTGTGGACGGGGCCCCAACTGCGTTGGCATATCAATTGCCTAGAGTTACTGGCGGTACGTCTTGCCCTGGCCCGGTTCAAGAAACCGCTTCGGGGCAAGCACGTACTGGTCCGTTCGGACAGCACTGCGGCCGTTGCGTACATCAACCGTCAGGGTGGTCTACGCTCCCGTTGCATGCTCCGGCTCGCCCGCCATCTCCTCCTGTGGAGTCAGAAGTTTGTGAGGTCACTTCGTGCCATTCACATCCCAGGTGCGCTGAACCAGACAGCCGACGAGCTCTCTCGCCAGTCGACACCTCCGGGCGAATGGCGACTCCACCCCCGGAGCGTCCAGCTGATATGGGACCACTTCGGAGTTGCACAGGTAGACCTGTTCGCTTCTCCGGACTCGACCCATTGCCAGTGGTACTACTCCCTGACCGGAGGTACCTTAGGCATAGATGCACTGGCGCACAGCTGGCCCCGGGACCTACGCAAGTATGCGTTCCCCCCAGTGAGCCTTCTCGCACAGACACTGTGCAAGGTCAGGGAGGACGAGGAGCAGGTCTTGTTAGTTGCGCCCTACTGGCCCAACCGGACCTGGTTCCCAGAACTCACACTCCTCGCGACAGCCCCTCCCTGGCCGATCCCCCTGAGGAAGGACCTGCTTTCTCAGGGGCAGGGCACTCTATGGCACCCGCGTCCAGACCTCTGGAATCTCCATGTCTGGTCCCTGGACGGGACGCGGAGGTTCTAGGTGGTCTACCACAAGCAGTGGTAGACACCATCGCTTCAGCTAGAGCCCCCTCTACGAGGCGCCTCTACTCTCTGAAGTGGAACCTGTTCGTCGAGTGGTGCTCTTCCCGCCGGGAAGACCCCCGAAAGTGTTCGATTAACGTTGTGCTTTCCTTCCTGCAGGATGGGTTGGATCGAAGGCTGTCTCCCTCCACCCTCAAAGTGTACGTCGCAGCAATAGCGGCGTATCATGATGCAGTAGACGGTAAATCCTTAGGTAAGCACGACTTAATCGTCAGGTTCCTCAGAGGTGCGAGGAGACTAAATCCTCCTCGTTCTACCTCGATACCCTCTTGGGACTTAGCCCTGGTGCTCAGAGCACTTCAGGGCCCCCCATTTGAGCCTTTGCAGTCTGTTGAGATAAAAATCCTGTCCATGAAGACAGTTCTCCTGATTGCATTGGCCTCAATCAAGAGGGTAGGGGACCTGCATGCACTCTCGGTCGACGAATCGTGCCTAGAATTCGGGCCGGCCAACTCTCACGTTGTCCTGAGACCCCGGCCTGGATACGTGCCCAAGGTTCCTACCACTCCCTTTCGGGACCAGGTGGTGAACCTGCAAGCGCTGCCTTCGGAGGAGGCAGACCCAGCCCTAGCTTTGTTGTGTCCCGTCCGCGCTCTTCGCGCTTACGTTGACCGGACTCAGAGCTTCAGATCCTCACAGCAGCTCTTCATCTGTTACGGAGGCCAGCAGAAGGGAAAGGCTGTCTCCAAGCAGAGGTTGGCCCACTGGATAGTGGATGCCATTGTCTTGGCCTACCAGTCCCAAGACGTACCTTGCCCGTTCGGGTTGCGAGCACACTCAACAAGGAGTGTTGCTTCTTCCTGGGCGTTGGCTCAAGGCGCCTCGCTGACAGATATATGTAGAGCTGCGGGCTGGGCGACACCTAACACGTTCGCTAGATTTTATAGCCTCCGTGTAGAGCCGGTATCTTCCCGCATTCTCGCCCCCAGTGGCCAGCAGCGCTAAGTGCCCGTTCTAGTGTCGGCTTGCATACGCCACTCCCGCCCTCTGGGCCGGATACGTGCGTCTATTTTGCTCCAGTCGTGTTCCCCGAAGTTCGGCTAACCCTGTGAGTTCCTCCGTCACCCCTTCGGTGTCAGACGTGGCGGCCGTCTGATGCCAGGCCTGCACCCGTATGCTTGTGGAACGTGTGTGTAGGCTGGGTTCCATATGTTGCGGTCCCCTCTAGGCTACCCCATATGTGTATTTTCCACGGTATCAGCTACCCTACTCGGCTAGCCCCGTGTCTTTCCCTCGACAGAGCTTCCTCTGTCGTCTCTGGCTGTGTTCTTCCCCCCCTGGAACCAGGTTGGGTCCACTCCAGAGACTGCCATTTGTTGCACTACCCTGCTAGGTTAGTCCTTATGTGTATTCCACCTCTCCTTCCATTGAAGGATGTGGTCCGCAGCGTTCCATCTCCCGAGACGGGCACGCTTTCCCAGCGTTATCCAATAGTCACGCTGAGTGGGTCTTGCAGGAACAGCAGTGACTGTCCTTCCCTGCCCGGAGCCCTGACTCCCACTCTAACATAGGAGTGGTCCAGCGAGCTCAGGCAGGACGCTGGAAGGGCCAGCCTCCTGGCGTGTTGGTAGGGATCCAAATTCGTCGGTCAGTTCCGACGTACGTCGAACGTGACCGACTGAAAGGGAACGTCTCGGTTACGTATGTAACCCTCGTTCCCTGAAGGAGGGAACGGAGACGTACGTCCCGTCGCCAGGGGCTGTGCTTCAGCTGAAGGCCCGAGCCACTTATCTCGGCTCCTCAGTTGAAAACGGTATGCGGCACTTCCACTTCCTTATTTATACCCGCAACGCGGGGCGGTGCGTGGAATGCGTGATCGCATGCCAATGTTTATTGGCTCGTTTTTAATTACTCGAAGTAGGTCGGTCTCTGAAAACAGATCCCAATTCGTCGGTCAGTTCCGACGTACGTCTCCGTTCCCTCCTTCAGGGAACGAGGGTTACATACGTAACCGAGACGTTTCTTGCCATAATCACCAGTTTTATTTATATTAAAATAAATAACATTTACTTTATCCCTTTTTCTGACATACAATGAACAATTGTTCAAATGTTGTGTAGCTTTGTCATGTCATTATGAAAAGGATGTTTGCTCAATGTAAACAGAACTCGTTCATCAGTACAGTTTTACTACTTGTTGTGTTTGCTTTTTCATTCAATAAAGAAGAAATTTACACTTCAAGACATGCAATTCAATTCTTCAAAAATTAACCCCTTAAAACTCTAACTGTAAACTTTTCCTAAAACGCCTAAAAAAAGCACACCCAAAGTAAATTGCATGCTGTTCTTGAACCATTTGGAGTATATGTTTTGGTCTCTTTTGAAAGGAGACAATCTAAGGTTTGTTCCTGGACAGTCAGAATCACTGTAAGTCATACTGGTATTGAGTAATAGAACTTTAAACACACTGAAAAAATTAAAAATAATATTCCGGCAAATTTTTTCTTTGTAAAAAGATGCCTGCAGATGACTATAGCTGGGAGTTATTAGCTGGAAAACACAATGGGAACACAGCATGAAGCCTTACCAAGTCCAATTTCACATTTGATAACAATACCTTTAGAAAATGAGTGTTTTACACATGTTTATCTAAGTTTATGTCTTGGCGCTTCCCAAAAAAAGCCACTTGGAGACTCCAAATGACCCTTTGTAACCATTGACACATACAATGCTGCTATTCTTGAATGCTTTGATGTACAGACATACTTTTTGGCTCTAATGAAAGGTTACACTTAGAGCTATTCTATTCTTTATCCAGATTTAAAATAATTGCTGAGACATAGTAACTGAAACATATACATTATAGTGTTTTTCCAATTCTTGAAACTAAACTTTGTGCAAATAAAGACAAAACAAGTGCTATAGCATTTATAAAACTCTTTAATATTAAAAACCACACAAATATATAATAATAATATATGAAATCAAACTTTTTTCACACGTTACATTTCACTCTCTTCCCCTCTACCTCTCTGGGAAGGTGGGGGTGTGGCATCTCTGCAAAAGTCCTGTCCTGTCTACTAAATGATCTCATGGTCTTTCAGATGATTGTCAGTGACATAAAAAAACAAAGAAATAAATACATTTACAAAGCATTTATTCGCAGACACGCACGCGCGCTCACACACACACACACACACACACACACACAAACACGCGACAGAGCAAAACAAGATTATCCAAACATGCGACAGAGGTTAGCACTAAGGAACACATCAAACTCAATACATGCAGTATAATATGTTATATAATATATAAATAAAACATTTACTTGTTTTGGATGTCTACACCGTTCAAAACATCCGCTGCTAATGGCTCAAAACATCGCTCTTCTTCAGAAATGTCCTCCTTCAACTCATCGGTCACACAGAGTACATTGTCCAACAACGTTTTCGAGTGATAAGCTTGCTTTTCCCCTTGGCATCTAACACGGATAGAACATTGTTTCCTGGTCTGCCAGGATGCTGCGTTCACACCAAATGCGAATAGAGCGTCAGGTGCAAATGATTTCAATGTTAAGTCAATGGAATATGGAAAGGCGTGTTGACGCGCGTATGGAGGTCCTGCGGCGCAATGGACGCGATTCCGCCTCAGTCGCGCGCGAATTGAGCGTCTTGCGCGATATGTGGTGCTTTTTGTGCATTCACGTGTTTGAAGCGAATTCACGTCTGACGCCCGAGTCAATTCGCGCCGCGTTAACCAATCAGGAGCCTGCTCACTGCTGTCACGTGGTAAAGTGATGTGATGAGAAACCCCACATAATTTAAAAATACTACTATTGTGTCACAAAATGTAATTTTAAGACATTTTCAGGTGAGAATGTAGTTGTTTAAAGCTCATATCTGTGGTTTATTTATAAAGAGAGCGTCACATATTTCTCCTGGAGTGCCTTGAATGCGCATCTATTTTGCTTCAAACGCTCGATTTATATGCACGTCCAATTTGCTCCGGACACGCGAATGGATTCAAAATGTTCAAGCGTCCGATTAGACGCGGTAGACACGATTTTGATGCTCTATTCGTGTTTGGTGTGAACGCAGCATCAGAGCGCATGAGGAAGTGAATGATTACGCACACACACAAGCAGTACAAAGGTCTTCTTCTTTCTTTCTTCTTCTTTCTTTCTTTTTATGGTGGGTGGAACCAACGTTAAGGTGCATTATCGCCACCTACGGTATCAGTACAAAGGTCGAATCCTCCCACTAAAAGTATGTATTAATCTTTTCAGAAGTTCATTGGCTATCAGAAAAGTCAGTCATTTGCAATCTATGATGCACCTGGATCGGTACACTGTCAATCAAAGACTGTCAGCGGATCCGGGCTCTAGTCTCCATACTGATCCCTCTTTGGCTGCCTGAGTCTGTAAACACCTCATAACATGCCCCAATTGGCTGAAATGAGCTGTCAGTCAAGAGTGCAGAGGTCAGCGGCCATTTTGGAATCAATGAATATGCAGTGTTTATTCTGATCTCTTTTATATACATCACAAATGCTGCTTACAGAAGATTGGATTTCCCTGTCCGCTTTTTGCAAATGGTACTACTACATTCTGTGGATGTTTATTGCTATATAAATGTGATATGGACTAAATATTTCACTGAATTCGGATTGCCTGGACCCTATTGAGTGGAATTACACAGTTTTTGCTGGGATGTTATTGATCAGTGGACTAACAGGACACTTCATTGGTGAGTGAGTTCAGTTTTGTTGGCGGTTCCGTTTTTTTGGTGGTCTGACAAAGACACTGATTGCACCAGTTAAGCCCGGGACTATGGAATATAATGAGATTGTGAATACCCTCCAAGCACATTTTACCCCCAGATCCATTGTGATTGCAGAGAGGTTCACATTTCACAAACGGAATCAAACAGAGGGGGAAAGTGTCAATATAAGTGTCGCACAATATGTGGCGGTGTTGAAGAAACTGGCAGAGCACTCTGAGATTGGCGACAATCTAAATGACACGCTGCGAGACAGATTCGTGTGTGGCCTGAGTAGCGAGTATGGATGGAGTATAGTATGGAGGCTGTATCTAGAGAATCACAGCATTTGAGCAACTCATTGAAAGTAAATGCCATGCCTCTGTCGTCAGAATCGCCCAAGGAGAAATGTTATAGCTGTGGAAAGTCCAACCATATCCAAAATGAGTGTTTTTACAAAGATCAACTGTGTCACAATTGTGGAAAGAAAGGCCACATTGCACAAATGTGTAAAGGTAAAAAGACAGAGGAGAAAACACCAAGAACCACAGTAAAAGGGAAAAGTGGAAAATGGAAGATACAGACAAAGAAAAGACCAATTCACCAAGTGGATGCTAAAATGGAAAAGAGTGAGGAAGAAACAAATTTCAGACACGAATACGGAACTGCACTACACAAAGTGACAGCAACACTACAGAATTTTCCACGGGTGAACAAATTGAAAAGTGAAACTGATTTAGTGTCATCTGTAATAAAAGTGCAACCAAAAATTTAAGGATTGCCAATTGAGATGGAAGTGGATACTGGGGCGGCTGTCTCTATTATCTACAGTGATAAACTGAGCCATGTTCGACTACGGCAGACGAACGTTGTCCTCAAGACATATACAGGCGAAGTCCTTCTACCAGAGGGTGTCATCAAAGTTTGTGTCAAGCTAAACAGACAAAACGTACGCTTACCTTTGTATGTTGTTACAGGAAATGCAGCTCCTCTGTTGGGACGAGAATGGCTTCGCAGAATTTGTCTAGACTGGCATAAGATCAAAACTGTAAGAGCAGTGCATCAGGTTAATGAAGGGACACTAGACAGTCTTCTAAAAAGGTATGCCAAAGTATTCAGAGAAGATTTAGGGACATTCAATGGGTATACAGCTACCTTAAATCTGAAACCGGGAATCCAACCAAGATTTTTCCTAGCACGAGTGGTACCGTATGCCATTAGACCCAAGGTGGAGGAAGAAATTGATCGCTTGCTGAAAAAAGGAATCACTTCACCTGTGTGACTCAGTGAATGGGCAACCCTGATTGTGCCTGTAATCAAAAAGGGTGGTAATGTTAGGATCTGTGGTGATTTCGAAATAACAGTGAACCCAGCTCTGTGTGCAGAACATTATCCATTACACTGAATTGAAGATTTATTTGCTTCACTGGCTGGGGGACAAAGATTTAGCAAACTTGACCTTTCACATGCCTACCTGCAGATTCCTGTGCATGAAGACTCGTGTAAATATCAAAGGCTCTCAAGTCTCACGCATTGGGCTTGAGACACATGCATTTCAACTTGTTCACACGCCACACCTTGTATTTCTCATGCAGAGAAATTTCCAGGATAATGCCCACCAAGTTGCGCCGCTATTAGAGGAATCAAGTGAGTTCCACATAGAGTTCAGAAGGCCCTGCCACGCACCTGCCAATCAAATAAAAAATATAGCAACCGAACAGCCAATCAGAAAATAGCATTGCTGTTTCCGGGTAAGATGTAGATATTTCCGCAACAACAACGTTTACATTCTGCCACCTACTGGTGGTTTAGTTTAATGTTTTCTTTCCAACATTTCTTATTTGTATATTCAAAAATATTTAAAACAATCTCATAACATTTTTCAGTGTAAATTATTTAATTTGATTGGCAACAGCCCTACAGTGTCTTGTTCTAATTTAATTTATAGATCAAATTTAAGAATATAAAATGAAAGCTGAAGCATAGCCTATATTTAATAAGATTATGGGAAAATGCCCTTCATAAAAGGTAAAAATATAAAAGATATGCAGATTTAAATATGTTGCATATAATTATGTTCAAAGCTGATTGAACACTGGTGAGACTATTGCTTCAGAATAAATTAAATTAAAACACAGTAAATTCTAAAAAAAAAAAAAAAAAAAAAATATATATATATATATATATATATATATATATATATATATATATATATATTCCAAATTATTATGGATTATTCATTTGCCTCTTCCCTGACATCTTTGAAATAGAGAAATGCAAGAATTAATACTATGCACACACAGACACACAGAAATGTTGAATTAAATTAAAACAATTTTTTATTTATTTATTTATTTAAAAAAATTCAGATCAGAACCTCGTACCCACCCAAACCCCTGCTGCCGTCACCAAAATCTCACTCTGAACTCAGTTCAAAACTTGAGAGCCCTGAATATCTTACCATCACGACCAACAAGGGGATGTTTGCATACAACAGATTACCCTTTGGCATTACTTCAGCTCCATCGATATTTCAACGAGTCATGGAACAAGTGCTACAAGGGCTACCGTTTGTACATAGTTTTTGGGATGATTTCCTGGTCACAGCAAAAGACAATGCGCATCATTTGTCTAATCTGGAGGCTGTGTTGAGTCGGCTGGAGAAATGCAGGCTTCGTGTTAAAAGAGAGAAGAGTGAGTTTTTCCAAAACTTAATTGGAGTATTTGGGACATGTGGTTGATGCATCAGGGCTTCACAAGCCCCTAGGCAAACTGTGTGCCATCGCCGAAGAACCAGCTCCTGTTAATGTTAACCAACTCCGATCATTCCTGGGACTGGTTAATTATCATGCAAGATTTGTGCCAAATATGGCCACAGTTCTTCATCCCCTGAATGCAATGCTACACAAGGAGATAATGGAAGTGGTCTCCAGAGTGTGAGAAAGCTTTCCAAGATGCTAAAACGCAGCTGTTAACACCCAGTGTACTCACACCACTGCATGAAAAGTGGGATTTTCGACCCCGTAAACGCCTGTAGACTCCCGGAAATCTCCCTAATTTTCGGCAGTTTTCGACAATTTAGAGGCAGCGAACGTCGCATTCATCTGTGCCACAAATTGCCGTAAACGAACCATGACGTAGGTGGAGAGCCCCCGCTGAGACCGCGCGGAGGTGCGACGCCTCTAATTAGCATATGAATAGCAGCGAAACCAGAGAGTCAACGGCCAGACTTGAATTTACTCACTCACTATTGGCTGAAGCCACTACATTTAAACAAGAAATATCTCTCGTGATTGGTTGGCAGATCACTGCAAACCAATCATTATTGGTCCCCCTGGCTCATTATAAATGTAAACCCCAATAATAATAATAATAATAAATATATAATTTATGTTGTAATAATTTATGTTTTATATTAATGTTATTGTGCTATGAAGTATTCATACCATCAAGGAATTTTATGGGAAAATTATACGGACCGTGCCGTTTATTCAAAGAAAGAGCTTCATTTATAAACACACAACTGTTCATTCAAAGAAAGAGCTTCATTTATAAACACACAACTGTTCATTCAAAGAAAGAGCTTCATTTATAAACACACAGCTGTTTATTCAAAGAAAGAGCTTTATTGTTAAACACACAACTATGTACAGTGCAGCAGTAATGTCTCGTAATGTAATGTAAAGTTCGGCGAGCTCCAGGCTGCGAGAGGGCGGTGGCTGCACAATCCATCCAGACAACCCCGTCAACAATGCCGTCTTCCTCGTCAACCATGAGCTCGGATCGACTCCGAGCTAAACTTCGCAGTTTCCGCCTGCGATGTAAGTTCAGGTTGTTTGTATCTGAAGTTCCGGCGTGTCGATTCATAATACGTCTTACAGGCAGCTGGAAAACAATTACATGAGACTGGTATTAATAAAAACAGTCACGGTAAAATTAAACAAGGAATGAGAAAAACATTAGAAGTTATACTTACACACAATGTCGTCATGATCAGCGGTTAAATCTGGACTCGCGGAAATCGCTCCAAGCAGATAAGAGGTCTGGCTTCGTTATGAGGCGAGGATAGTCTGTGTAAACAAAATGTGCAGTTTTAAGCTCGGATCTATTAACGCATCCATTTCCTTATACAGCTGAATAAAAGCATATTCTTTAAATCGTAACATTTCATTACCCATGCTCTGGTTCATAGCGCCTGCAGTTTGCCTCAGAGTTGTGAAGACGCCAGACAGCTGAAAATTAGTCGAAAAAGTTGGTCGCGTCCATGCAGAGGAGTTGAAGGGGAGCTGAAGGCGAGACGGCATCCTGTCATTGTTTATCACGAAAAAGCAAAGCAGCAAAAACACAGGAAATCTATAAAAAAAAAGAGTCCAAAACACGTCTGTTTAAAGCTCGTCTTCATGTTTTGTACGCGTCATGGCCATGTGATTGGCACGTGATTGGACAAGGGCGAGAAGCTCGTCGGGCTCCTCCAATCACATGCGAGGTCATTGTTATAAGGATGTTTTCCAGAATTAATGAAAAAACTCTGTATTAATACATTTTCCTGGACAGAATGGAAAATGTATTTAGTACCACATGCATGTACAGACTGCAGTTCTCGCTCACATATTTGATGGGATTAGGATTGATTGTCGTGATATAGTCAGTTTCTGACAGTTTACAAAGAAGGGAGTCTAACAACAAACTGATTTTAAGAAATGTATTAAATTAACAAGAAAATGAAACAAAAGAATGTTAAGAGGTGAATAAAATAAAAACAATTTGATGTATTTTGGCTCTGCGTGTGTGTGTGTGTGTGTGTGTGTCTGCCTGCACAGGTGTGTGTGTGTGTGTGTGTGTGTGTGTGTGTGTGTGTGTGTGTGTGTGTGTGTGTGTGTGTGTGTGTGTGTGTGTGTGTGTGTGTGTGTGAGTGCGTGTGTGAGTGCGTGTGTGAGTGCGTGTGTGAGTGCGTGTGATTGCGTGTGTGTGTGTGTGTGTGTGTGTGTGAGTGCGTGTGTGTGTGTGTGTGTGTGAGTGCGTGTGTGTGTGTGTGTGTGAGAGAGATAGAGAATCACAAGAGTCCGGAAATCAGTCTACAGAGGGGCTTAATTTATCCCTATATTCTTCAATCTCATTGAGGTTTCTGACCACCAAGGAGCTCCAGAAAAACCTATTATATTTATTTTCACTTTATTTAAGTTAATGGGTGTGGCATAAGGGCTTCAATTACATATAGGCATAACACCGTAACTTTTTATTTTGTGTGTATTTTTGTTTTACATAACGTACTCGGTTACTTAACGTAACCTCGGTTCCCTGAGATAAGGGAAGGAGTACTGCGTCTTAAGACGCCATGGGAATTCTCCTATTCTCGAATATACTGAAGTAATTTGTAAAATCACGCAGTGCTACTGCCCAGTCAAAACAGTGTCGAGACATCTCGCATGCTATTGGCTGGCCAGTGGGAACTGCATGAACCTATGGCAGAACAGCGTAATCTGAGCGAACCAATGGGCACAAAGCCTGCGAAGCTGAGCGCAAGAGCCCGCGAAAGGGGCATATAAAATACGCTGTAACTGTCAAAAACGTCAGGTTAAATCGACTGAAGCGGCGATCACCCGAGTCAGCGCCATAGCACGGCCGTCTACGCAGTACTCCTTCCCTTATCTCAGGGAACCGAGGTTACGTTAAGTAACCGAGTACGTTCCCTTTCGAACGGTCAGTTCGTACTGCATCTTAAGACGCCATGGGAACCTGTAAAATCCCGCCGTGCTATGATAAGCGCAGTGACATGTACTCCCTCAAGTTTGAACACTTATTAGAAAGGGCTCAAGACTAGAGTTACTGACACATCATTTATATATATAAAATATATGTACACACGTCTTATACTACTGGGCTCATAGAGGCCGGTAACTATAAGGAATGTGTAAGCATTGAAGCATATGAAGGCCCCAATGCCAACTTATGACGGGGACGGGCTTACAAGGCCGTCTAATATTCGTTAGGCCATCTTAGTATTTTCATACAGCGAGGACTTGTGCCTGCAGTGCAGGGACATCCAGACTGAAGAATCTGGTTAAAGTAGATGGTGAGGACCAACTTGCTGATCTACAAATGTCACCCTTAGAAACTCCACTAGACCACGCCCAAGAGGAGGCCATGCCTCTGGTGGAGTGAGCTTTGACACCTATGGGGCATTGGAGGCCCATAGTGTCATATGCTAACGCTATCTCGTCCACTAGCCATCTGGCTAGGTTTTGTTTGGTGACCGGAAGTCCCTTAGTTCGGTCACCAAAACTTACAAAGAGCTGCTCCGACTGTCTAAAGTGGGAGGACCGCTCAATATATGCTCCAAGCGACCTAACAGGGCCGAGCAGGTGTAACTGTCTCTCATCCTCCGAAGTGGGGAGGGCAGAGAGAGTGATTGATTACCTGTGCTTTGAACTGTGTTGAAAGCACTTTAGGTACATAACCATGCCCTGGTTTGAGGATGACTTTAGAATCGCCTGGGCCAATTCTAAACATGACGCGTTCACAGATAACGCTTGAATGTCACTGACACGCTTAACAGATGCCAGTGCTAATAGCAGGGCAGTTTTCAGCGAAAGCGGCTTTAATTCAGCCGTCTGCAATGGCTCGAAGGGAGGTCTTTTTAGTGCTCTTAGGACCAATGAAGGTCACAGGATGGCACCATAGGAGGGAGAAGGGGGTTAAGCCTCCTGGCTCCTTTTAAGAATTTTATGACCATGTCGTGTCTGCCTACTGATTGGCCAGCTATAGGCGTATGAGATGCGGCGATAGCTGCCGTGTAGACTTTGAGTGTGGATGGAGTGTGTCCTGCATCCAACATCTCTTATAGAAAAACAAGAATTTGTGATATCTCGCATGACACTGGGTTATAGTTCCTGACTGAACACCAGTCAGAGAACACTGACCATTTAAGGGTATAGAGACGTCTAGTAGACTGAGCTCTAGCTTCACTGATGGTGCTCAGGACACTCACTGGGAGGTTCTCGAGCCCCCCTTGAGTGGCCAAACATGTAACGCCCACAATTTTGGGGTGGGGGTGCTGGATTGTCCCGTTCGCCTCAGAAAGGAGATCTTTCCTTAGGGGAACAGGCCATGGGGCTGCTGATAGTAACTGAATCAACTCGGGAAACCTGATGTGGGTTCGCCAGAGTGGAGCCACTAGCAGGACTGTGTGTGCTCGCATTCCCTGATCCTTTTTAAAATCTAGGGAATGAGCAGTACTGGTGGAAAAGCATAAAGTATGCAGCTGGGCCATTCGTGGGTCAGCGCATCCTTGCTTTTTGAAAAATAGATTGGGCAATGACGGTTGTCTTCGGAGGCTAAGAGGTCGACCTCTGCCCTCCCAAAAACACTCCATATCATTTGAACCATTTAGGAATGGAGGGCCCATTCCCCTGGGGACACGAGGCCCCTGGAGAGCATGTCTGCTCCCTGGTTCAGTCTGCCTGGCACATGCACTGCTTTTAGTGAATGTAATTTGCCTTTTGCCCATAGGAGGAGATGTCTGACCAGTTGGTTGAGCCATCTCGACCTGAGCCCGCCTTGGCGGTTTATGTAGGAGACCACAGTCGTGTTGTCCGTGTGGACTAGAACATGGTGACCTGAGAGACGTGGTAAAAAAGTCTTGAGGGCTAGGGCTAAAAAAAGGGCTAGCACTACTGCCAGCATTTCTAGGCAGTTTATGTGCAACCGTGACTCCGTGCTCGACCATGAGCCGAAGGCCGGTTCGCCTCGTACAGAGCGCCCCAAACCGAGTTGGAGGCGTCCGTGGGGACCACCATCCGTCTGGAAACTGTTTCCAAGTGACCACGGGGCCAGGGCTTTGACACAGCCGCGGCCCACTTTGATCCAAAGTTGGACTGAATGCCACGCTTGGGAAGGAACCCGTGATTTCAGCCAGTACGGCAGGGGGCGCATGTGCTTCATACCCAGCGGAAGAACTGGAGAAGCTTTTGCCATTAGGCCTAGCATTCTCTGAAATTTTTTAGGGGTGTGTTGGTTCCCATTTTGAATGAACATGCAAGCTGCTGTGTAGTCAGAGCGCGTTCGTCCAATAGCCACGCCCTCATTTGGGCTGAGTCTAAAATTGTTCCCAGGAAGGAGGTTCTCTGCCTGGGAAGCAATGAGCTCTTGGCTGTATTTATTCTGAGACCCAGGCATTCTAGATGGCTGAGTAGCATAGATTTGTGAGATTTTATTTCTTCCTCTGACTGGGCCAGTATGAGCCAGTCGTCGAGGTAGTTCAGAATGCGCATTCCCGCTTGTCTTAAGGGGGAGAGAGCTGCATCCATGCACTTCCTGAAAAGACAGGCCAAATGCCAGGACTGTGTACTGATAAGCCTTCCCGTCGAACACGAATCTCAAAAACGGTCTGTGACGTGGGATAATTTGGATATGAGAGTAAGCATCTTTCTGATCCAATGAGAAAAACCAGTCCATCGGGCAGATTGGTGCGATGATCTGTTTTAATGTCAGCATTCTGAAAGGCCTTTTGATAGAGCCTTGTTCAGGTGTCTGAGATCTAAGATGGGCCTGAGGCCGCCATCTTTTTTTTTTTTTTTGGGAACAAGGAAGTAGTGGCTGTAAAAAAACCCTGACTCGCTCTGAGCTGGAATTTTTTAACTCGCCTTTATGGCGGTAGAATGCAGGGGAGCACGCATTAAAGCGGACTCGTAGTTTACATTCATTGCATGAAAAACATTCAGAACAGTATTTTTCTCCCTGACCGGAACAAAAACGGGCCGAGGGGAGAGATGTGACACTGTGCGGACAGCACTTATGTGTAGCGGCACACACCTGTAGTGGGCGCGTGCTCTACATATAGAGCGCTCTCGGCGTGAGCAGTAATCTGTGAGAACAGTGCTTATGTGCAAGGTGCATGTATTTTAGTAAAGTCATTGTTAAAACACAGCGTTGATGTGCAGGCGAGCGTGTTTGACAACAGGCTAGTTGACTGCAATATTTACATCTCCAGTCGCCTGAACCGAGGGGATTGAGAGAATGTAAAGTAAGTCTGTAGTGGTAATCCGGCCACAGCAGGACTTTTGAGTGGTTCTATAGCGCTGAATTAACAGTGCTTATATGCAGGGGTACACCCTATGTAGGGGACACACTGCCTGCAGTCATAACAGAGGAAAGAACTCTTAATTGTTTATTAGGATCACCAATAATACAGCGTTCTGTGTACAGGCGTGCATGTTTTATAACAGGCTCGTTTACTGAGAGAAGTGGTTGAAGGCTTGGCCGCCATTCACTAAATTGAGACTCACTGAGAAACCCGTGAGAGCTGGGCTCGAACCGGCAACCCTTTGTGCGAAGTACACCGTAACAGCAGAGGGCGCGGCTATGACGTAAGTCGCGTGTGTGTGTGTGTGTGTGTGTGTGTGTGTGTGTGTGTGTGTGTGTGTGTGTGTGTGTGTGTGTGTGTGTGTGTGTGTGTGTGTGTGTGTGTGTGAGTGCGTGTGTGAGTGCGTGTGTGAGTGCGTGTGATTGCGTGTGTGTGTGTGTGTGTGTGTGTGTGTGTGTGAGTGCGTGTGTGTGTGTGTGTGTGAGTGCGTGTGTGTGTGTGTGTGTGAGAGAGATAGAGAATCACAAGAGTCCGGAAATCAGTCTACAGAGGGGCTTAATTTATCCCTATATTCTTCAATCTCATTGAGGTTTCTGACCACCAAGGAGCTCCAGAAAAACCTATTATATTTATTTTCACTTTATTTAAGTTAATGGGTGTGGCATAAGGGCTTCAATTACATATAGGCATAACACCGTAACTTTTTATTTTGTGTGTATTTTTGTTTTACATAACGTACTCGGTTACTTAACGTAACCTCGGTTCCCTGAGATAAGGGAAGGAGTACTGCGTCTTAAGACGCCATGGGAATTCTCCTATTCTCGAATATACTGAAGTAATTTGTAAAATCACGCAGTGCTACTGCCCAGTCAAAACAGTGTCGAGACATCTCGCATGCTATTGGCTGGCCAGTGGGAACTGCATGAACCTATGGCAGAACAGCGTAATCTGAGCGAACCAATGGGCACAAAGCCTGCGAAGCTGAGCGCAAGAGCCCGCGAAAGGGGCATATAAAATACGCTGTAACTGTCAAAAACGTCAGGTTAAATCGACTGAAGCGACGATCACCCGAGTCAGCGCCATAGCACGGCCGTCTACGCAGTACTCCTTCCCTTATCTCAGGGAACCGAGGTTACGTTAAGTAACCGAGTACGTTCCCTTTCGAACGGTCAGTTCGTACTGCATCTTAAGACGCCATGGGAACCTGTAAAATCCCGCCGTGCTATGATAAGCGCAGTGACATGTACTCCCTCAAGTTTGAACACTTATTAGAAAGGGCTCAAGACTAGAGTTACTGACACATCATTTATATATATAAAATATATGTACACACGTCTTATACTACTGGGCTCATAGAGGCCGGTAACTATAAGGAATGTGTAAGCATTGAAGCATATGAAGGCCCCAATGCCAACTTATGACGGGGACGGGCTTACAAGGCCGTCTAATATTCGTTAGGCCATCTTAGTATTTTCATACAGCGAGGACTTGTGCCTGCAGTGCAGGGACATCCAGACTGAAGAATCTGGTTAAAGTAGATGGTGAGGACCAACTTGCTGATCTACAAATGTCACCCTTAGAAACTCCACTAGACCACGCCCAAGAGGAGGCCATGCCTCTGGTGGAGTGAGCTTTGACACCTATGGGGCATTGGAGGCCCATAGTGTCATATGCTAACGCTATCTCGTCCACTAGCCATCTGGCTAGGTTTTGTTTGGTGACCGGAAGTCCCTTAGTTCGGTCACCAAAACTTACAAAGAGCTGCTCCGACTGTCTAAAGTGGGAGGACCGCTCAATATATGCTCCAAGCGACCTAACAGGGCCGAGCAGGTGTAACTGTCTCTCATCCTCCGAAGTGGGGAGGGCAGAGAGAGTGATTGATTACCTGTGCTTTGAACTGTGTTGAAAGCACTTTAGGTACATAACCATGCCCTGGTTTGAGGATGACTTTAGAATCGCCTGGGCCAATTCTAAACATGACGCGTTCACAGATAACGCTTGAATGTCACTGACACGCTTAACAGATGCCAGTGCTAATAGCAGGGCAGTTTTCAGCGAAAGCGGCTTTAATTCAGCCGTCTGCAATGGCTCGAAGGGAGGTCTTTTTAGTGCTCTTAGGACCAATGAAGGTCACAGGATGGCACCATAGGAGGGAGAAGGGGGTTAAGCCTCCTGGCTCCTTTTAAGAATTTTATGACCATGTCGTGTCTGCCTACTGATTGGCCAGCTATAGGCGTATGAGATGCGGCGATAGCTGCCGTGTAGACTTTGAGTGTGGATGGAGTGTGTCCTGCATCCAACATCTCTTATAGAAAAACAAGAATTTGTGATATCTCGCATGACACTGGGTTATAGTTCCTGACTGAACACCAGTCAGAGAACACTGACCATTTAAGGGTATAGAGACGTCTAGTAGACTGAGCTCTAGCTTCACTGATGGTGCTCAGGACACTCACTGGGAGGTTCTCGAGCCCCCCTTGAGTGGCCAAACATGTAACGCCCACAATTTTGGGGTGGGGGTGCTGGATTGTCCCGTTCGCCTCAGAAAGGAGATCTTTCCTTAGGGGAACAGGCCATGGGGCTGCTGATAGTAACTGAATCAACTCGGGAAACCTGATGTGGGTTCGCCAGAGTGGAGCCACTAGCAGGACTGTGTGTGCTCGCATTCCCTGATCCTTTTTAAAATCTAGGGAATGAGCAGTACTGGTGGAAAAGCATAAAGTATGCAGCTGGGCCATTCGTGGGTCAGCGCATCCTTGCTTTTTGAAAAATAGATTGGGCAATGACGGTTGTCTTCGGAGGCGAAGAGGTCGACCTCTGCCCTCCCAAAAACACTCCATATCATTTGAACCATTTAGGAATGGAGGGCCCATTCCCCTGGGGACACGAGGCCCCTGGAGAGCATGTCTGCTCCCTGGTTCAGTCTGCCTGGCACATGCACTGCTTTTAGTGAATGTAATTTGCCTTTTGCCCATAGGAGGAGATGTCTGACCAGTTGGTTGAGCCATCTCGACCTGAGCCCGCCTTGGCGGTTTATGTAGGAGACCACAGTCGTGTTGTCCGTGTGGACTAGAACATGGTGACCTGAGAGACGTGGTAAAAAAGTCTTGAGGGCTAGGGCTAAAAAAAGGGCTAGCACTACTGCCAGCATTTCTAGGCAGTTTATGTGCAACCGTGACTCCGTGCTCGACCATGAGCCGAAGGCCGGTTCGCCTCGTACAGAGCGCCCCAAACCGAGTTGGAGGCGTCCGTGGGGACCACCATCCGTCTGGAAACTGTTTCCAAGTGACCACGGGGCCAGGGCTTTGACACAGCCGCGGCCCACTTTGATCCAAAGTTGGACTGAATGCCACGCTTGGGAAGGAACCCGTGATTTCAGCCAGTACGGCAGGGGGCGCATGTGCTTCATACCCAGCGGAAGAACTGGAGAAGCTTTTGCCATTAGGCCTAGCATTCTCTGAAATTTTTTAGGGGTGTGTTGGTTCCCATTTTGAATGAACATGCAAGCTGCTGTGTAGTCAGAGCGCGTTCGTCCAATAGCCACGCCCTCATTTGGGCTGAGTCTAAAATTGTTCCCAGGAAGGAGGTTCTCTGCCTGGGAAGCAATGAGCTCTTGGCTGTATTTATTCTGAGACCCAGGCATTCTAGATGGCTGAGTAGCATAGATTTGTGAGATTTTATTTCTTCCTCTGACTGGGCCAGTATGAGCCAGTCGTCGAGGTAGTTCAGAATGCGCATTCCCGCTTGTCTTAAGGGGGAGAGAGCTGCATCCATGCACTTCCTGAAAAGACAGGCCAAATGCCAGGACTGTGTACTGATAAGCCTTCCCGTCGAACACGAATCTCAAAAACGGTCTGTGACGTGGGATAATTTGGATATGAGAGTAAGCATCTTTCTGATCCAATGAGAAAAACCAGTCCATCGGGCAGATTGGTGCGATGATCTGTTTTAATGTCAGCATTCTGAAAGGCCTTTTGATAGAGCCTTGTTCAGGTGTCTGAGATCTAAGATGGGCCTGAGGCCGCCATCTTTTTTTTTTTTTTTGGGAACAAGGAAGTAGTGGCTGTAAAAAAACCCTGACTCGCTCTGAGCTGGAATTTTTTAACTCGCCTTTATGGCGGTAGAATGCAGGGGAGCACGCATTAAAGCGGACTCGTAGTTTACATTCATTGCATGAAAAACATTCAGAACAGTATTTTTCTCCCTGACCGGAACAAAAACGGGCCGAGGGGAGAGATGTGACACTGTGCGGACAGCACTTATGTGTAGCGGCACACACCTGTAGTGGGCGCGTGCTCTACATATAGAGCGCTCTCGGCGTGAGCAGTAATCTGTGAGAACAGTGCTTATGTGCAAGGTGCATGTATTTTAGTAAAGTCATTGTTAAAACACAGCGTTGATGTGCAGGCGAGCGTGTTTGACAACAGGCTAGTTGACTGCAATATTTACATCTCCAGTCGCCTGAACCGAGGGGATTGAGAGAATGTAAAGTAAGTCTGTAGTGGTAATCCGGCCACAGCAGGACTTTTGAGTGGTTCTATAGCGCTGAATTAACAGTGCTTATATGCAGGGGTACACCCTATGTAGGGGACACACTGCCTGCAGTCATAACA
Source organism: Gobio gobio (assembly GCF_949357685.1). Taxonomy (NCBI): domain Eukaryota; kingdom Metazoa; phylum Chordata; class Actinopteri; order Cypriniformes; family Gobionidae; genus Gobio; species Gobio gobio. The sequence continues at coordinate 2,371,292 of NC_137104.1, forward strand.
GAGGAAAGAACTCTTAATTGTTTATTAGGATCACCAATAATACAGCGTTCTGTGTACAGGCGTGCATGTTTTATAACAGGCTCGTTTACTGAGAGAAGTGGTTGAAGGCTTGGCCGCCATTCACTAAATTGAGACTCACTGAGAAACCTGTGAGAGCTGGGCTCGAACCGGCAACCCTTTGTGCGAAGTACACCGTAACAGCAGAGGGCGCGGCTATGACGTAAGTCGCGCTCTTGACTGTGTTTTCAGTGTGTGTGGCGTGCGTGTTTCATAACAGGCTCGTTTACTACACTGTTGAACCTTTCCAGTCGCCTGAATAGGGGACTGAGAGAAGTGGTTGAAGGCTTGGCCGCCATTCACTAAATTGAGACTCACTGAGAAACCTGTGAGAGCTGGGCTCGAACCGGGAACCCTGTGTGAAGTACACCGTAACAGTAGAGGGCGTGGCTATGACGTAAGTCGCGCTCTTGACGGTGTTTTCAGTGTGTGTGGCGTGCGTGTTTCATAACAGGCTCGTTTACTACACTGTTGAACCTCTCCAGTCGCCTGAATAGGGGACTGAGAGAAGTGATAGAGTGAAAAAGACACAGGGCTTGGCCGCCATTCACGACGCCATTATGCGCTAGACAGCGAGGCAGCAATGAAGTAAGTCGCGCTCTAGATAGTGAGCGCGCTGGGAGAGAGAGAGGGGCGCACGCGCTGCCGCTGAGGAAGCGCGAGCTGCAGTGACAACAGCCTGTAGCGTAAGGCGCGCTCTCAATATCTCCAGCAGTCTGAGAGAAAGTAATGCGGGAAGCTCCGGCATTAGTTTGCTCGTCCACTCTGGCTTTCTCTGTCCGCGCGCTTCTTAGCGCGGCCCGAGTGAGAGAAGAGGAAGAGCGAGACATTGGTAATAGTGCGGATTCGTCTTCCTCATTGCCGCCGAATGAGACCAAGCCCTCGGCGTCGAGCGGAGGGAGCAGGTCCGATCGAGGGAACGTCACAGGGGAAACGTCTCTCTGAGGTGAAGACGAGTCACGCGGGCACTGGGCCGACGTGAACTCGCTAGCCTCGGTATACTCAGCCCTCTGGCTCCGCCGTTCTTTCCCGCCGAGGCTCGGGCGGAAAGGGGAACGGGAGAGCGCGAGGGCCGGGGTCGCGCTCTGAAAAGAGCGCTATCCGCGAACGGAGGGAGGAAATGGGCATACCCTCGCAGTGAGAGGGCAGCCGGACCCGGTGAGAGCAGCGTCCGCGTGGGCCTTGCCCAGACAGATCACGCACCCTTCGTGGTTATCCTCCTAGTGCAGGTAAGTACTGCACACAAGTGATATGTTTTTCTCAGTATTGTACAAAAAGGATACACCGTAGTGTTTCACCAAAGAGCGCAGGGGAAAGGCGTGACAGCTCGCGGGATCGCTGGCGATTTGAGCGCGCTGAAATACAGCAGTCCGCTGACTCTCGCAGGACGTCCGGGCTGGTTAGTTCGCTATTCCGCTGCAGGCTCGTCAATTCACGGTGAAGGTGGTGTAGTTCGAGTTTATCAGCGAGGACCGTAGATCGTCGCTGAAGGAGATTAATCTGACGTTTTTGACAGTTACAGCGTATTTTATATGCCCCTTTCGCGGGCTCTTGCGCTCAGCTTCGCGGGCTTTGTGCCCATTGGTTCGCTCAGATTACGCTGTTCTGCCATAGGTTCATGCAGTTCCCAATGGCCAGCCAATAGCATGCGAGATGTCTCGACACTGTTTTGACTGGGCAGTAGCACTGCGTGATTTTACAAATTACTTCAGTATATTCGAGAATAGGAGAATTCCCATGGCGTCTTAAGACGCAGTACGAACTGACCGTTCAAAAGGGAACATTGGTTATTGCTAATGACATACAGAGTAATTAATCTACTCTGTTAGCCCGGGCAAGTTGAATCTACTTAAAAAATTGGAGCAAACTGGTTGCCCTAAAAATTTAGTAATGTGAACTAAAACGAGTACATTTAACTTAAAATGTTTTAGTTTAAAAAAATTCAGAACCTAGATAAAACTCCCCCTGCTGCTACTCTGATTTGCATTTGTGTAGCTCACAGCATGTTCGTTTACATGTTAAAGTCTCCCCTAGAATTAAGGGGAGGGGGGGTCATGGGGGGACAACTGCCAAACAAGGCCCACGTCAATTTCCGACAATTTCAGTTTTCGGTGTTGCCTGCAAATTGCAGTGCACAGTCGTAAACCTGAAGTTCCACGGCAATCTACAGTGCCACATACTGACGAAAATCCCACTTTTCATGCAGTGAAGGTTGCTTGTTCGATCCCAGCGGTCACCACCAGTGTGTCCTTGAGCAAGGCACTTTACTCCATGTTGCTCCAGGGGGATTGTCCCTGTAATACGGGTACTGTAAGTCGCTTTGGATAAAAGCGTCTGCCAAATGCATAAATGTTACATTTTACATCTTAAACTCATTTCCAAATTGCTCCTTGAGCAATTTTTTGGCTACAGCGAATCCTTTATCTACAGTCATATGAAGGCAGCTGCGCACAATATCCCTTGGCTGCCCCCTAGTAAATTGCTAAAGATAGTACAAAGTCTCTTTTACAGCTGGTCTTTGCTTCCACGCAGTGTTCAAACGCCTTCATAAAGGTGTTGAACTTTAGAGGATCTCCATCATGAATTGGAATTTCTCGGCGGGGCAGCAGTTGTAAAGTTTGCATTTTAACAAGGAGAGCTGTTATGTCATTCTGTTGTTAAAGCAAATTGTAGAGACCTGCTGTCTGATGTTGGCCTTGCAGGGGTTGAAACACTTGTTGGCCTATAGTGGGCTGAAAACTTTGACTGAAGATTGTGTTTGCTTGTAACTGAGGGGGTTGAAAGCCTTGAATGACAGTTGACCTTGGCAAGATAGTTGGCGTGGCTAATGGTGAATCATTGCTTTGTAGTGGTAGAGATGCATGTCGCTGTGAGGGCAGAGGCACAAATATTGAAGCCTGTGGATTGAGAGAGGTGGGCTGGAGCTTAGATCTAGCCCCTTTCCTGATATAGGAAGTCATTCCATCAGATTGCCTTGAATGGACACTGCAACCAACCTGTAGCACTGCTAGCTTGGCAGCTATCTCAATGTCCAGCTCAAGCTGCTCCTTCTTTCTCCTCAAGATGAGCTCCTGATCCTCCAATGCATGCTTGTCCTTTAACGCAGCAGCTCGAGCCAAGAGAGTGGCCTGTTCCGCCCTCGCCCTGCGTCTGGCTGAAGAAGTGGAGGATCTGCAACTAGAGGATCCGTTACTTGAGCCACGGTGCCTTGACTGCACGTTTGAAATGCTGTCTTGAGGTTGAATCTGATCCTCCTTTTCCTCATCATTTCCACCAGCAGTTCTTCTTCCATTGCTGACATCAACCTCATTTCCATTTTCAGCATTGACATCAACAGTTTGAGTTTCAATTTGAACTGGCAAATCATCATGATCAACATCCATTTTGGTAGCTGTGGCTTTAGTGTCATGCAACCATTGATTTGTACCCTCAAAAAACTAATTGAAACTCAGCATTTTAGCTTGGTACCCTATTTCATGTTTGTTTGCTTCATCAGCAGGCAAAAAACCCATTAAAGATGTATGTACATGCTGTATTTCTTCACCCAACTTATTAAACATGTTCAATTAATTTTCAACCTCACTTACATGCTTTTTATCACCCATCAATTCAGCAATAGATTTTTTTACAGTCGACAGTTTACTGAATTTAGACTTTCTTTCCTTTTCTAAAGTGCTTATTTTTTCCAACAAAGCTTTGGGTGTTAATTTAACCACACGTTTTTCAGTTACAGATTTTACCCCGTTACCCACACAAAGTTCAGTCTCAAGGCCAAACTGGCCTTTTTTCTTTTCGGCCATAATGACCACACAAAGTGAATTGGCTTATTTATCAACAAGCCCGCAAAATAGTTTTGTGTTGCGCAACAACTTGCTAAAAGTTATTTTTAGACGGTTGCGAGTTGCTACCAATACAATGGCTTTACGCGAATGTGTGCACACAAATTACCATGGCCATTCATAATATCAGCGCTGATCACCATGTACCCCAATAGAGCGTTGGCCGGCTTGATGATGCTGATATTCCGGTGACTCTTTAACTCGCCCCGGTGCAGCTCCTTTCAACAATCGGCAACTCCAAACATTTGCCCACCTCACATCCGTGGTTTCCAAACGAACAACGTTAAATCCACAATATAACAGGTCCGTGTCCTCACGATGACCGATTATCCAAATTGAAGCAGTTTTCGACCTAAATGTTTTGACTAAGTCCTATACGAAGTCTAATACTGGTTGCTAATACAGTGGATTAAGTTTGGACTCGTGTCCATGCGGTTTCACACAAATCAACGTAGAGTTCAGTAATGTTACTTTTATCTAGCAAGTTTATTCTCCTCCATATATCATACAGCGGCAATATCTTAACTCATAATACATAACCAAAACAACAAACCCTATTGTTCACTACAGAGGCAAGACACAACATGGCACAGTTCGAAAACTGTTTGCTTCCCAAATCAGCAACACCTGTGTCTGAGTTTCCTCCAAGTTAAATGACCTACCCAGGCTGACGTGAGATCAGCTGAGCCACAAAGCACATACAGCCCCCCAGTGGCACAGGACAAAATTACATAAAATAATACAAAATTAATATGGCTCATACACTCAGTACTCTGACAACAAGTCAGATTAGATCGGCATATTAAGAAAATGTGTCCAGTTCCATCTGGTTGAAGATCGTAGTCCTCATGCAGGAGACGGGTTTGTTGAGGATCAGTGCCACTGGATGTTGTATCGATGAGGCCTTCACAGGGGAGAGTCTAGTTGACGCAATCTCTGAAGAAACTTCAGGGCTGCATTATGGTCGTGTCTAAGTGCAGGTCCACCATCTGATCTAGATCCGGCTGACTGCAGTAAACAGAGACTAATATTAGTGTAGATGCCATACTACTTATGATGTAAACTATGACATCAGGTGTTATTGGAAGTGTTCCCAATTCCAGCTGACCTAGTTCATGCAGCCTAACAAATTAAATGATTTGAATTATAGAAATATGCTAATTAGGAAAAGGAGCTACTGCCTGCAGTTGATTTTGGTGTTCTAGGTATTATCAATAGGCCAGAATTTTGAGACCGCAATAGACGTGAAGGAGTACTGGGGAGCTAAACCATGTAGTGCTTTATAAGTAATAAGCAAGATTTTAAAATGTATACAGTGTTTAATAGGGAACCAATGCAGTGTTAACAGGACCGGACTAATATGGTCGTACTTTCTGGTTCTAGTAAGAACTCGAGCTGCTGCGTTTTGGACCAGCTGGAGTTTTTTTATTAAGCGAGCAGGGCAACCACCCAGTAGAGCATTACAATAATCTAGCCTTGAGGTCATGAACGCATGAAATAACTGTTCAACATTTTGCATTGAGAGCATATGCCATAATTTAGATATATTTTTAAGATGGTAGAATGCAGATTTACAGATGCTAGAAACGTGGCTTTCAAATGAAAGAAGGGTATCAAAGAGCACACCCAGGTTCCTCACTGACGACGAGGACTTGACAGAGCAGCCATCAAGTGTTAGACAGTATTCTAGGTTACTACGTGTTGAGTTTTTTTGTCCAATAATTTAAAAAAATGTTGTTATTTTTTCAGAATTAAGTTGTAATAAATTACTAGTCACCCTTTTTTATATTGGCTATGTATTCCATTAATCTTTAATTGGTCAGTTCTGTTGGAGCGTGAAGAAATATAGAGCTGAGTATCATCAACATAACAATGAAAACTAACGCCATGCTTCCAAATGATATCTCCCAGTGGTAGCATGTACAGGGTGAAGAGCAACGGTCCTAGCACTGAGCCCTGCGGTACTCCATACTGAACTTGTGATCGGTGTGACATCTCTTCATTTACTGCTAAAAAACTGATAACGGTCAGATAAGTATGATTTAAACCATGCCAATGCAATTTCACTAATGCCAAAATAATTTCCGAGTCTATTCAAAAGAATGTTGTGGTCAATATTATCAAATGCAGCGCTAAGATCGAGTAACACTAATAGAGAGATACAGAAACGATCGGATGATAAGAGTAAATAATTTGTAACTCTAATGAGAGCAGTCTCAGTAATATGATACGGTCTAAATCCTGACTGGAAATCCTCACAGATACCATTTCTTTCTAAGATGGAACATAGTTGTGAGGACACTGCCTTTTCAAGTATTTTTCAAGACAGAAAGGGTAGATTTGTCTGTAATTGACTAATTCAGTAGGATCAAGTTGCGATTTTTAATAAGGGTTTCATAATAGCACCACAATATTTTGTGTTGGGATATTGTGGGGGGCGATTGACGTGAGTGGGCGTGTTTGTACTTTTATTTACTTTTGTTTTATACAAAATATTCAATCAACTATCACAAACTATGCATCATTTGAAAGCTAAAACACTCAAGATTCATGTTCTGAACTTGTTTTTGCAATACATTTACGATTGAACATTGGTCTGGAGAGCTCTGTATTTTCTACTGCACAAGAGGCGTGATCAACGAGCATAAATTAAATGACTCTATATGCAATTGGATAGTCCTTCAACCAATCAGACCACAAGAGGCGTGAACAACGGGCAACGACCCATCGCTTCTCTATCCGGCATCTTGTTAAACCCGCCAGTAGCGCGCCATGTGGATAAGCCAGTCTGTGATTGGTTCCCGCAAAAGTGTGACAGAAGCAGTAGAAATTAATGTACAGGTTTCCAGCCTGAGCTGCAGGGCAAAATCAAATCGCTGGCAGATCAGGCTGGGTTTACCCAGTCTAGGCGATCTCCCCTGTACTTTGGACTCTTCCCCTCAAGTTGAGCCCTCCCAGGTCTCTCTCCTTCAATCACAGGCTTTCTGATGACTCATTATATACAAGAAGTGCATTACTGGCTCGCGAGCTATCAGTCAAAGCACCCATGGTTTTCATTGGATAAAGTCAGTTAATGCCTAGCCAATGCCTTGCCAGCAAAGGTTTGATTGATGGACGTAGTATTATTAAGGTATACACACATCTAATCGCAGCTCGCAGACTCTATGACAGACTGTTTTTATCAACTAAATGAGTTTTTTACACTTTGTAAATTCTGTAAATAGTTGCTTTAGTTTTTGAGTAACTGTATATTCATTATAATTAGCAGTTTATTGCAGATTTATTTGAATGAAAAACTACTCTTTACAATTACAAATATTCTGAAATAAAAGGCCTTTTTGAAAGGACGCCTAGACTTTTCTTGAGATAAAAGCTAACAGAAGCTACATTTTTGAGAGTATCATTCTCAAATTTGAATCAAAACATGATCAGACATTCAGTTTTATATTTAGGTTATTTTCAGGCCCTTAACATTAAAGTCTCAAAGTCTCAAGTGAATTTCAATAAAAAAGTCACTTACATGTATATTTCCCTTGTTTAACTTGTTTCCCATACTTATTTGAGCTATTATGACTCTTGGGTAACAAAATATTAAGTGTCTAGTTTAATACAAGGCCAGATTTATGAATATAGACCATAGGGTTTAAGAGCTGCAAACATTTGGGTGTCGTTTTCAGAAGAATTCTCAAAAATAGGGGCGCAGATTAAGGAGTTAAATAGTTTTAAGAATAATAACCCTGCCCACCAGTTGCAGCATGACTGCTAGAATCACAGTACTGGGCGTTTACCAGCAGATGGCCTCATTGTGATGTGGTTATAAGGACGCACCCGCCCACAGTGGTCGAACTAATGGGTCAAGGCCACGGAGGCTGATCCTTCCCTGAATTGTCCATGAATTGTCCGATTCTGATATACTGTCTAGTAGAGTGTCTGGGTTAGTTTTTTGTTTTGTTAGTTATTTTGGCCAGGCACTCCCCTGACGTTATCAACCCGATTTTCATTATTATTATTTTTGCTATTGGTATTTCTGTTGTGGTTATTGATGCTTTTATGCATTTTTTACTATTTATAACAGAAAAATAAATGTTAAAATTGATTGAATTGGTGGTTGTGTTGTTGATTCTGGGACAGAAATTTGGAAATCCTCGTATCATGTTTTTTTTTTTTTTTTTTTAGAAATTATGTTTGTCTTTACTTTGTTGCCAGCTCCTCAACCCTAGATGGGTAGCTGTAACACTATACCTACTCATCCTCATTGTAAATGATCCAGAAACACACAATACAACATGTGATGCTGTAGTAATTTATTAATAAAGAAAGCAAAGATAAACAAGAGTAAATAAACAAGATAAACAAGAGTAAATACACACCCCTAAGGATCAAACTGGGGTTAAGAATCAGGTGTACTAAAACCATTTCAAACCTTTACTGAATGTGCACTGAAACTGATGATTGTGAAATGAAAACAAAGAAAGAAGTGCAATATTAGTATTGCTCAGAAAACAGTAGTTTGGTATTTTGCTGATAGGATCAGTGGACTGTGGTGTAACATCTCATTCCACTCAATCTGGCAATGAAAACAGAAAAAAATTATTAAGATAACGCAGACATAGTTTAAATAGAACAAATATCTACACACTTCGGGAAGGGGAGGGGGGTTAGGGTGGATCGCCGCAGCATAGTACCGCAATATTTTGTGTGGGGATATTGTATCGATACAAGGGCGGCAAGTATCAATATTTTCAGGAACTGAATTGCAGCTCGTATTGTTCAAAATTGATATGGTCGCAATAGGCTTGCTGCGATTGTCTGTGTGCAGCCGCAAAAACGCACTGTTATTTAGACTTTTCTTATAGTATTAAAAATTATTTAGTTCAGTTACACAAAAAATGGTGCTAAATGGCAGTAAAAGTGTTTCTTGGCTCGTAATCATAGGGGAACATCTTTAAGTGCTGTATAGCACCAATCTTGGTGCTTCAGTGGTTCTTTGGCTGAGGTGCTACATAGCACCGCTGCCTTATACAGAACATGTTAAGATATGGTGCTATATAGAACCAAAAGTGGTTCCCCTATGATTACGACCAATAACCACTTTTAGTGCCATATAGCACCCTTTTTTTAGAGTGTAGAGAACAGAAACTGAACGTGCAGCGTGATCCGAACGAGAGTCGCAGCACAGACCAGCAGCTGAGTCAGATTTCATTCATCACGAGAGTGAGGAGCTGACTGTCATGTCTTGGATTTCAGCGCAAACTGTAAAAGCGACTGTTTAAGTGAGTTTGTCATTGTACGGTTTTGTAGTTAAGAATAACAACGAACCCGCAATTCAACAATGGCCACCCCCGTATTGCTGCTAATTCTAAAGTGAAAGTAAAATCCCCACGGCCATTCATAATGGCCATATTAATATGTTTTTGCAATACTCAGCATATCTCAATTTTTCTTTAAAATCGCAATAACATCGTATTGTGGCTTAAGTATCACAAAACTATTTTATCATGGGTCCTCAATTCCCACCCCTACTGCGCACCATGTCTCTCTCCTTTTATCGCTTACCTGCAAACACCTCAACCTCACACAGTGTGAGATATTCATTGCGCCCAGGTACCAAAATGTTGACGTATCGGCCTTTAATAGCCTTAAACTCAAATTTTTTTGTTGCTCCAGCTGGGATGGACCCGACAGTTGCAGCCCTGTGAAGACACACAGTAACAGAGAAATAGAGATGAACGTATCAAAACGGCATGAAGCATATTAAATATATATTTTTGTCTAAGGAAAGTTTGTATTAAAAGGATTTATTCAAAGTAATTTTATCTTATTTGCTAATTTTCTAACCATTTGTGTTAGTATTAAAGGGATCCCATGGTGTTAAGACATGTGTGGCTTAATATAATATAAATGATGTATCTTACTGAAATATGTCGTAGAAAACCCATAAAACATCTGCGTTAAAAAAAACGATTTTATATTTGGACCAGGAAGCATGGCGTCAGTTTTCATTGTTATGCTGACGATACTCAGCTCTATATTTCTTCACGCCCTGAAGAAACTTACCAATTCACAAGATTAACGGAATGCATAGCTGATATAAAACATTGGATGACCGGTAATTTCCTGCAACTCAATTCAGAAAAAAATGAATTTTTAATTATTGGACAAAAAAGCTCCACAAGTAGTAACCTAGAATACTGTCTAACACTTGATGGCTGCTCTGTCAAGTCCTCGTCGTCAGTGAGGAACCTGGGTGTGCTCTTTGATACCAATCTTTCGTTTGAAAGCCACGTTTCTAGCATCTGTAAAACTGCATTCTATCATCTTAAAAATATATCTAAATTACGGCACATGCTCTCAATGCAAAATGCTGAACAGTTAGTTCATGCGTTCATGACCTCAAGGCTAGATTGCCCTGCTCGCTTAATAAATAAACTCCAGCTGGTCCAAAACGCAGCAGTTCGAGTTCTTACTAGAACCAGGAAGTATGACCATATTAGCCCAGTTCTGTCAACACTGCACTGGCTGCCTATTAAACATCGCATACATTTTAAAATCTTGCTTATTACTTACAAAGCACTAAATGGTTTAGCTCACCAGTACTTGAGCGAGCTCTTAACACATTATACTCCATCACGTCTACTGCGGTCTCAAAATTCTGGCCAGTTGATAATACTGAGAATATCCAAATCAACTGCAGGCGGTCAATCCTTTTCCTATTTAGCTCCGAAACTCTGGAACAGACTTCCTAACATTGTTCGGGAAGCAGACACACTCTGTCAGTTTAAATCTTGACTAAAACACATCTCTTTACTGTGGCATACACATAAAACACTTTTTCAATGAAATGATTGTTAGGCTGCATTAACTAGGTCAGCCGGAACCGGGAACACTTCCCATAACACCTGAAGAATGGCATCTACGCTAATGATAGTCTCTCTGTTTTATCCCGAGGTTTACTGCAGTCAGCCGGATCCGGGCCGTATCCAGATCAGATGGTGGACCTGCGCCCAGAGAAAACCAACACAGGACCCCGAAGGACCCCCCATTTAACTTGAACAGTTAAATACACCCCCCCCCCCCCTTCCCTAAGTGCAATACTCTGACTTTTAATTGCAATCTTCTAAACTCAGGAGATTATTTATATATATATATTCATACTACTCAAATACTGTAAATATGTTCATAATCTGTAAATGTTTAGTCTGACTAAACGTAACTGTGACCATTTTTTATACTATTTTTCATATTTTATTCTTAGAATTTGTATTACTATGTTCTTGTTGTGTTTGTTTTGTATATGTGCACTGGAAGCTTCAGCACCAAGACAAATTCCTTGTGTGTGCAAGCACACTTGGCAATAAAGCTCTTTCTGATTCTGATTCTGATTGTTCAAATATTACAATTAAATAATACTTAAATCGATATGTCATCCTCAATAAGTGTGAATGTGTGAGGGCGTACGCGCGCCGATCTGTTGGTGTGTATGAGTGTTTGTGAGAGAGAGTTTGTGTGCACGTGTTTGTGTGTGTTTTAAATGCAATCACAAAGCAATTAATTGGTTTTATTTAACTCTGAAACAGTTTTTGAGATGTGTTGTGGTAGAAATAGTTGCGGGTAGAGCCAGTGGATTGCAGAGTGCAACCATTCTACGTCATCAACCTAGAACGCAAACAAAATGGCGCCGCCCATGGTCCAAATATAAAATCGATTTTTTAAATAACGTGGATCTTTCATGGGTTTTCTACTACATATTTCAGTAAGAGACAACATTTATATTATATTAAGCCATACAAGTCTTGACACCATGGGATCCCTTTAAGAGAGAGACAATACTTACAGTGCATTACTGTTGCCATTATTGTTCAGGCTGTTGCCGATACGGATCTGAGCACCATTTATCCTCCCTTCACAACAATCTCCACGATTAGTGATGCTAACCCTGGTTACCGCGTAGACTTCCAGCAGGTCAACTCTCCACCAGGGGTTCATGTCCGCATTAGTATGACTGCATGACCATCCATTGAAAATTGAATTCCTGTTGCCATCGACAGCATTTTGAGCAGCTCCTGCTGCAGCTCCTGCTTTTATGTATGTGGAAGACTGGACAGCTCTGGCTCGAAGAGCAAGATTCCCTGTTTAACATAAAATAATAAACAATACCTTATTTTTTTTTTACTTGAATGTGATAAAGTATAAACCCAAAATAATGGAGAAAATAATGCTAAGCTATGTAATCATAAGCTATATAAGCTATAAATGATTATTGCACAGCTATCTGGAATACTTGATTCTGACTGGTCAGTCGTGACATTCAGAGGTCTATAATTTCCTGATAATGAGCGTCATCAATAGCAACGCTGTATAACAGACAGCTCATCCGGTTTCTGAAGCTCTCTCTCGTTTTCATTCAAACACAACTGGTGCCAGCTCTGTTATAGTTAGTGATTGTATTGAAGTACTATTAGTATTAAGAGTACTGTAGTTCTGTCAGGACCACTAAGGTCAAAGATGATTGACAGTTGCATACAGTTTGAATTGGCGGTATGGTTCTGTTCTGGGCAAGAACTGCCTGCACATCCATGCAGCCTTACTGCATTACTGTTTAACTAAACTACTGTCGACTAAAACTAGACTAAAACTAAAAACAATTTATGTGTCTATGTCACAAACGCCAGTGAAGATTCCACCGTCGGCCACCAGAGGTCGAACTCACCAGAGTATTAACCTCCATTTCGGAATAAACTCTATATGAGTTTACATAAACTCTGCTCTCACATACATTCATTGCGAAGTCTTGTTTGCCCGGGCTGCATTTCTGAGCGTTATGCCCTGTGATTATCCTGTCTGTGTTTGACCCTGCCTTGGACTACCGTTTACGACACTGTTCTGCCTTCCCTTGATCTTTGTTTGCCTGGACTTTGATTCTCGTTTGTTTGCAAACAGTTATACACACATTAATAAGTACATAAATTATATCACAGAATTTTCTCTCTCTGTCTATTACCTCTAAACACCTCGACCTCACACAGAGTAAGGATTTTATCATTCCCAGGCAAAAAGATGTTGACATATCGGCCATTAACAGGGTCAAACACAAATGTTTCTGTGCCATCAGGAGCAGTGAGAATAGTTACAGCCCTGCAAATACATGAAGAACAGTGTTAAAATTAAATTCAGAGGCCTCACAACACAATGCATACATCTAACAATTTCAATTAAACTGTATGTATGAGATGGGCATGGCAGTGCAGCACTCACCGGGTGAGTATCACACCGGCCTATTGCCAAACCTTAAGCCCATGGTCAGACCCCTTGTTTCTTCGGGCCGCAGTGCCCTTGGAACAGGTGTCCAGGCATGCTGTTGTTGTCACGGATGCCTCTGCCATGGGCTGGGCCACATACAATGGCCATGCATGGGTTTGGATGGCCCGCACCTGCATTTGCACATCAACTGCCTCGAGTAAGCTACAGTTAGTCCAAAACGCAGCTGCTAGAGTTCTTACTAGGTCAAGAACTAGGTTATATGATCATATAACACCAATTTTATCATCTCTACACTGGTTACCTATTAAGTTCCGTATCAATTACAAAGTATTGCTACTGACCTATAAAGCCCTAAATGGTTTAGCTCCAGTATATTTAACATTTTCTATCGCCCTACAATCCATCGCGCTCTTTAAGATCACTAAACTCGAGGCTTCTGGTCATTCCTAGGATATCTAAGTCCACTAAAAGAGGGAGGGCATTTTCACATTTAGCTCCTAAACTCTGGAATAGTCTTCCTGATATTGTTCGAGGTTCAGACTCGCTGTCCCAGTTTAAAACTAGATTAAAGACGCATCTCTTTAGCCAAGCATTCACATTATAATTAGCTTTTATACTACAGTTAAATCGGATCAAAAGCATTAATATTCTGAACAGCAGCTATGCTAATTATTTCCCATTTGCTTTTCTGTTGTTATCTCGGGACACTAGTTTGTCTCCAGCCTCTCATGGAGACTTCAGTTGCCCCAACACCTGTGATGAGACGACTCGACGCCTGTGAAGAGACGACTCAACGCCAGCGTTGTTATGGCCTAAATTAATACATGATTGATTAACTTTTTTTAACATTTATCTTTAACATTCTCTTTCTAACATTTTTCAATGTACATTTATGAAATGCACTTTCTGCAAAGCTGCTTTGAAACAATGTGTATTGTGAAAAGCGCTGTACAAATACATTTGAATTGAATTGAATTGAATTGAATTAATGCAGTCAAGACCTGCTGGAACTACTTTAGCCATGCATTTCCCTGAAAATAATTGCACACCTTAGAATGTTTGTCAACCAATCAGATTCAAGCATTCAACAGCACCTAAGTTTAACCCTTGTATGGTGTTCGGGTCTGTTGGACCCGTTTTCATTTTTTTATCAAAAGAAAAATGATACGATTAATTATTTTTTCAAACTGAGACTCATTGGCCTTGGCTCATTTTCTGTGAGGAATATATATCAGAACACATTTTCAATCACCACACACTGTACACCCCCCCTACACATTTATATTACACACAGGATGTTCGGGTCCACTGGACCCGGGGCTAATAAAAGTGTGGAAATTGTAGGTCCTGTGTACCTTTACTCTGTCCTCCTCCTGTCAGGGCCTGCTATTAGTGTGTGTATGTTCATGTATATGGTTTATGAGGACACAAATGTGTATAATGACATGGGTATTACAATGTAAACATGGTTTATGACGACATCTGTGTCCTCATACTAAAACATAATAAATGGTGTTTTTTGAAATTCAAAAAATGCCAAAACTTTTCTGTGATTGGTAGGTTTAGGGGTAGGGTTAGTGTAGGGGGATAGATTATACAGTTTGTATATTAGAAAAAACATAATGCCTATGGAGAGTAGCCATACACCACATATCCAAGTGTGTGTGTGTGTGTGTGTGTGTGTGTGTGTGTGTGTGTGTGTGTGTGTGTGTGTGTGTGTGTGTGTGTGTGTGTGTGTGTGTGTGTGTGTGTGCGGTGTGTGTTTTGTGTGTTATGGGTTTGTGTGTGTGTGTGTGTGTGTGTGTGTGTGTGTGTGTGTGCGTGCGTGCATGCATGAGTGTGTGTGTGTGTGTGTGTGTGTGCGTGTGAGAGAGAGATTGTGTGTAAGTGTGACAGAGTGCAAGAGTGAGTTTTGTTTCTACCCCTGCCGTTCCCACACAAGGTTGCAATTCTTAAATGTGATCTAACAAAGGTAAAGAGAAAATATTAACCAAGTATGCTGTTTATATTGCTTGTAATTGGGATGAAGTAAACATCTGTTGAGTATTTTAACATAACATTTTTGATTGTGTTGAATTAAAAACCCCAAAATGCAGCGGGTCCACCAGACCCACGAACACTGGCTGAATAACAAAAATATGAACACCACACAAGGGTTATGTAAAGTGCATCTCCATGGCTGTAGCTCGAGTGGTTGGTTTGTGTAGGAGGTACAATTTTGCCTTGCATTTTATTAAACCAGATTGAACATCATAAATATGGGAAGATTATAGAAAAAATGTAAAAATTTCTTACAGCTCATTGTTGTTTCCATTGTTTTCCAGCTTGTTCCCAATACGAATCTGAGCTCCTCTAAGCCGCTCTTTGCAACAGTCTTGACGGTTAGTGATGGTAACTTTGCTTACACTGTAGACATTTCCAAGATCAACTCTCCACCATGGATTAAACTCCCCTTTAGTGTGAGTGCATGATTGCTTAGAGTAATCTGAGTCTCGTTTTCCATCGACTGCATGTTGAGCATCTCCCTGTGGGTGTCCTAAGGACGACTGCACAGCCACGGCATTAAGAGCAAGATTCCCTGTTCAATATGAAATTAAATCAACAAAAAAAGGATAAGACAGGGTCAAAGCAATACAAATAAATAAATAAATCACAAGTTTTTAATTACCATATTTCACCCTATAATTTTAATAAATTAATCTGTTTGATATGTAATTATACACAATGGTTATAGATTTTTAAATACAGGCATTTTTATGAAACATACCTTTAGATTTAGATTGAGCGACGCACAGCCCAGTACAAAGTGTTAGAAGCAAAATCACACGAACGGCCATCCTGATATAAGACACAACAACACATCACCTCATCTCAGCATATGACGGAATCATTTTCAATTTCTCATCCTCATTTAAACAAAGAAACATATATATTGCTACTGTAATGATAAAATAGTAGAAGAACCCCAAGACTTAAAGTCAGTGTAATGTGACTAACCTGCCTCCGTTCTTCGGCTTTTAAATGCCTTTGCTGAGTTTGCTCTATATTTAACTTTATACTTTTTAATTTTTATTATTATATATTAATATAATATTCATAAAAAATAAGCTGAAAATAAGTGCACGTTTGTGAGGGGTAGATGATATTTAAATGGCCATCAAAGATTGCTAATTATTCATCAAGAGAAATAGGCATTTAAAAAAATATGTAGAGAATTATTCATCATTGTGCAACACAATTTGGACACCACATGACAAGGCAAATTCCACTGCTCGACTTAAAGGGGTACTTCACCGCTGGGAAGATGAATGTGTATTTAAATTGGGTCATGTTGTAGAAATGTGGAATTATTTTAGAAGTTGGTGCCTTCTGAGAAAAGCCAGAAAATGTATTTTTGGCTCATATGGATGAAAGACAACAACTCCCAGAATGCACTTGCTTTGCTGCCCTACGAGGTCACTCCCAAGCCACGCCTACCGGTTACAACTCTTGCCCACTGCGGCACCACCCCACCGTCGATTTGATTTTTTTAGCAATACAATTATTTAGTTTAGTTAGAGAACACTAGAGACACTACAATGAAAAACTGAACGTGTCTTTTCAATACAGCACAAGCCGAACGCAGCATTTCATTCACCACGAGAGCAAACAGCCGACAGACAAGATGATCACGGAATATTTGGTTTCAAAGGTAAATGCACCTATTTAACCCCTTACCAGTCACCCCCACTTTTGGCAAAGGAGTGCAAAATGACATACCCAAAATAAAATTGTTGCTGCTAATGAGTCCTTCTGACTACACACAAATCAAAGGTATCATTTGAAAGCTGACACTTGACAGTTTACCATGAAAGACTCAAAATTACTCTAGAAATTACTAGTAGAGAGATAAATAAGCTCAAACACAATGGACAATTGAAAAAAAAAATTATAACGGTTTATGAACAAGAAAAATACATAAGGCAGAAATATATATGGATCTGGAAACACAAGTAAACTAAAGCCACATGTCTTTTAAATGTACGTTTCAAATTTGAAGTTGATACAAGCCAAAATGACTTTTTTACAAGCATTTAGTTCTGAGTATGTCTAGGCACCTTTCCAAAAAGGCCACTTGGAGACTCCAAAGGGACACTTGGTAACCACCTTTTACCATGAGGTATAACCAGTTTGTTTGATCATTTCAATCTATTTTCTCATTACAACATGACAAAGCTCAATTTATATACTTTCTCTGGTATATTTTTCACCCCTAAATGTTTATAAAAATGCATGTATGTGCATATTTTTTTGTAAAATAATATTTTTTTGAAAGAGCTCCAAAAGGACACCAAAGTGACACTTGGTAACGTATAAGACGTTTAACAAAGTCTTTGTTCACTTCCATTAATTTAAAGGTTTAGAATGATGACATACATTATTTAGCAAATAAAAAGTTTTATTTATGTATATATTGTATACAGCAACAAACATCTGTTCCTTAGTTATTCAACACAGTGATAACCCCCCCCCAAAAAAAAACCCCAAAAAAGGACAATTTACAAAGTACTGAGTTTGTCTCGGTCTTCCTTTCTTTCCTCCTCCCCTGGAACTTCTGGAGGCAGCGAGAGATGTTGCAGCCAGGCAGGGACGTTTTGTCGGTTGTCCAGAGGCCTCTGGTACCCAGTCATCATCTGAAGTTTCCTCACTGTTGAATTACACAAAAAGGATTAGAAATAAACCCATCACAACTGTTTATCTTACACATAGAAAAAACTACAGCAATTTACTCCCATACACACTCTATTGTTGCCCTGATGGCACATTTACATCAGCTTACTGATTTTCTATTCAAATTCAAAGAATCATTCACATACAGTGATCTACCTACATACACACTCTATTGTTGCCCTGATGGCACATTTACACAAGCTTACAAATTTTCTATACAAATTCAAAGGATCTTTCACATACAGTGATCGACCTCCATACCCACTCTGTTGTTTCCCTTCTTGAAACATTTACACTACCAGCTAATGACTCAGACTGTAATCAGACAATAATCATACACCAAAACAGTTTCTTCTCTCAAGAAACATTACTTGCTTCACATTATTTGCTTACCACAAAGTACTGCGCTGTCTCTGTCTTCCTTTCTTTCCTCCTCCCCTGGAATTTCTGGAGGCAGCGAGAGATGTTGCAGCCAGGCAGGAACGTTTTGTCTGTTTTCCAGAGGCCTCTGGTACCCTTTCATCATCTGAAGTTTCCTCACTGTTGAATTACACAAAAAGGATTAGAAATAAACCCAACATAACAGATTATCTTGCACAGAAAATAGCACATATTATTGCATTTTTTCCTCTGACACATTTGGTCTGAACTTTGTCCTGCTTTCTACATACACAACTGTACATACATAAAGTTATATGCTCAAGTACGTTGTACAGGGTTTCTTCTAGAGGTTTACCAATACTCCCATGTCACATTTCGATAAATAGCACAATACTGAACTCACAATACAATATTATTGCGATACTCCAAGGCATATTGTAAAAAGGATAACAAAAAATATACCGAAATGCTAAATTTGGTATTACATTAGGGGTGGATATGAATAGGCTTGGACCTGGTGCTGATAACCAAACGCACAGGACAATGGTGACAACATAGTAAAAACTATTCTGGTGATAATAGCCGAAAAGACTGAATTATTTTGGACAAATATGCTTACACTCTCACCCACTCACTGACTAGATATATTTAAATATTGCTGGTCACTTTTTAGTGGCAACATAAGACTTTTGTCATTATCAGGTCCCACAAATATTCCCCCATTGCATTACTATACATTATATTCAACATTTTATAGTAATTGAATGTAGTACTGACACTAAAACACTGTGAAATTTAACTTTTTCCTCACACTGTCATTTTTATTTTGGGTGAAATATACACAATACAGATTTTCACTATCCACGATACATTGTTACAACTTACATCACTAGCTTCTAACTCAGAACTTGAATAAAAAAGGAATTTTGCGGTACTTGAATGTACTAATAAGCCGTAATAGTGTAGAAACACAAAACTACAAAACAAAGCAACAAAAACGTACTAAATGTAGACACTTACCGATCTAAAACAGGATCGAGACCTTCCAAAAACATTTCCTCTTCTTCAGAGTCGACGCTGGATACAGCACTCTCTTCTGAATATTCCACATTTTCTTCATCACTGCTTCGCAAAAGTTCTTCCAATGCAGCAGCAGGAGAAAATAACTTCTGTCCTCGACGTGGATCCATTGCAGGCGAATGCTAACAGAGCGAGCGCTAGTGAGCAAGTGTAGCAATGGAACCTCTGTGCGTCACGAGGGGCGTGCGTGAGTAATTTTCCAGGATGCAAATGGTTACGCAAACAAAAATACAATGTGATACTCGCGAGATTTATGCTAATCAACACATCGGCGTATTCGTTATTGCATAGACTACATGTTAGATGACAACACAAGACTTTCCCATTGCTGTTTTTTTTTTTTTTACCAAACACATTTGCATGTGGATAATCATGCGTCACCAAAAGTGACTGTCATCTTTCAATCTTTTCTAAAATTGCGTGGCTAGTTTTCATCAGATATCTTCTGGGCGGTTCTCATTCAGTTCCAGACACTCTACTAAATACATTGATACGTTATATTTCATTGAATAATGCGCTTCATGCGTACAGTTCATCAAATAAACAGGACAGCGTCCTCGTGATTAGTAAACTTCAGGAAGTAAACAACAGAAGTTCTATAGCTTTTTTTTACCAGTTTGCTTGTTTTTTGACAAATATTTACTATGGACATCGTACACTGGACTCTTCCCATGGAAAAAAGGTCGAAGTCACCATTATTCTGCCAAACATTACATTTCCAAAGCACAAAAAGGTAAGGGACCTCCCTCTCTTTGTTGTCATATCACATTGTTTAGATTCATACAGAATGACAAAAAAACGTTGCAAAGTTATCTTGATTGTATAATGCTTATACAGATACGAATCTGCAGTCTCTTATCTTTCAAACAATGTACTGGTTGACCTTATTAATTGACAAAATGATATTGTAAACTAGCGATCAATGTAAACACTATCAAACGCGGGGCCGTCGGCGATCTTTGAACACAAAGGGGTTAAGTTAGTTTGTCATTGTACCTTTTTGTTTTTGTGTTTTCATGAACCCACAGTTAAAGCAACCCCCCAAATTGGTGCTAATTTTGAACCGAAACTAAAATGGGCACGGCATTCATTCGTGGTCTCACAGTCATTCACGGTGCGTGTCCAGTCTGGCGCGTTTTCAGTTCATGCCTATGAAAACTTAACTTTAATAGGAATTCATTGAGAACACTCGCTTTCCTCCACACCGTTATGAATGTCGTGCGGCCGTCTGTGTCTTACATTCTGTGAGTGAGATCCCACCCCTATGGGCAGGTTTAAAACATGCAGAAATAGCTCCACTACTGGCTGTAGTCTCTAGCCTCTGGTTGAAAAAGGATCAGATGATGCAAAATGACGATATTTGTGTCATCAGAGGCTTTTCTCCAGATATAAAATACATAAATGACTCGTCTCAGGGGGACATGAGCGGAAGCACGATCATTCAAATATACTACCGGGTTTCTACTGATACAAAGCTTAATGCTAAATCGCTGAAGTAACCCTTTAATCTTGAAAAAGGAGTGAAGGGTTGTTTGAGCTCATTGTGACTTCTCTGAATGTTGGATAAAGTGCGGGTATGACCGATTGTCATGGAAATGTCAGGTAATGACATTATACATACACATTACTCCATGAAAATGTGCAGGGCACAAATTCATGTTTTATTAAAAGTGACTAAAAGTGATTAAACGTTTTAAGTTATTAAAACATCCCCTGCGTATATAACCCCCGTGATACTAAGACATTTTGGTTAGCTAAAACTAAAACCAAAAAGGAAAAAGCAAACATTAAAAGTGCATTTGAAATAAAAAAAAAGTGTACTTTATAATACTGATCCAAATAATTTGTAATTCCTTCTGAAGGATTTGGTAATACTTGAGTCATTACTAGTGGGATTACTATGATCTTCACTTTAGAATGAATCATACATTATGCATTATTCACATTAATTATGAACCTGTATACAGTAGTTCTTAGTAGTGCTCTGGCAGGTGTGAAAAAATAGTAGTTACTGATGAGCAAATAGAGAACTACCACATTCAACTGAGCGCTATTACTTACTATTACTAGTTTGAGTTTCTTGTTAGTTAATAGTTGTCACTAGAGTATTAGTCGAGCATTACTCTTTTTACCTGTGTAGTTATTCATTATTGACGGAGCTACTGTACTCTTTTTATCTGTGTAGTTATTCATTAATGATGAAGCTACTGTACTCTTTTTTCCTATGTAGTTATTCATTAATGATGAAGCTACTGTACTCTTTTTTCCTGTGTAGTTATTCATTAATGATGAAGCTACTGTACTCTTTTTTCCTGTGTAGTTATTCATTATTGACGGAGCTACTGTACTCTTTTTTCCTGTGTAGTTATTCATTAATGATGAAGCTACTGTACTCTTTTTTCCTGTGTAGTTATTCATTAATGATGAAGCTACTGTACTCTTTTTTCCTGTGTAGTTATTCATCATTGACGGAGCTACTGTACTCTTTTTTCCTGTGTAGTTATTCATCATTGACGGAGCTACTGTACTCTTTTTTCCTGTGTAGTTATTCATCATTGACGGAGCTACTGTACTCTTTTTTCCTGTGTAGTTATTCATTATTGACGGAGCTACTGTACTCTTTTTTCCTGTGTAGTTATTCATTAATGACGGAGCTACTGTACTCTTTTTTCCTGTGTAGTTATTCATCATTGACGGAGCTACTGTACTCTTTTTTCCTGTGTAGTTATTCATCATTGACGGAGCTACTGTACTCTTTTTTCCTGTGTAGTTATTCATCATTGACGGAGCTACTGTACTCTTTTTTCCTGTGTAGTTATTCATTAATGATGAAGCTACTGTACTCTTTTTTCCTGTGTAGTTATTCATTAATGACGGAGCTACTGTACTCTTTTTTCCTGTGTAGTTATTCATTAATGACGAAGCTACTGTACTCTTTTTTCCTATGTAGTTATTCAATATTGACGGAGCTACTGTACTCTTTTTTCCTGTGTAGTTATTCAATATTGACGGAGCTACTGTACTCTTTTTTCCTGTGTAGTTATTCAATATTGACGGAGCTACTGTACTCTTTTTTCCTATGTAGTTATTCATTAATGACGGAGCTACTGTACTCTTTTTTCCTGTGTAGTTATTCATTAATGACGGAGCTACTGTACTCTTTTTTCCTGTGTAGTTATTCATTAATGACGAAGCTACTGTACTCTTTTTTCCTATGTAGTTATTCAATATTGACGGAGCTACTGTACTCTTTTTTCCTGTGTAGTTATTCAATATTGACGGAGCTACTGTACTCTTTTTTCCTATGTAGTTATTCATTAATGACGGAGCTACTGTACTCTTTTTTCCTGTGTAGTTATTCATTAATGATGAAGCTACTGTACTCTTTTTTCCTGTGTAGTTATTCATTAATGACAGTGCTACTGTACTCTTTTTTCCTGTGTAGTTATTCATTAATGACGAAGCTACTGTACTCTTTTTTCCTGTGTAGTTATTCATTAATGACAGTGCTACTGTACTCTTTTTTCCTGTGTAGTTATTCATTAATGACGAAGCTACTGTACTCTTTTTTCCTGTGTAGTTATTCATTAATGACAGTGCTACTGTACTCTTTTTTCCTGTGTAGTTATTCATTAATGACGAAGCTACTGTACTCTTTTTTCCTGTGTAGTTATTCATTAATGATGAAGCTACTGTACTCTTTTTTCCTGTGTAGTTATTCATTAATGACGGAGCTACTGTACTCTTTTTTCCTGTGTAGATATTCATTAATGACAGTGCTACTGTACTCTTTTTACCTGTGTAGTTATTCATTATTGACGGAGCTACTGTACTCTTTTTTCCTGTGTAGTTATTCATTAATGATGAAGCTACTGTACTCTTTTTTCCTGTGTAGTTATTCATTAATGACGAAGCTACTGTACTCTTTTTTCCTGTGTAGTTATTCATTAATGACGGAGCTACTGTACTCTTTTTTCCTGTGTAGTTATTCATTAATGACGAAGCTACTGTACTCTTTTTTCCTGTGTAGTTATTCATTATTGATGGAGCTACTGTACTCTTTTTACCTGTGTAGTTATTCATTATTGATGGAGCTACTGTACTCTTTTTACCTGTGTAGTTATTCATTAATGACGAAGCTACTGTACTCTTTTTTCCTGTGTAGTTATTCATTAATGACGAAGCTACTGTACTCTTTTTTCCTATGTAGTTATTCATTAATGACGAAGCTACTGTACTCTTTTTTCCTGTGTAGTTATTCATTAATGACGGAGCTACTGTACTCTTTTTTCCTGTGTAGTTATTCATTAATGACGAAGCTACTGTACTCTTTTTTCCTATGTAGTTATTCATTAATGACGGAGCTACTGTACTCTTTTTTCCTATGTAGTTATTCATTAATGACAGTGCTACTG
Organism: Gobio gobio; assembly: GCF_949357685.1. Lineage (NCBI taxonomy): Eukaryota > Metazoa > Chordata > Actinopteri > Cypriniformes > Gobionidae > Gobio > Gobio gobio. Next base: position 2,395,035 of record NC_137104.1, read on the forward strand.
TACTCTTTTTTCCTGTGTAGTTATTCATTAATGATGAAGCTACTGTACTCTTTTTTCCTGTGTAGTTATTCATTAATGATGAAGCTACTGTACTCTTTTTTCCTATGTAGTTATTCATTAATGACGAAGCTACTGTACTCTTTTTTCCTATGTAGTTATTCATTAATGACAGTGCTACTGTACTCTTTTTTCCTGTGTAGTTATTCATTAATGACGGAGCTACTGTACTCTTTTTTCCTGTGTAGTTATTCATTAATGATGAAGCTACTGTACTCTTTTTTCCTGTGTAGTTATTCATTAATGACGGAGCTACTGTACTCTTTTTTCCTGTGTAGTTATTCATTAATGATGAAGCTACTGTACTCTTTTTTCCTGTGTAGTTATTCATTATTGATGGAGCTACTGTACTCTTTTTTCCTGTGTAGTTATTCATTAATGACGGAGCTACTGTATATTTTTTCCTGTGTAGTTATTCATTAATGACGGAGCTACTGTACTCTTTTTTCCTGTGTAGTTATTCATTAATGACGAAGCTACTGTACTCTTTTTTCCTGTGTAGTTATTCATTAATGACGGAGCTACTGTATATTTTTTCCTGTGTAGTTATTCATTAATGACGAAGCTACTGTACGCTTTTTTCCTGTGTAGTTATTCAATATTGACGGAGCTACTGTACTCTTTTTTCCTGTGTAGTTATTCAATATTGACGGAGCTACTGTACTCTTTTTTCCTGTGTAGTTATTCAATATTGACGGAGCTACTGTACTCTTTTTTCCTATGTAGTTATTCATTAATGACGAAGCTACTGTACTCTTTTTTCCTGTGTAGTTATTCAATATTGACGGAGCTACTGTACTCTTTTTTCCTGTGTAGTTATTCAATATTGACGGAGCTACTGTACTCTTTTTTCCTGTGTAGTTATTCAATATTGACGGAGCTACTGTACTCTTTTTTCCTATGTAGTTATTCATTAATGACGAAGCTACTGTACTCTTTTTTCCTGTGTAGTTATTCATTAATGACGGAGCTACTGTACTCTTTTTTCCTGTGTAGTTATTCATTAATGACAGTGCTACTGTACTCTTTTTTCCTGTGTAGTTATTCATTAATGATGAAGCTACTGTATTCTTTTTTCCGGTGTAGTTATTCATTAATGATGAAGCTACTGTACTCTTTTTTCCTGTGTAGTTATTCATTATTGATGGAGCTACTGTACTCTTTTTTCCTGTGTAGTTATTCAATATTGACGGAGCTACTGTACTCTTTTTTCCTGTGTAGTTATTCAATATTGACGGAGCTACTGTACTCTTTTTTCCTGTGTAGTTATTCAATATTGACGGAGCTACTGTACTCTTTTTTCCTATGTAGTTATTCATTAATGACGAAGCTACTGTACTCTTTTTTCCTATGTAGTTATTCATTAATGACAGTGCTACTGTACTCTTTTTTCCTGTGTAGTTATTCATTAATGACGGAGCTACTGTACTCTTTTTTCCTGTGTAGTTATTCATTAATGACGGAGCTACTGTACTCTTTTTTCCTGTGTAGTTATTCATTAATGATGAAGCTACTGTATTCTTTTTTCCGGTGTAGTTATTCATTAATGATGAAGCTACTGTACTCTTTTTTCCTGTGTAGTTATTCATTATTGATGGAGCTACTGTACTCTTTTTTCCTGTGTAGTTATTCATTAATGACGGAGCTACTGTACTCTTTTTTCCTGTGTAGTTATTCATTAATGACAGTGCTACTGTACTCTTTTTTCCTGTGTAGTTATTCATTAATGACAGAGCTACTGAACTCTTTTTTCCTGTGTAGTTATTCATTAATGACAGTGCTACTGTACTCTTTTTTCCTGTGTAGTTATTCATTAATGACGGAGCTACTGCACTCTTTTTACCTGTGTAGTTATTCATTATTGACGGAGCTTCTGTACTCTTTTTACCTGTGTAGTTATTCATTAATGACGATGCTACTGTACTCTTTTTTCCTGTGTAGTTATTCATTAATGACAGTGCTACTGTACTCTTTTTTCCTGTGTAGTTATTCATTAATGACAGAGCTACTGAACTCTTTTTTCCTGTGTAGTTATTCATTAATGACAGTGCTACTGTACTCTTTTTTCCTGTGTAGTTATTCATTAATGACAGTGCTACTGTACTCTTTTTTCCTGTGTAGTTATTCATTAATGACGAAGCTACTGTACTCTTTTTTCCTGTGTAGTTATTCATTAATGACAGTGCTACTGTACTCTTTTTTCCTGTGTAGTTATTCATTAATGACAGAGCTACTGAACTCTTTTTTCCTGTGTAGTTATTCATTAATGACAGTGCTACTGTACTCTTTTTACCTGTATAGTTATTCATTATTGACGGAGCTACTGTACTCTTTTTACCTGTGTAGTTATTCATTAATGACGAAGCTACTGTACTCTTTTTTCCTATGTAGTTATTCATTAATGACGAAGCTACTGTACTCTTTTTTCCTGTGTAGTTATTCATTAATGACGAAGCTACTGTACTCTTTTTTCCTGTGTAGTTATTCATTAATGACGAAGCTACTGTACTCTTTTTTCCTGTGTAGTTATTCATTAATGACGAAGCTACTGTACTCTTTTTAACGGAACGCTGTGTTACAAGATTGGTTTAAAGTTTTTGTTCCAAGAGTTTTGCAAATTTATAATGAAAGTGATACCAAATTGATCTAAAACTGTATTCAATCAATTACTTTTTTCCCATTCAAATTATAATTTTAGCCTGGTGTAGAAATTGCATAAACATTCATCACTCACCTGGAATTCATCATTGTATCAACCTCACAGAAGACCTTCACAATTCAGCAGTTATCTGCTTTTAATCAAAATAACACATTTTTATATACATAAATGGCATTATTAATATTTGTATATAAACAATTACTATATTTATTATTTATCCAATATATTATTCAGATGAGGAATATTATGCCTCCTAAACATTTCAAACCAAAATGTGCCATTAAACCTAGATATGAATATTAATACTCACCAGCAGTCTATGAAGAGCATCTAGTTGAATAATATTGCGCTCAGAAATTATGCTCTATTTATAGTTGAATTAAGGTCCTCCTAACCAAATAAGTCTTATCTTATATCTGAATAAATAACAAAGGCAGATCAGGTGATTATTTTGTTATGCTGGTTGAAAGTCAATTCACACCCTGATAGTAAACACTAAGTAAAGTGGCCTAAATGTATTTACATGTATATAATTTGTCTGTGGAAGGTGTAGGACCAAAACATGTTCATTCAATTCAGTCTGAATGCAATGATTCGATGTCCTACCTGCCTATCAACCTCCTTTTACTTATACTTTACTTTAAATTTTCTTTTACTGTTAATTTCCTGTCATCTCTTGGAATATATGAAAGCCAAGTTTTCAGCTTTAATTTTTCAGCTTGATCCACACAGAGAAATTAGATCCTCTGCACTGGGGAGAGTTTGCTCTTTTCCCAGTTGACCCGAAGGCCCAGACGGGAGAGACGACAACCAAGATCGTTAAGCCTTACACATTACTGACTACGCCACTGAAGATGTTGAAATACGAGTGTTTTTCATATCATATTACGGTGCCCATCTCCCTTCGGTGCCCTCAGGGCACTCGAACCCTACCGCAATTCCGGGGAGTAGAAAGTCCTTGCGAGTCACCCAAGGGTGGAGGGTCCTAGAGCAGTCAAGCCAGTTGTTCCCTGCCAGTTCGTCGCTTCAGGGCACTGAGCTTGCTGCTCGCAGTACACCAGAGGCCAGTCTCGAGAGACTGGTACCCTTAGTCTCTGGCAGCATGGACATTTCTTCCAAATATATCTCAGTGGGTCCTGCAGACAGTAGAAAAGGGGTACGCTGTCCAATTCAGAATGCGTCCACTTTGTTTCAGCAGGGTCCTACCCACAATGGTGGGCCGTGAGCAGGCTCTTGGGACACGGCTGTCTCATTTGCATCAATCCGAGCGGCATGACCATGGATGCCATATGCCCCAGGAGCCTCTGAAACTGTGGAACCATTGTCATGTTCCTGAATTAATTCAGGCAGTTCAGCATTGACTGGGCACGCTCATTCATGAGACATGCCGTGGTGTTGACCGAATCCAACTCCATACTAAGAAAAGAGATACTCTGCACATGGGGAGATGTTGCTCTTTTTCCATTTGACCCAAAGGCCCAAATGGCTAAAGTACTCGAAGACCAGGGCCCTTGTGTTCACACACACCAAATCTCAAGAGTGAGCCAAAATGAGCCAGTCATCGAGATAGTTGAGGATGTGAATGCCCACTTGTATTGGTATTTCTGACCTTCAAAAGCAGTTGAGGATGTGAATGCCCACTTGTATTGGTATTTCCGACCTTCAAAAGCAATTCATATAACCAGGCTGTGTCAAAGCAAAATGGAAACATGGAAGTACGTGTCCTACAGGTCGATCACTGCTATCCGATCTTGGGGGCGAACGCACACGAGCATCTTGAACAGAAGATGACAAGACACGCAGATCCAAGATCAGCCGTAACCCACTGCATTTTTACAGTACAATGAAGTATGGGCTGTAGAACCGTGGTTTCATCTTGGCTGGAGGGACCGGCTCTATTGCTTCCTTTGCCAGCAGGACCGCAATCTCCGCACGCAGGAAAGGGGCTTTGTTTGCTACTTAGTGTGGTGAAACTCTTACCTAGCTCCATGGATCCTGCAAGGGTTTGGTTGGAGATGCTCGAGGAGGCATCGGAAAAAAAAAGAGGCGAAAGAGGTACCAGGGCAGGACAATACTGTGCAGCACACCCCACACCGAGAAACCAGTCATCCAGGCACAAGTATTCAGGACAGGGTGGATGGTTCCACTCAAGCCCAACTGTCGCAGCGGCCCGGGAAAGAATGGCCATCAACTCTGGAACCGATTCAACCAGCACCACTCTCCCAGAAGGAGGCAGCGCTGCTGAGTCTTCATCCCCGGAGGACTCAAGCCCACCCTCCGATGCTGCGATCGACATCTGGTCAACCACAGGGGCTCCAAATGAGCCTGCAGACTCCTCAGGGTGCATCGGAAAAAAAAAGAGGCGAAAGAGGTACCAGGGCAGGACGATACTGTGCAGCACACCCCACACCGAGAAACCAGTCATCCAGGCACAAGTATTCAGGACAGGGTGGATGGTTCCACTCAAGCCCAACTGTCGCAGCGGCCCGGGAAAGAATGGCCATCAACTCTGGAACCGATTCAACCAGCACCACTCTCCCAGAAGGAGGCAGCGCTGCTGAGTCTTCATCCCCGGAGGACTCAAGCCCACCCTCCGATGCTGCGATCGACATCTGGTCAACCACAGGGGCTCCAAATGAGCCTGCAGACTCCTCAGGGTGCACCATAAGCCACAATGTATGTAAAGATTGGGAAGACCGCGGGGACTGGCCCGACGGGACAGCTATAATTCAAATCCCTTAAAGAACTGTTGCTTTAATTAGGGTGGCCGGAACCGTGAACACTTCCCATAACACCTGATGTACTTGTTACACCTTAAGAATAATGAAATCTACGGTTTATATATCTTTCTGTCTCACCTGGATTCTGAGGTTACCATAGTTAGCCGGATCTATTCTATATACGTATCCAGACCAGATGGTGGACCTGCACCCAGGAATGACCACAGCACAGCCCTTCACGGTCATTGAAGACCTCGGTGAGACAAGCTCTCAGGACAGATCCTCAGCAAACACCTCTGGCTAGACATTTCTCCATTTCTGTCAAGTGATAGAGTTTGGTTTTTTTGCCACAGTCGCCTTTGGCTTGCTTAGTTGAGGTCAGGAAAGTCACATAACTTTTTCAGAAAATCTACTGACACTGTAGGATGAGAACAAACAATTGAATTAAAATATTGTCTTCTTTAGAAGCTATTGTCTTTTGTCAAGCTATTGTCTTCTTCAGAGCTGCTTTAAAGCTGAATCACATCTTGCATCATTGACAATGTTATTGAAACTGAATCATTGAACTGACTAATGCTGAATAATGACATTGCTGCCTTTTGTAGATCGTCTTATAGCTAAACGTCTTGGTTACGTATGTAACCTCTGTTCCCTGAGAACAGGGAACGAGACGCTGCGTCGGAATGACGCTACGGAGAACGCCTCGGCGTGACGGGTGTCTGAAGCTACTATCGAATCACGGCAAAGTCTTTGACCGACGTCAGCCCATGACGTCATCATCGTGTGACCCGGAAGTATATAAGGGCGCCGCGCCAACACAAACACATCTTCTTGTCTGAAGGGACTGTATGTCAGACAGGCCCCGAGGCATGGCAGGCGACCCAGCATCTCGTTTCAGGGAACAGAGGTTACATACGTAACCAAGACGTTCCCTTTCGAAAGGGAACTCACGCTGCGTCGGAATGACGCTACGGGGAACAATATACCAATGCCACCATGCTGAGGGGAGTGTCTGCCCACTGGCAGTGACAACTGTTGGCACAAGTAAATTCAACTGAAAAACCTGAGCCACTCCCCCTCAGGTCACACTGGGCTGTCAGCGACAGCATTCCCTACGGTCATAGCCCAAGCTATACGCCTAAACGGAACCTTGATGCCACTGCATGAGGTTCTATCTAGACTGCTCACAGGCTCGGGACCACTACTTCAACAGAAGGGGTCCCTTTAAGGGAATGTGGCTAGGGGACCCGAAGGAGCCCCAGCCAGTCACTACTCAGAAAATAAGTTAGCCCGAGTGCGACCAGGGAGGCCTGACCTGGTGCCCTAAGTGTTATGGACACTTCGATTTGGCCAACCCTGTCTGTTCAGAAACAGAGCCTCCGGACGGTGCCACAGAAAGGCATCCAGACTAAGGGACTGAAAAACTGGCAGTCCTTCTTAGCCCGGATCTCAGAGACGGGTTATCCCAGAGAGCAACACTCTTTACACTTTACAACCCTTGCTAGCGAGGGGAGTCTTCCTGCTCAAATCAAGGATCTACCAGGTGCTTGTGTTTCAAAGCAATAGGGAGGCCGGAAAGGCCTATGGATCGGTCTAACAGGGAGGCCTCACGAGAGGCCTGCGACCGTCTGACCGGACTCAGGCAGCTGTGTACGAGCACTTGAACCTGCCTGGCGGGTAACCCCCAGCTGTAGGCTTAGCTACCAACGGTTCTCCTCCTACAAAGAACTGGTAACAGGGAAGTGCCTACACTTGGGAACGTCGCCCTCAAGGAGGCCCCATGGGGCCTACTACCTGATAGCAAGTTTCTCAGGGAAGCCTAGAGAGGCCTACTACCTGACAGCAAATTACGCCGGCTCCTAGAGCGCTAAAGCTCCCCTTCAGGGAGGCCTTGTGAGGCCAACCACTTGCGAGCGGTAAATGCTAAACCCCAAGCAGCTGAGGTCACTTCTAGGGAGACCCAGTGTGGACCTACTGTCTGATAGCAGATCATGATAACTGACCAGGTGACCACCACCTGGGCGCTCGCCCTCAGGGAGGCCTAGTAAGGCCTTCTACCTGATACCCTGCTAGGCCGCATACCCGGACGCTGTACGTCGGTGCTCGGAGGCCTGGCTAAGGCCTTCCAACTGACAGCAGGCCTTCAGGGAGGCCTGATGAGGCCTATAACCCAATAGCAATCAGGCTAGCTGTCCGGATGTGGAAACATCGGTACTTGCCTTCAGGGAAGCCTGGTAAGGCCTCCTACCTGACCGCAAGACTTTAGGGAGGCCCGATGAGGCCTACCACCCGATAGCCTGCTAGGCTAAATAACCCGATGCCGCACATCGGTACTTACCTTCAGTGAGGCCTGGTGAGGCCTTCCAACTGATAGCAAACCTTCAGGGAGGCCTGGTGAGGCCTACCACCTAACAACCTGCCAGGCTATTTAACCAGATGTCAACATCGGTACTTACCTTCAGTGAGGCCTGATGAGGCCTTCCAACTGATAGCCAACCTTCAGTGAGGCCTGGTGAGGCCTTCCAACTGATAGCAAACCTCCAGGGAGGCCTGGTGAGGCCTACCGCCTAACAGCCTGCCAGGCTATTTAACCAGATGTCAACATCGGTACTTGCCTCCAGGGAGGCCTGGTGAGGCCTACCCCAATAGCAAGTTATGCTAGCTGCCCGAGCACCCTACTCGGGAGCTCACCTTCAAAAAGAAGCCTAGCGAGGCCTTCTCTCTGATAGCAAGCCTTCTAGGGAGGCCTGGTGAGGTCTACCACCTGCAAGCATCAAACATGCTAACCGTCAAGTGACTGAGACTCAGACCACTCCTCCAGATAGGCCTACTAACTGAAAACAATTATGCAAATTGTCAGAGTAACCAAAAAGACCCTGGGGGCTCGTCTTCACGGAGGCCTGGTGAGGCCTACCACCTAATAGCCAGTCAGGCTAGCTGTCCGGATGTGGAAAACCATCAGCCCTCGCCTTCAAGGATGCCTGATAAGGCCTACTACTTAATAGCAAGCCATGTTAGCTACCCGAGTATCCAACTCTGGAACTCGCCTCCAAGGAAGCCTGGTGAGGCCTACCACCTGGTAGCAGGATTACAACTGACTGCTATGAAAACCTTGACAGTTAGACCACTGGCTGGCTAATAACTAACCATTGCACTGATGGGGACCCGCCCTCAGGGAGGCTCCGTAGAGCCTACTAGCTGGTAACAAGTCTTCACAAAGCCAATGTCTCTGGGAAACATAACACACCAATTCAACAAATTGGGGCCGCCCACAGGAGGCCTCTTAGGGCTGGCTAACTGGTCCCAGCCGCTATGCACCCAGACATAGAAAAATGGGCTGGCTCTGACCGCGCGACTCTCCTGTGAGAGGAGGCTGATAACATAGGGATGGTATATGGGCTCAAATTCACGTAGTGAATAGCCAGAGATGAACGTACCTCAGTAACGCACCTCCATCAACCCTACAACCTAGGCCAACTAAGCAAACATACCCAACTGAAGCTCCAGCTTCAGTCTCTAGTAAACACACTCTAGAAGAGACAAACTACTCTACCCTGCAGTGGTTTAGGGAACCGAAGACACAATAAAAAACCCCAAGCGGTAACAAACACACCATTCACCCGGAAGGGAGTTCTACCGCTTAGAATTCCGCTCACATTTCAGAGGAAATGAGCGACGGCCTACACACCTCTCACCCTGAGAGGAGGCCTACGTTACAAATATATGACACCATGAGCGGCGGCCTGCCCCGCGAGCTCTTTTCACCACACAGGGGAAAGCCAACACACACTCACCTCCACAGCCCAGATCCTGGTGCTGTAATAAGCCACCTACATGGGAAACTTCAGTTAACCTCTCTGACGTAAATACCCATAATCTATACAGGAAACGGGGGTCTGTAAGAAATACATCTTTTAGTGTTACACACAAAATGACCACTCTCACCTGCGGCACGTAGAGTGAAGACTCACCACACAGCTCTCACCGCGATGTTCTACCGCCCTTGCATGCCTGAAAGTGGCGTTCTCACTATCCAAGTTCGGCGGGCCTAAAGACCATAGTTCCACTCATCATAGGCCCGCCTCAGGCCTGATGTAAGAAGCGCCTGGGAATTAAAAGTCATTAAAAGACATTAAAAAGGAAAAAGGAGAGGGCTAAGATGTAAACGCCCTCAAGGGAAGTGATCCATCACCAACGCCGAGCGCGATTGTCCTGGATTACCTCCCTGAGATCCTTTTTTCTGCGGGACTCTCGTCTCCTCTGTGCCCTACTCCTCCACGGAGGGGGGCCACGAGAGGAGATGCTAACCCTCTGGTCCTGCCTACGGCCCTCAAGCCGTGACGGACCAGGTCCCGCCTGCCCGGGTGTGGACGCGGATCTCAGTGGTATACATGTCCTGAATGGAGCTGAGCGCACCTTCGCCTCCCTAAACTTTCCAACCACCGCCTCCACGGAGGTGCCGAAAAGTTCAGTCAGCGAAACCGGCGAATCGAGGAGAAAGCCCTTCTCTTTCTCCCCGATGTCAGCCAGGCTCAAGCACAGATGCCTCTCCTTAACCACCATTGCCGCCATCGATCGGCCGATCGCAGCAGCAGTCTGCTTGGTGGCCCGGAGAGCCAGATCTGTGGTGCGGCGCAGCTCAGCAACCGCCTCAGGGGACAGCCCAGCCCCCTGGTCGAGATCCCCCAGCAGGTCTGCCTGGTACGCCTGCAGCACTGCCATCGTGTGCAGGGTCGCACCAGCCTGACCTGCTCCTGCGTACGCCCTGCCATTCAACCGCGAGGTCGCTTTCAGCGGTCTGGATGGCAGAGTTGGAGCTCTCAGTGTCGATGCCCGCCCGGAAATGAGATAGTTCGCAAACGTCTCATCCATGGGGGGCATCGACACATACCCATGTCCACCCATCCCCTCGACATCAGCGAAGCTGGCTCGCTGATGTTGGTGGATGCGGGCAGACAATGGGTTCTTCCACGCTGCCCTGACCTCAGCATGAAGGTCCAGGAGGAATGGAAGGCTTGTCTGCGGTGCTGGCCTATGGCCGGGGAGAAACCGGTCGTTGAGTCCGCCGCGAACGATCTCTCCTCCCAGCGCGCCACCAAGGCAGCCTCAGCCTGCCTGCAGCGCGCTTCATAGCGTCCAGCAGCTCAGCGTTCGCGGGACAGGGTGACTGAGAAGGTCCAGGCTGATCCTGGTCGGTGTTACCACCCTCCTCAGCCATCTCCTGCCTGTCCAGAAGAGCACTCGCTGCAGGACTCGGCGGAGAACTCTCGTTCTCCACATCAACCTGCAGCTCACCCTCGCCAGCCGCCAGATCGTCTGAGAGAACAACACCTCTCTCCAAACGATCGGCGAGCTCCATCTGGGAACCCCAAGATGTACGTAGCCGCTCCGCCTCAGCGTGAGCGGGACTCACATCGGCAGCCCCAGATGTTGTGCCCTCCTCCCTCGAGAAAAGGGCCAGACGAGAGCAGAGCGTTCTCAGGGGAAAACACTCACAGTTTGCACAGGCAGCTCCCTCAAGAACTGCCTGTGCGTGCGCTTCACCCAGGCAAAAAACGCACAGAGTGTGTGTGTCTTCTGGTGTCAGAAACCTCATACATATGTCAGCACACTTCCTGAAACAGTGTTTCTTCTCTGTACGTTTCATTTTCTATTTCTTTACTTTACCAGATCCGCAGTACCGCTTCAAATAGACAGTCCCTGAAGACGAAAAAGATGTGTTTGTGTTGGCGCGGCGCCCTTATATACTTCCGGGTCGCACGATGATGACGTCATGGGCTGACGTCGGTCAAAGACTTTGCCGTGATTCGATAGTAGCTTCAGACACCCGTCACACCGAGGCGTTCCGTCATTCCAAGTCATTCAGACGCAGCGCAAGTTCCCTTTCGAAAGGGAACTGAACTTGCTTCAAAATTTGATGAACTTCAAATTTGTTTGAAATTTGGTTATTGATCTGAACCAACACTATTCTGACTTGAGCGAAATAATGACACTATTGTCATTAAGCTTTACAGCAGTATCTGGAATATCTCCATAATTGAGTTGCCATAACTGATTATGCTATTTCCTTTTATTTATTTGAATTTATATTTAATTTCAATTATAAGTTGACGAGACAGCACTTTTCACTGTATGTTCTGTATGTTGATAATGTTGAGAAATTTGTAGAGGTAAAAACATCCGTCTCATGCTCTAAAGAGTTTCACTGATAACTTCATGTATACAAATAATTCTTATTTATTTAAAAATACATATTTATTTATTAATCCTGTTTCAACACAGGAAGACTTGATGAAGTATTGGTCAGAATGTATTCATATAGTTGCGAGTAAATTGATTCAGTGCCAGTTGTGTCTTTTCATATCAAAATAAAAGAAGTGGGAAAAGATTAATTTAATCATTACATTTGCATATTTAGCGGATGCTTTTATATGAAGTGCATTCAAGTTAGAGACATTTCATTAGTGCATAAATGTTTTGTTCCGTGTGAACATAACTTGCAGGAACTTATCATCATGTAATCAGATACTTCCAGTAATGTGTAGACTTATGATCAGGATGTAAACAGGGATGTTTAATTCTACAGTTGGGTGTATTTCACTTGTGCTGATCTTGTTTTGTATTATGTCAAGTGTCAAGAATAGCGTGGATGTTTTGGTCTCACAATTACAGAAATTGAGATTTGAGTTTTTTTTCCAAACTGTCTAGATGCAATATTTTTTTAGAGTTTGGGTTTCTTGCCATAATCACCAGTTTTATTTATATTAAAATAAATAACATTTACTTTATCCCTTTTTCTGACATACAAAAATAGAACTCTTTTATCCGTACAGTTTTACTACAGTTGTGTTTGCTTTTTCATTCAATAAAGAAGAAATGTACACTTTGAGACATGCAATTCAATTCTTCAAAAATTAACCCCTTAGAATTCCTGTAAACTTTTCCTAAAACGCATAAAAAAGCATACCCAAAGTATGGAGGTCCTGCGGCGCGATGGACGCGATTCTATGGCAAGCCAAAGTGTTCATATACGCTTGGACGGGCGTCTGATTGCACACTGACATGTCAAAAGCGTGCGATTTGTCAGCAAAACGTGCATCCTCGACGCGTGATTTACCATAAAAACGTGCCTTTTTAACGTGCGCTTTGGGGACACAGAAAACGCGCGTTTCCGACGCGTGTTTTTACTTCAAGCATGCATCCTCGACGCGTGATTTACCATAAAAACGAGCGTTTTTAACGTGCGCTTTGGGGTCACAGAAAACGTGCATCAAAGCACGCTTCCTTTTAAAAGAGCAAAACTCGTTTCCGACGCGTTTTCCGTGACCCCAAAGCGCATGTTGAAAACGCACGTTTTTATGGTAAATCACGCGTCGAGGATGCGCGTTTTGCTGAGAATTCGCACGCTTATAACGTGTCCAAACAGGCAGTGCAAACTTGTGTTTGACGTATCCAAACAGACAAAAGAACGTGCTCTTTCCTTGGTGTTCTCAAAATTGCATACTCACTTTTTAGGGCACACCTCTTATAAAGTAAAGGTACATATTGTTGACCATATTTTTAAGTAATTACACTATTTACCACGATACACTATATGGCTATTATAAGAATTAAATCAGTATCAACAAAATCCACTTACACTGTAATTACAATTGCCTAAATAATGTAATGAGATTTTTAGATTTATGTTCTAAATATAATATTTTAAATATAGAAATATGAAATGTTGGGGGAAATGTAATTATCACAGGCCTATGAAACTGTAAAACTGCCAGTATAGTTGGCGGCGTAATGGATTCTAGAATCATTCAACTAATTTGTTAACCGACTGTTCAAAAACGGTGAATTATTCAAGAACAAAACATTGCTGAGAGATGCAACTCTTCTGCTTTGTTTGAATCTATTTTTGTTGGAAAAATAGAGCAAAACTGTAAAAAAAATGACAACTTATTGTTTATTGAACATAACATTAATATCGCATTTTGCAATAGTGCTGATAGCCTACTCTGGAAAATAGCACTCTTGCAGTATTTCCTGTTTAATTACTTTCAAAAAATGTTAATTTTTTTGTTCGTTATTAGCCTATTTTTAATGAAAATACAACAACAATAAAATAGTAGCCTATAATAACTAATATTCTAATTACTATATTAAACTTTTGTAAAAAAAAATAAAAAAAATAAATAAAAGAATAACACGGATGACATAAAATAGCTATACCCGAATTATAACAAATAAATAACATATATTTGGAAATTCCCCTTTAAAACGGGGAACCCTCCGTTTGTGGTTTGTGGTTTTTTTTGTATTAACAAAAGTGGTTTTGCGCTTGTGCCTCCGCTCGTCCTGTCAATCATTTTGCTCGCGGCTATGATTACAGTTACAGTAAAATTTAAATTCACCATCGGTTCCCACCCTCCGCCGATCTGCATGACAGTAGCCTATTTGCAATGACCAATCCTTATCCAAATATGAGCTTATTGTAAAGAAAAGTTATGACTGCTGAGTATTTACACTTGACTGAACATTGGTCTGTGCTTTACACCTGCTCTGCGCTGTTTAGTGCAGCTTCACCACACAGATTTAACTCCACCCATCTAAATAAACAGGCTGGGTGCTGATTAATATTTCATATTTATGATATACGTTTTTCTGTGAAGCGTTAAGTTGCACAGAAGAAAGCCCAATCTAGGACCTGCCCTGTACAGTTTAATGAAGCGGTGCTATGGAGGACTATTATTTTGTTGAACATGCTCAGATTTAGCTACTTGACCATTATATGAGTTAAGCAATATCATACGAGCAAGAGTGCTATTTTCCAGAGTAGGCTATCAGCATGATTGCAAAATGTGATATTAATTTTATACAACAGTTCAATAAACAATAAGTCTTGACCATTTTTATAGTCAACTTTTTTGCCCTAACAGTTTTTGCCCTATTTTTCCAACAAAAATAGATTCAAGCAAAGCAGAAGAGTTGCATCTCTCAGCAATGTTTTGTTCTTGAATAATTCACCGTTTTTGAACAGTCGGTTAACGAATTAGTTGAATGATTCTAGAATCCATTACACCACCAACTATACTGGCAGTTTTACAGTTTCATAGGCCTGTGATAATTACATTTTCCCCAACATTTCATATTTCTATATTTAAAATATTATATTTAGAACATAAATCTAAAAATCTCATTACATTATTTAGGCAATTGTAATTACAGTGTAAGTGGATTTTGTTGATACTGATTTAATTCTTATAATAGCCATATAGTGTATCGTGGTAAATAGTGTAATTACTTAAAAAGATGGTCAACAATATGTACCTTTACTTTATAAGAGGTGTGCCCTAAAAAGTGAGTATGCAATTTTGAGAACACCAAGGAAAGAGTACGTTCTTTTGTCTGTTTGGATACTTCAAACACAAGTTTGCACTGCCTGTTTGGACACGTTAAAAGCGTGCGATTCGACAGAAAAATGCGCATCCTTGACTCGTGATTTACCACAAAAACGTGCGCTTTTAACGTGCGCTTTGGGATCACGTAAAACGCGCAATGGAAACGCGTGTTTTTAAAAATAGCAAATCACGCGTCGAGGACGCGTGCTTTGATGCACGTTTTCTTTGACCCCAAAGCGCATGTTAAAACGCACGTTTTTTATGGTTAATCACGCGTCTAGGACGCGCATTTTGCTGTCAAATCGCACGCTTTTGACGTGTCAGTGTGCAATCAGACGCCCGTCCAAGCGTATATGAACACTTTGGCTTGCCATACGATTCCGCCTAAGTCGCACGCGAATTGAGAGTCTTGTGCGATACGTGGTGCTTTTTGTGCATTCATGCGTTTGAAGCTGAATTTGCGTCTGATGCCCGAGTTGAAAATTTTGAATTTTGGCATCAATTTGCGCCGCGTTAACCAATCAGGAGCCTGCTCGCTGCTGTCACGTGGTAAAGTGATGTGATGGGAAACCCCACATAATTTAAAAATACTACTATTGTATCACAAAATGTAATTGTAAGACTTTTTCAGGTGAGAATGTAGTTGTTTAAAGCTCATATCTGTAGTTTATTTATTAAGAGAGCGCCTATTTAAAAAAAAAAAAGAATCTTGCGTTTTGGGAGTTGTGAGATCCAGGCGATCACCGGGCGCTCAGCGCTCATTAACACAGGCGAGAGCAGCCTTTCCTCGGCTAGTCCTTCTGACGTCTGCCGCTGGCTCTGATGTCTCTGTAGTGGTTCAACCTGAGATATAATTTGTCTTGTGTTGATCTAACGGGCAATTTTTGGTGTCATGAATCTATAATATTTGTTGTCTGCCAAATCGTTTTGATTGAGGGCAAAGAGAAGTTTCATAACTTAATTTTTTTAAGGATATTTAAATATACATGCAGTGAAGATAATGTAGGTAGTGCGTTGCCTGGACCACATTTGTGTGGCAATTAATGTTTAATATATATTTTTAATGGAAATAAAAAGAGGCAGAGTGGTGTTTTATGACATATTTCTCCTGGAGTGCCTTGAATGCGCACCTATTTAGTTTCAAACGCTCGATTTATATGCACGTCCAATTTGCTCCGGACGCGCTAATGGATTCAAACTGTTCAAGCGTCCAACTAGACGCGGTAGACACGATTTTGATGCTCTATTCGCGTTTGGTGTGAGCGCAGCATTAGAGCGCATGAGGGAGTGAATGATTACGCACACACAAGCAGTACAAAGGTCTTCTTCTTTCTTTTTTCTTCTTTCTTTCTTTTTATGGCGGGTGGTACCAACGTTAAGGTGCATTATCGCCACCTACGGTATCAGTACAAAGGTCGAATCCTCCCACTAAAAATATGTATTAATCTTTTCAGAAGTTCATTGGCTATCAGAAGAGTCAGTCATTTGCAATCTATGATGCACCTGGATCGGTACACTGTCAATCAAAGACTGTCAGCGGATCCGGGCTCTAGTCTCCATACTGATCCCTCTTTGGCTGCCTGAGTCTGTAAACACCTCATAACATGCCCCAATTGGCTGAAATGAGCTGTCAGTCAAGAGTGCAGAGGTCAGCGGCCATTTTGGAATCAATGAATCTGCAGTGTTTATCTTTTCTGATTGCTTTTATATACATCACAAATGCTGCTTACAGAAGATTGGATTTCACTCTCTGCTTTTTGCAAATGGTACTACTATATTCTGTGGATGTTTATTGCGATATAAATGTGGTATGGACTAAATATTTCACTGAATTTGGATTGCCTGGACCCTATAGAGGGGAATTACACAGTTTTTGCTGGGATGTTATTGATCAGTGGACTAACAGGACACTTCATTGGTGAGTGAGTTCAGTTTTGTTGGCGGTTCCGTTTTTTTGGTGGTCTGACAAAGACACTGATTGTACCTGCTGTGTTTATTGCATCTTGAAACTGTTTACATCATTCAATTCACAAGAATCTCAGCTTTCCAAATATATGTGGTGTAATGTTTTTGAGTTGATGTTATAATACCTGACTCCCGTGCTGTTGGTTGTTGTTGCAGTGTGCTGAGTAAACGAGTGCAAAAACAGTGCAGTCATGTCTCCGGTTTGTTCCATGCATGCTCTAAAACAAGACAAAATGATATGTGTTATCATAGCATATTGATGCAGACATAACGCAAATTGGCGACGTGTATAAGTCAATATAAAGAGGTCAGTCGAGTGAAAAGGATGGCTACCATCGTCGGACATGTCGAGACTTTCGACGAGGCAAGAGAGCAATTGACTACGTATGTAGAAAGTTTTGAACACTTTGTGGAGGCTAATGGTATTAGCAAACGGAAAAGAGTGCCTGTTTTTCTCAGTGTTATGGGGGCATCGACTTATGGACTTTTACATAGTCTCATTGCACCAGTTTAGCCCAGGACTATGGAATATAATGAGATTGTGAATACCCTCCAACCACATTTTACCCCCAGGCCCATTGTGATTGCAGAGAGGTTCAGATTTCACAAATGGAATCAAACAGAGGGGGAAAGTGTCAATATAAGTGTCGCACAATATGTGGCGGTGTTGAAGAAACTGGCAGAGCACTCTGAGTTTGGCGACAATCTAAATGACACGCTGCGAGACAGAGTTGTGTGTGGCCTGAGTAGCGATTATGGATGGAGTATAGTGTTGTGAACTTCGATTGTTTCTTGAAGTAGAGACCAGGAGAACTTGGATAGGTTTTTCAGCAGGATTCTTTATTTAGAAAAAATTGTGCTGTCTTTCCGCTGAGGTTCCAAGTCTGACTAAAGCCAGTTGAACTGTCAGGATACTGAGAGTGAGGACCCAGATGCAGAATGAGCAGGGGGTGAAATTTATTAACAATATTTGACACAGGACAAGACTGGTGAGACGGGAACAAAGTCCAAACAATAGGGGCAGGACACAATGGGAGAAGTGGCTGGTCAGGGTAGAGACAGCAGGGATGGGATGGCCAATGATGGAGACGAGGCAGCAGCTCGAGGAACCAGGCTTGACAGTAGGTGATGTGACTTGCTGTGAAACCAGACTGGTTGCCAGGCCAGGAGAGTCCAGGGTGACCAGGATGCAGGACGGGAAACACCACAAGACAACACACAAGACTCAAGACGAGACAACAAGAGAAACAAACATGAGCAAAAAGCAAAAACTAAGAAGAGGAATAAATGCCAACAAGGTAACTAGAATCCAAAACAGAAAACAGAAGAAAGATTTCTCAAAAGAGAGAAAAGGCAAAATAAATAAAAACTAAAAATAAATAACTGGAACTAGAAACTAAATCTGTAACGTTGCAGGAAACTAGAGAGAGAAAATAAGGATAGGGAAAAAGTAACCAAAAACTCTACTAGACGAGATAAACTACTATCACCAGGACAAGGTAAGCTAGACACGAGGCATACAACAAAAGCACACAACGAACCAGCAAGGACAAGAGGGAAATTAGCTCAATATAAAAGGGAAGAGCACATGAGGATCAGGTGAACACAATTAATCAAACAAGGACTAGACGAGGACTAAACAAGGGGGCGTGGTAAAGGGAAACAAGGAGGTGGGACGAGAGGAGCGCATGGCCAACACAAACAAAGACAGAACCATGTGGTCAGACACAAGACAAACAAAGAAACATTGAACAGACACAAGACAGACAAGACTGACAGGGCAGGACCCTGACAGTACCCCTCCCCCAATGGACGCCTCCAGGCGTCCACACGAGGCAAAGGAGTCAAAGGGGGTAGCAACTGGGAGGGCAGGAGGGGTGTAAACATCGGCGTCCCATAACAGCCAGGAAACAGAGGGGGTGGAGCAGGGAGGGTAGGAGTCAATCCAGCGGTATGGTTAGGAACTGCCCATGGAGGTGCTGGCTTTGGAGGAACATGACGGCCAGGCAACATCAAAGACGGGATGGGAGGGACGGGAAACTGATTAGTGGCACTTCTAGAGATCGAGGGCCACTTCACTGGTGGGGACCTCCAGCAGGGTTTGGGGTCAGGAACAGATGCAGGGAAAGTCTCTTGATTAGGGAAATGCTTGGGAATGAATTCAGGAGCCATAACGGCACTGGCTGGTAATGACGACTGTTTTGACGACTCCCGGACAAACGTGATGTCAGGAACAGCTTCAAGGGCTTTATCAGATTTAGAAGAAATACACCCTGCTGAAGACTTTAGGGCTGAAGCAGACCTCTTGGCTGAGTCGAGAGTGGCAGAAACAATCTCAGTGGGCATGACGAGACTGGCAGGAAGTCTTTCATTAGGCGAATCATTGCTGGTGAGCAGCTCAGAGGTGGCCTCCGTGGCTATAACGGGCAGAGAAAGATGCCCTGAAATGGCCTCCGTGACCAGGTCAGAAGCAGACTCAGGAGAAATAACAGGACTGACAGGGTCAGTCTCTGTGGGCATGACTTCACTGGATAATATCCCTGAGACGGTCCTCGTGACTTTAACAGGAAGACATGGATGCTCTGGAGAAGCCTCTGTGGCTGGAACAGGAACGGTTTCAAGGGACATGACATTACAAACAGGAATGGTCTCTGAGAACATTACATGACAGACATCAGTTTCTGAGGGCTCAAATGGGCTTGCTAGCTGTTCTGAGGTAGCCTCCATGGCCAGGTCAGGAACAGTTTCCGTTGAGGTAGCGGTGTTTATTTGAATGCCCAGCTTGGCCATGACAGGACTGGTAAGTGATTCAGGCTGCGCAGTCACAGGTTCCTTCAGCACAGGAATAGCTGGTGAAGTAGGTGGCTTTTTGGTTCAACCAGACTAAATGCCTCTGAAATCACTGGATACAGATCCAACAGGGTTGGGTCTTCCTGGGCCATTTGATTAGAGACCGCTGAAACCGGACCCTCCTGGACCAGTGGGTTTAGGATCTCCAAAAGGGCATTTGACTGCACAGCATGCCCTCTCCTCTGGGGGCAGAACAGCGCATGACTGGCCGCTTCTGGTGTGACTGCAACCGTCTCAATCGACTGTGGGAGGACTTGAGTGAACTCCTGGGCAGGAGCTGACTTGACAGATTCTGGACTTGGCACAGGGGCTGGAGCCGACACTGGACTTGGCACAGGGGCTGGAGCCGACACTGGACTTGGCACAGGGGCTGGAGCCGACACTGGACTGGTCTCTGGGGCTGGAGCCGACACTGGACTGGTCTCTGGGGCTGGAGCCGACACTGGACTGGTCTCTGGGGCTGGAGCCGACACTGGACTGGTCTCTGGGGCTGGAGCCGACACTGGACTGGTCTCTGGGGCTGGAGCCGACACTGGACTGGTCTCTGGGGCTGGAGCCGACACTGGACTGGTCTCTGGGGCTGGAGCCGACACTGGACTGGTCTCTGGGGCTGGAGCCGACACTGGACTGGTCTCTGGGGCCGGAGCCTCTTGATTCAGGCCCTCCTGGACCAACAGGTTAGGGGCCTCTAGAAGGGCATCTGACTTGCCAACATTGGCCTTCCTTCTCCTCCGCTTCTGAGGACTGGCAGGAGCGGACTCTGGACTGGCAGGAGCGGACTCTGGACTGGCAGGAGCGGAGGACTCGACTGGCTCTGGACTGGCTGCAGCGTCAGACTCGACGGTCTCTGGACGGGCAGGAATGGCCGGAACTGACTTGGTGGAACAAGAGACAGATGCAGTCCGAGCCGCCCTATTCCTTCTCAACCGTCGCTGCTCAGTAGGACTCAGATGATGATCTGGGACTTGACTCGACGAGGGTGGGAGAGCGGGTTGGCCACTGTGATCAGACTCCGGGGGCGTAAGGATCTGCCAGTCTTTGCGGTGGTGCAGGTAATTAGCAAAATTCCAATAGTCCAGTACCGCTAGCTGATCCATCTCCCATTGTGGTAGGGGATCATTCAAGCAGAGATTGAATGCCGCTTTAAGGGTTGAGTCAGGGTACTTCAGGCCCCTTGCCAAGGTCCAGAAAAACTGGGCAAAGGACCGTACCTCCCGGTCCTCCTGGCGAAGCGATAACAATCCCTTCTGGAATGCCAGTCTCTCTTGGGCAGTCGCAGGGGGAGAAACACGGATGCTCATTGCTGGGTCCTGTCGTGGCTGGTTCGTTCTGTCAGGATACTGAGAGTGAGGACCCAGATGCAGAATGAGCAGGGGGTGAAATTTATTAACAATATTTGACACAGGACAAGACTGGTGAGACGGGAACAAAGTCCAAACAATAGGGGCAGGACACAATGGGAGAAGTGGCTGGTCAGGGTAGAGACAGCAGGGATGGGATGGCCAATGATGGAGACGAGGCAGCAGCTCGAGGAACCAGGCTTGACAGTAGGTGATGTGACTTGCTGTGAAACCAGACTGGTTGCCAGGCCAGGAGAGTCCAGGGTGACCAGGATGCAGGACGGGAAACACCACAAGACAACACACAAGACTCAAGACAAGACAACAAGAGAAACAAACATGAGCAAAAAGCAAAAACTAAGAAGAGGAATAAATGCCAACAAGGTAACTAGAATCCAAAACAGAAAACAGAAGAAAGATTTCTCAAAAGAGAGAAAAGGCAAAATAAATAAAAACTAAAAATACATAACTGGAACTAGAAACTAAATCTGTAACATTGCAGGAAACTAGAGAGAGAAAATAAGGATAGGGAAAAAGTAACCAAAAACTATACTAGACGAGATAAACTACTATCACCAGGACAAGGTAAGCTAGACACGAGGCATACAACAAAAGCACACAACGAACCAGCAAGGACAAGAGGGAAATGAGCTCAATATAAAAGGGAAGAGCACATGAGGATCAGGTGAACACAATTAATCAAACAAGGACTAGACGAGGACTAAACAAGGGGGCGTGGTAAAGGGAAACAAGGAGGTGGGACGAGAGGAGCGCATGGCCAACACAAACAAAGACAGAACCATGTGGTCAGACACAAGACAAACAAAGAAACATTGAACAGACACAAGACAGACAAGACTGACAGGGCAGGACCCTGACATGAACATTGTATTTTATATACATTTCAAGGGGAGGGATTATACAGCAGGGGAGGAGACACTCTAAGCAATACAATGCTTGGTTTAATCAGCATAACAGTGTCAATCAAATGCATAGATGCTAATCCAATCACTCAGCATAACAGTGTCACTCAAATGCATAGATTCAATCATCCTACCACTCAGGGGCTCCAAAAGTCTTTAAAGACAAATAGTGCTCCTTTTAGAAACAATGAAGAGAACAGGAACAGGCCTGGGAAATACAGGTTTTGGGAAACCTGCCCAGACAGAGTATCACCAATCTCTGAGCTTGTTATGCTAAATGGTCAGGAAGTGCATAAAGACAAAAGACTTAATGTCGCAAACACTTACACGGTTTGACGTAATCTCCTTAGAATTTCCTCAAGTTTACTTCAAAATGTAAAACACAAATATAGATAATGTTTTCAGTTATATTCTATTACATTGGAACCTATATATAACAATGTATAAATTTGTAATCCAACAATAGTATGGAGGCTGTATCTAGAGAATCACAGCATTTGAGCAACTCATTGAAAGTAAATGCCATACCTCTGTTGTTAGAATCGCCCAAGGAGAAATGTTATAGCTGTGGAAAGTCCAACCATATCCAAAATGAGTGTTTTTACAAAGATCAACTGTGTCACAATTGTGGAAAGAAAGGCCACATTGCACGAATGTGTAAAGGTAAAAAGACAGAGGAGGAAACACCTAGAACCACAGTAAAAGGGAAAAGTGGAAAATGGAAGATACAGACAAAGAAAAGACCAATTCACCAAGTGGATGCTGATATGGAAAATAGTGAGGAAGAGACAAATTCAGACACGAATACGGAACTGAAACTACACAAAGTGACAGCAACACTACAGAATTGTCCACGGGTGAACAAATTGAAAAGCAAAATTGATTTAGTGTCATCTGTAATAAAAGTGCAACCAAAAATGGAAGGATTGCAAATTGAGATCGAAGTGGATACTGGGGCGGCTGTCTCTATTATCTACAGTGATAAACTGAGCCATGTTCGACTACGGCAGACGAACGTTGTCCTCAAGACATATACAGGCGAAGTCCTTCTACCAGAGGGTGTCATCAAAGTGTGTGTCAAGCTAAACAGACAAAACGTACGCTTACCTTTGTATGTTGTTACAGGAAATGCAGCTCCTCTGTTGGGACGAGAATGGCTTCGCAGAATTCGTCTAGACTGGCGTGAGATCAAAACTGTAAGAGCAGTGCATCAGGTTAATGAAGGGACACTAGACAGTTTTCTAAAAAGGTATGCCAAAGTATTCAGAGAAGATTTAGGGACATTCAATGGGTATACAGCTACCTTAAATCTGAAACCGGGAATCCAACCAAGATTTTTCCTAGCACGAGTGGTACCGTATGCCATTAGACCCAAGGTGGAGGAAGAAATTGATCGCTTGCTGAAAAAAGGAATCATTTCACCTGTGTGACTCAGTGAATGGGCAACCCTGATTGTGCCTGCAATCAAAAAGGGTGGTAATGTTAGGATCTGTGGTGATTTCGAAATAACAGTGAACCCAGCTCTGTGTGCAGAACATTATCCATTACAATGAATTGAAGATTTATTTGCTTCACTGGCTGGGGGACAAAGATTTAGCAAACTTGACCTTTCACATGCCTACCTGCAGATTCCTGTGCATGAAAACTCACGTAAATATCCAAGGCTCTCAAGTCTCACGCATTGGGCTTGAGACACACGTATTTCAACTCGTTCGCACGCTCACACGCCACACCTTGTATTTCTCATGCAGAGAAATTTCCAGGATAATGCCCACCAAGTTGCGCCGCTATTAGAGGAATCAAGTGAGTTCCACATAGAGTTCAGAAGGCCCTGCCACGCACCTGCCAATCAAATAAAAAATATAGCAACCGAACAGCCAATCAGAAAATAGCATTGCTGTTTCCGGGTAGGATTTAGATATTCCCGCAACAACAACGTTTACATTCTGCCACCTACTGGTGGTTTAGTTTAATGTTTTCTTTCCAGCATTTCTTATTTGTATATTCAAAAATATTTAAAACAATCTCATAACATTTTTCAGTGTAAATTATTTAATTTGATTGGAAACAGCCCTACAGTGTCTTATTCTAATTTAATTTAAAGATCAAATTTAAGAATATAAAATGAAAGCTGAAGCATAGCCTATATTTAATAAGATTATGGGAAAATGCCCTTCATAAAAGGTAAAAATATAAAAGATATGCAGATTTAAATATGTTTAATATTATTATGTTCAAAGCTGATTGAACACTGGTAGGCTATTGCTTCAGAATAAATTATATTTACAACACAGTAAATTCTGAAAAAAAAAAAAAAAAAAAAAAAAAAAAAAAAAAAAAGATATATATATATATATATATATATATATATATATATATATATATATATATATATATATATATATATATATATATATATATATATATATATATATATAATAAATATATATATATATATAAATAATAAATATATATATATATATATATATATATATATATATTCCAAATTATTATGGATTATTAATTTGCCTCTTCCCTGACATCTTTGAAATAGAGAAATGCAAGGATTAATACTATGCACACACACACACAGACACACAGAAATGTTGAATTAAATAAAAAAAATATTATTATTTATAAAAAAAATTCAGATCAGAACCTCGTACCCACCCAAACCCCTGCTGCCGTCACCAAAATCTCACTCTGAACTCAGTTCAAAACTTGAGAGCCCTGAATATCTTACCATCACGACCAACAAGGGGATGTTTGCATACAACAGATTACCCTTTGGCAATACTTCAGCTTCATCGATATTTTAACGAGTCATGGAACAAGTGCTACAAGGGCTACCGTTTGTATATAGTTTTTGGGATGATTTCCTGGTCACAGGAAAAGACAATGCGCATCATTTGTCTAATCTGGAGGCTCTGTTGAGTCGGCTGGAGAAATGCAGGCTTCGTGTTTAAAGAGAGAAGAGTGAGTTTTTCCAAAACTTAATTGGAGTATTTGGGACATGTGGTTGATGCATCAGGGCTTCACAAGCCCCTAGGCAAACTGCGTGCCATCGCCGAAGAACCAGGTCCTGTTAATGTTAACCAACTCCGATCATTCCTGGGACTGGTTAATTATTATGCAAGATTTGTGCCAAATATGGCCACAGTTCTTCATCCCCTGAATGCAATGCTACACAAGGAGATAATGGAAGTGGTCTCCAGAGTGTGAGAAAGCTTTCCAAGATGCTAAAAAGCAGCTGTTAACACCCAGTGTACTCACACATTATAATCCAAGACTCCCAGTTTGCTTGGCCTGTGATGCTTCACCCTATGGGGTGGGAGCTGTACTTTCACACATGATGCCGGATGGGCAGGATAGACCCATAGCCTTTGCGTCCCGAACTCTGAGTAAAGCTGAGCAGGACTATGCGCAACTAGAACTTGAAGCACTAGGAATCATTTTTGGAGTAAGGAAGTTTCATACTTATCTATATGGACGTCACTTCACATTATTAACAGACCATTGTCCACTTACCACCATACTTCATCCCAACAAAGCAACTCCATCCAAGGTTGCTGCAAGACTTCAGAGGTGGGCTCTTCTACTGGCTGCACATAACTACACAATTCAATATAGAAGTGCCAATGACCATGGAAATGCTGCTGCATTATCGCGATTGCCACTGCCTGTACAGCACAGAGACAGGAAAGATGCAGTGGACGCTTACCTTATAAAAAAAATTGATGCACTTCCAGTGTGTAGCAGCGACATCAGTAAAGGAACAAGAGCAGATCCGATCCTCTGTCGTGTGAAGGAAATGGTATCCACTGGATCATTTCCAACTACCAAAGACTAAAAACCCTTTTTTAGAAAATTTAATAAAACCATACCTCACGAGGAAAGAGAAACTCTCACTGATGCAGGACTGTCTGATGTGGGGACAGCAAGTTATCGTTCCATCGAATCTGAGACAACGAGATTTGGAGGATTTGCACACAGGACATCCAGGTGTAGTAAAAATGAAGGTTCTAGCACGTAGCTACATCTGGTGGCCAAATATTGACTCTCAAATTGAAGAAAAATCAAAGACCTGCTTGTCCTGTCAACAAAATAAAAAATCTCCATCTCTCTCACCTCTACATCCCTGGGCATGGCAGAAGCTCCTTGGCAGTAGGGATGCACCGGTTGACCGGCCAAAAATCGGAACCGAAAATCGGTTTTCTTTGTATTTTTCTGCCGATTTTTCCGGAAGTGCGCCCGCGTGCACATATTGCAATCATCCGCGAACTTGTCACTTGTGTGTTACAAACGGAAACTGGAGAACTGAGGGAAGAGACGAGATACGCTGAAGGGAATGAAGAGCCGCTTTCCTGCGCTCACTGAAGTTGCACATGCTTACCTCTCCATGCCCTGCACAAGTGTAGATAGTGAGCATTTGTTTAGCTCAGCTTCTCACATGTTGGATCGGATTAAAACGAAACAGACTTACTTGTGACAAAGCCGAAATGCTTCTTTTTGTAAAGAAGAACATGCATGCACTTTTGAAATGAAATACTATTAGTTCTGTATAGGATGATCATTTTTATTTTACCTTAAAATTACATTGACTTAATTTGATTTAAAAAGCACCTGCTGTAGCATCTTTGTTTTTTTCGTTGCACTACACTTGATTTAACATCTTGGAACAATGCATTTATATACGTTGGTTTTATTTAATTTAACTGGTAAAGACTTTTTTCTCCACCCTGAATTTAAAAACAAATGCTGATTTAAGTAACATTTTTGTTTGGATTGTTGAATGTGCAGTTTTTGCCTTTAATTTCACATAAGTTCAACTCAATTCAATTTCCCGTGCGGACTTGTTTTCATTGGCCAAAAGCCAATTTGGCCTGTTAAATACCAAATAAACATCTTGTTCATGTATACTTTCATTACTTTATTGTGTAAAAAAAAAGACATCTGTATCGGAATCGGCCATGTAAAATCATGATCGGTGCATCACTACTTGGCAGCGGATTCAAATGGATTTTGCTGGACCATTTGAAGGACAAATGTTTCTGGTAGTAATTGACGCACACTCAAAATGGCCAGAAGTTCATGTGATGGATTCGACAACTTCCTCAAAGACAATTCAAGTTTTGTGTGGTCTATTCAGTCGTTACGGTATACCTGAAACCCTAGTTAGCGACAATGGCCCACAATTTACTTGAAGAGTTTGGATGTTTTCTGAAAACAAATGGTGTTAAACACGTGCGCTCTGCACCATTCCACCCAGCCAACAATGGTCTGGCTGACTGTTTCGTTCAGACTTTTAAACATTCAATGAAAGCATCCAAAGAACCAGTACCGTTACAGCAGAGATTAGACTCCTTCTTGCTACAGTACAAGAATACACCACATAGCACAACAAAAGACGTATCGCCTGCGATAATTAATGCGATATGGCTCAGCTTGTCAGTGAACTACGGCTCTGTGTAGTAAATGCCGCTCTATCTGAAAGCAGGTTACTACTAATCAAGGAACCGGCTTTACTGACGAGATGCGCCTAACAATGTCATGCGATATATCGCCCAGCCCTACCTGCTATGTTATTCTTGCATCGCAAATTGAGGACACGGCTGGATCTACTGAAACCAAGTGTGAAACTGATTGTAGAGTAGGCACAAATAGTTCAATGTTCTTACCGTGCCCTCCATGAAAAAAACACAGAGACTTCAAGGTGGGTGATTCAGTGTTGGTCAGAGATTATCGACAGGGAGAGGAGAAGTGGAAAACCGGTACCGTTTCTTCTCAGTCAGGACCAGTGTACACAGTTCAGGTGGACAGTTCACAAAGCTGGAAAAGACATGCAGATCAAATGTTAGACTGTCACCCAGAAATCACAAAAACACAGAAACACTACCAGCAGAGAACAGTACATCACAAGCTCTGGATGATAAGGGACAATAACTGCCTTTAACATCTAATGACACTGAACCAAATGCTCTAGATTAGAATGTAACCAAGCTTGTTGAACCAGCTAATTCTTCCCCAAATGCGAGAAGATTTCCTGTTAGAAACCGTAAACCACCTAACAGACTTGATCTGTAAAATGTTGCATGTTACATACACAGATGAATGTGTTAAAAGTGTTGCACACCGTTGAAGGGAGAAGTTAAGTTGACATGTGAATAAGTGCGATATTACTTGAGGGTGAGCTACAAATTGTTGACCCCTAATTGTTATTCCCTAAGTTGAATTGATGTTATTATGTTAAAACGGGGTATACTGAATTAAGGAGGGAGGAGATGTAATGTATTTGAGTTGATGTTAAAATACCTGCTGGCCACTAGAGGGCACTCCCGTGCTGTGGGTTGTTGTTGCAGTGTGCTGAATAAACGAGTGCACTCGTGTCTCCGGTTTGTTCCATGCATGCTCTAAAACAAGACTGAACGATATGTGTTATCATAGCAAATTATGCAGACATAACATGTGGCATGTTTAGCTTTTATTTTGTGAATTGTTGTGTCTGTGTCATGAACATTTCAAATCAAAATGGTGATGGGTGCCGGCGGGACGATAAAACGCCTAAAAAAAACATACCCAAAGTAAATTGCATGCTGTTCTTAAACCATTTGGAGTATATGCATATTTTTGGTCTCTTTTAAAAGGATACAATCTAAGGTTTGTTCCTAAACAGTCAGAATCACTGCAAGTCATACTGATATTGAGTAATAGAACTTTGAAAACACTGAAAATATGTAATTCCGCTAAAATGTTGTAAAAAGATGCCTGCAGATAACTATACTGCCGTCCAAAGGCAAAGCGCAGTAACTACACATTTGGTCAAAATTGAGTTAAGACTTGAAATGGGCTTTGTGACATCTGTTCTGTCTTGTGACAAAGTTTGGTGGTTCAATTTTGTCCAGTTTTAGAGAAACGAGCGTGTCAAAATTGCAGTAACTACAAAATCCAAGCCAATACCAAGGCAAACCGCAGTAACTGATGTTACTGCGTTCTAGCTTTGTTTCCCCGTTTTTGACACAGCAGATACTGCGGTTTCAGCCTTGTCACGATGGGGATTGTATGCGGTTTGCCCCGATCGTACTGCCCCGACACACAGAAACAATCCCGCAGCTATATGATTGTTGAACTCGCGTTAAAACGCAAATATTCAAAGACTGGTAAGGAAGATAGCAAAATAATAACTCATAATAAGGCAACTGACGGCTTTATAATCAGTTAACATTGACTAGCCAGCCGCAAGCAAATTTTGACTTACCTGTGCTGCTCTATTAAAGGCAATATCCTCTGATAACGTAAAGATAATCCGATTTAATCACGTTGGTGTTTGTTGATATGGACATCTCTCCGTTTCAGGCAGCTAATCCAATTGTATTGACAGGGGTTACTCCTTCAAAAGTTAGCTGGGTCTGGTAAAGTTATCTTGTTAGACAAAGTTACTCTAAAAGTTAGCAGCGCCAGTCAGCAGGTGACAACCGGACGAGCGCAGCGCAGCCGGCCGACAGCAAGCACACTAGGTGAAAAAGTACACTTGCATAATGTACTGAAAGTACTCTATTTTCAAGCACTAATTTCGTAGGCTACTTAATATACAAAAAAAAGTGCCAATCAGTTTTTTGGATTTCACAGATAGGCTAGCTAAGAATACATAATAATTATATTTTAATTAATAATTATAGCTTTAAGGGTGTAGATAGCACAAAAAGGAAATGTCCATGTTTGAGAATAGCTTAGACGTTAGGCTAAAGGGAGAAGAAATACGTAAGTTAACTTACTATCTAACCTCTAATTCTAGGAAATTATGTATGGCCATATTAAAGGGATAGTTCAACCGAAAAGGAAAATTCTGTATTATATAAAGTTTATTATTACTATAAACATGTATTAAGAAGCATTAAAACAAGTTGGATGAACACATTTCGTTTGTAGATACTGCACTTTGCCTTTGCAATAGTGTTTTAGTTGTTTAAGGTCATCCAAAGGCAGAGTGCAGTATCTGCATTTTGGGGGTCAAAGATCACATCGGTGGTCATGGTTTTTATCTATAAAAAATGTCTTCCTAAGCAGGCAATACATGAATGCATTACCACTAATCTACCCACAACATGTTTGACTGGCTGGTGTAAAAACTTTAAAGCCATTTTTCTCAGTTTCAGTGTTTGCGTAGTTACTGCACTTAGCCTTTGTAGGGCAGTATAGCTGGGAGCTTTTAGCTGGAAAACACAATGGGAACACAGCATGAAGCCTTACCAAGTCCAATTTCTTATTTGATAACTATACCTTTAGAAAATAAATGTTTTGCCCATGCTTATCTAAGTTTATGTCTAGACGCTTCCCAAAAAAAGCCAATTGGAGACTCCAAATGACCCTTTGTAACCATTGACACATACAATGCTGCTATTCTTGAATGCTTTTATGTACAGACATACTTTTGGGCTCTAATGAAAGGTTACACTTCGAGCTTTTCTATTCCTTATCCAGATTTAAAATAATTCTGTGAATAATTGCTGAGACATGAACATTATAGTGTTTTTTATAGTGTATATTATAGTGTTTTTGCAATTCATGAAACTAAACTTTGTGCAAATAAAGACAAAACAAGTGTTATAGTATTTATAAAGCTCTTTAACATTACAACTCACACTCATATATAATAAGAATATATAATATCAAACTATTAGCACACTTTACATGTCTCTCTCTCCTCCTCTGCCTCTGTAACCTTAGTTCCCTGAGTAGGGAACGAGACGCTGCGTCACCTCTTTGGGAACGCCTCTGCGTGATTGCGTCGTGAAGCACGTATTTCATCAGTCCAATAGAGAGACGGAACATCATAGACGGGTGACGTCATCGACCTGAAAGTATAAAGCATCCCCGGAAACACACGCCCACAGCTTCTGTAAAAAGGATGAAGCGAGGCGCTCGCGGGTATTCAGGGAGTATGGCAGGATGACGCAGCGTCTCGTTCCCTACTCAGGGGACTAAGGTTACAGACTTAACCTAGACATTCCCCTTCATGGGAACTCGAGCTGCGTCACCGCTTTGGGAATGAGACTAACCATGCCCCCATAGGAGCTGGATGCCCGCCTTTGTACTCAGGAAGAGAGCCCCCGGAGTAGTGTTAATATCTAGTTCGTAGAACCTGATGAAAGTGAGCGGCGAGGACCATCCCGCCGCATCACAAACATCCTGCAGGGAAGCCCCTGCCAAAAGAGCCTGAGAGGCCGCCATACTCCTAGTAGAGTGGGCCCGGACAGCCAAAGGAGAAGGCTGCCCGGCCGCCACATAAGCAAGTGAAATGGCCTCGACCACCCACTTGCTCATCCTCTGCTTAGAAACCGGTCCCCCTCTCGAGGGTGACCCGTAACACACAAACAACTGTTCAGATCTCCTCAACAGGGCAGCTCTGTGTACATAAGCATCTAGTGCACGAACAGGGCTAAGCAGATTAAGTCCTTCCTGGTCTGACGTCACAAAGGGCGGAGGACAGAAAGCCTGAAGTACAATAGGTCTCACAGGATTAGTTAGAACCTTAGGAACATAACCCGGCCTAGGAGACAGGAAGGCCCTGGCCATACCGGGAGCAAATTCCAAGCACGAGGGTGCCACCGAAAGGGCTTGTAAAGCTCCAATTCTTTTCAAAGAAGAAATAGCAAGCAGAAAGAGAGTCTTAAGAGTAAGAAACTTCTCTGAAACTTCCTCAAGCGACTCAAAGGGAGCCTCGGAAAGGCCTTGAAGCACAATGGCCAAGTCCCAGGCTGGCACCCTGGTGCGCACAACAGGTCTTAACCTCAAGGTTCCACGGAGGAAACGAGTTACTAAAGGGTGTCGCCCCAAAGAAACACCACCCAAAGGAGTGTGGTAAGCAGCTAAGGCCGCTACATACACCTTCAGTGTGGAGGGAGCTAACCCAGCGGAGAATCTCTCCTGCAGGAACTCCAGCACCGCACTCGCAGGGCAGTTAACTGGATCCCACAGGCGCTCTCTACATCATACAGTGAAGAGTCTCCACTTCAGAGCGTACAGTTTCCTCGTGGAGGGAGCTCTAGAGTGTAGAATGGTCTCCACAAACTCAGCTGAGAGACCAGAGCTTATGAGCTGGGCCCCCTCAGAGGCCAAACCCACAGCTTCCACAACTCTGGGCGAGGGTGTACGAAGACACAGCCCGCCTGAGAGAGAAGGTCCTCCATGAGCGGAATCTCCAGGGGAGAGCTGTCGAGGAGAGACACAATGTCCGATAACCATACTTGGCCCGGCCAGAACGGGGCTACTAGCAGAAGACGGGTCCCGTCCCGGTGCACTCTCTCTTGAACTCCCGGAAGCAGAGCGATCGGGGGAAATGCATACAGGGGCAGCCTCGGCCACTCCTGCACCATTGCGTCCAGTCCGAGAGGAGCTGGAGGCGTTAGGGAGAACCACAGTTGACAATGGGTGTTCTTGTGTGTTGCAAACAGGTCCACTTGGGCCCTGCCACACTTCTCCCAAAGGAGCTCCACCACCTCGGTGTGAAATCTCCATTCCCTGGGCCTTTGCCCCTGTCTCGACAGGATGTCTGCTTCCACATTCAACCGCCCAGGGATGTACATAGCTCTCACTGAGAGTAGTTTCCCCTGGGACGAAAGGAGAATAAGGCGCGCCAGTTTGTACAACAGACAAGATCTCAGACCCCCTTGATGGTTGATATAGGAGACCACCGATGTGCTGTCTGTGTGAACAAGCACATGATGGCCCTTGAGATACGGCAGGAAGTGCTTCAGAGCCTGAAACACTGCCAACATTTCTAGACAATTTATGTGCCATGAATGATGGTGTTCCTGCCATAAGCCCTGGGCCGAGCGACCACTCATGGCATCCGTGCTCAGAGATACCCGCTGGCACGGTGCCCCCAGTAACGGGCCTAGGGCCAGAAACCGAGGATCCTTCCACATGACCAAGGAGCGGAGACATCGCCGCGAAACCTTTATCAACTGAAAGGGATTTCCCCTCTGGGAAAACGGTCTCATGTACAACAGGCCGCACGGAATGATATTGGACGCTGCTGCCATGAGACCCAGCAGTCTCTGAAACTGCTTTACAGTAAGTGACTGGTCTAGCTTCACCCCTCTCACGGCCGAGCGGATTGACTCCATGCGAGGCTCTGATAAAAGGGGCCCGCATAGAGGCCGAATCCCAACTCACGCCTAGATACGTTATTCTCTGGACCGGAGAAAGAACGCTCTTCTTGGAGTTGAGCCTCAGCCCCAACCTCCTCATGTGCGCAAGCACAACATCTCGATGTTGAACCTTGAGACGAGCTGACTGTGCTAGGATCAGCCAGTCGCCGATGTAATTGAGAATGCGAATCCCGTGCATACGCAAGGGGACTAACGCAGCGTCCACACACTTCGTGAACGTGCGGGGTGAAAGAGCTAGACTGAAGGGAGCACCCGATATTGATACGCTTCTCCCTTGAAAGCGAATCTCAGGAACTTCCTTTGCTGCGGAAGGATGGAGAAGTGGAAATACGCATCTTTGAGATCTATCGTGACAAACCAGTCCTCGGACCTGATCTGAGACACAATCTGTTTGTGTGAGTGTGAGCATCTTGAACTTGAGCTCCGCTACGGCCCAGTTCAAGACGCGAAGATCCAAGATAGGGTGCAGCCCTCCATCCTTCTTTGGCACTATGAAGTACCGGCTGTAAAAGCCTGACTCCCTGTCTGGGGGGGGGGGGGGGTGGCCCTCTCTATTGCCCCCTTTTGCAGCAGAGTCTGTACTTCTTGAGACATAACCAGAGCCTGCTCGGGGCCCACCACTGTGGGTAGAACCCCGTTGAAACTGGGAGGACGACATCTGAATTGAATGGCGTACCCAATTTTTATGAACCGCAGGACCGAACGAGATATATTTGGCAGATTCTCCCACTCTGACAGGCCTCTGATGTACTCTGATGTACTCTGAGCGCCCTGAAACTGTGAACCGGCAGGGAACAACTGGCCCGACAGTGCCACCTCCCTCCTCGGAGGGGGCGGGACATCCTCGGATGACTCGCGAGGGCCCTCCACGCCCCGGCACTCGGGCGGGGTTGGTGGAATGACCCTGTGAGGGTGCTGAAGGCTGACGGGTACCGTGAGACGAGGTAAACACCGCCCGCCCCCAGAAGGGATCACCCTCACAGCCCTGAGCCCACAGGCGTCAGGGCTTCTTCGACGCAGCCTTCCGGGAGACAATGACTGTCCTCAGATCAGTCTTGCGCTTCGAAGGCTACGCCTGAGAGCACCGCCCACCGCCCCACCCTTTCTGAGGGGGTGCGCGGGTGGCGACGCTCTGTTTTTGCTGCGCTCGATGGGAGGAGCTTGCACTCTGCGCCTGCTGTTCTCTCACAGCAACAGACGGTTTGCGAGGGAGAAACTGCTTGAGCGCCACAGATTGAGCGCCGCTAACCGTAGCAACTGAGTCACCGAACAGGCCCTCAGGAGACACTGGCGCATCAAGCAGAAAGCTCTTATGTTTCTCCTTAATCTCGGTCAGATTTAGCCAAAGATGTCTCTCCGTGACCACCAGGGCTGACATAGAATGGCCAATACATCTGGCCGTCTCCTTGGTGGCACGGAGGGCTAAATCTGCCGAGGATCGGAGCTCACTGACTACATCAGCCCCGATCTCAGCGCTTTCACCCAGGTCCCTCAGCAGGTCAGCCTTGTATGCCTGCACTATAGCCATAGTATGCAGACATGCGGCGGCCTGACCTGCTGCCGAGTATGATTTACCCACTACTGCAGCACCGAGGCCGCCCCCTGGGCGGGAGAAACCGCAGTGCGGGCTCCCGAACCCAGAGAAGCAGCCGCGGATCTGACGGGAGAAGGCTGAGATAGGGCGGGGCCCATCTCAAACCCACCCAACAGATCCATTTGCGAACCCCACGTCGCAAGCAGCCGCTGTGCCTCAGCAACAGCGGGGCCCGGGCCGCGGGGAGCGCGAACTGGGATGCCCTCCTCAAAGAGCGCCCAGCAGAATCGCAGCACACGCAAAGGCAAAGCCTCACAATGCTCGCAGACTGCGCGTGCTGCTCACCCAAGCAAACAACACACATTAGATGTGTATCCCCGCTCGTGATGTAACGTGAGCAGGGAGGAACACATCTAATGAACTGCTGTTCACTCGCCATTTCTCTCTACAAAGTCAGTGTGTGTGTACTTTGAAAAAACAAGAAAGTCTGAACTCAGACACAAACACAGAGCTGACAATTCGACAAAAGACACAGAGCGCTTGCTGAAGACAACAGAAGCTGTGGGCGTGTGTTTCCAGGGATGCTTTATACTTTCCGGTCGATGACGTCACCCGTCTATGACGTTCCGTCTCTCTATTGGACTGATGACATACGTGCTTCACGACGCAATCACGCAGAGGCGTTCCCAAAGCGGTGACGCAGCTCGAGTTCCCATGAAGGGAAAGTGTGATTAGTTTAATTAGTCTAATTAGTTGTGTGCCAAGTTTTTATCACTAATGAAAGTGATACCAAATTAATTTAAAAACTGTATTCAATAAATTACATTTCATTCCAAACATAATTCTACCCCGGTGTTGAAAGTGGATAAACATTCATCACTCAACTGGAATTCAATGCATCAACCTCACAGAAGACCTTCACAATTCAGCCTTTATCTGCTTTTAAACTAAATTTAAGCTATGTTTTCATATACTGAATATTATATGTATTTATTATATATCTCTGACCGACAGCGAGTTGACACCTCTCATTCAGTCCAGTAAACCCTCTGAACATGGAGAATGCGCGTTCTGCTGGATTTTTCCTCATGATAGTGTTGGTGTGACCAGTCTGAATTTTGCGCAGGATTAGACACATACGTTAATTCTACTAATTCCTGCAGATTACGCGCTCGCATCTGAAGGGCACACACACATACCGTAATAAAGCTGACTCTGACATACAAGTGCAAAAATGAGCTCCTATTTCCAGCTTATTAATGGTCAAATACACTCAAAAAAAATGTCTCAATGTCCATCTTGGTGAGTATTAACGTAAACACAGTCATAACCAGTTCAGGAAGAATGTGTAACAGGAACAGTGTTTGGGATCCATGCGTGCGTCAGGTCTTAAAGGGACAGCAGTTATTTGTTATTCAAACTACAAAAAGACAAACGATCACTTACTGCTCTTGACTGATTTACTCGTGTAACTCTAATGGATTCATCTGTATTTAATTTTTTACAATGAAGATTATCCAATGTTATTTTAAATTTGATTTGTTTTTATTATTCTGTTTCTTACCTGAATACTTTTAGACTGCTTTATTTTTTTCAGGTAGATCTATTTCATTTGTATCTTTATTCTATTGTATTTATTTGTGCTATTGTTTGTAATTTGTTTATCTGTTCTTATTGTATTACTGTTTACTGTTAAATTCAATTTGAAATCAAGCTTCCTTGTGCTGTATGTAAGCTATTGCAACACAATTAGTTAGCAAATATTTGTGAGATAATTGTAATGGTTATTGATCAACGTGAGAAAAAGCTTAATCATATAAAGTGATCTGATCAGAAGAAATTTTTAGACTTTAAATAGACAAAAAAAGAAATTTTATTAAAAATATCTATTTGACAGTATATGCAGTGTTTTTTCCCCGTGATATTGAATAGTTAGAAATTCCAGTATCGTGACAACACTAGTCTGCAGTAACATGAGGGTAAGTAATTAATGACAGAATTTTATTTTTTTTGTGTGTGAACTATCCCTTTTATGACCTATCAGCCTGTGCCAAAAGTTGAATAACAGAACTTTGTTGTTGGAAAGCAGGGCAGGGCTGAGAGTCATGGGAACGGAGTGAGACCAGTGGCGTGATTGCTAACGGGCGTCACCTGCGTGCCACATCGATTTCATCTTGCACAGTGGTCACTCCTCCTTTTATCCTTCTATGATACTCGATGCCAGTGTTGCCACATTTGTCTTTGTCTCTTATCAGAATAAAGGCTTATAAAATTACTCTTTTCTAATGCATCCTTTTATTCTGATATCAGATAAGACTTATTTGCTTGGGAGGGCCATGATTCAGCAATAATTAGAGCATCATTTCTGAGCACAATATTATTCAACTAGACCCTCTTCACAGACTTCTGGTGTGTATTAATATTCATAACTATGTTTAATAGCTAATTTTTGGTTTGTAATGCTTTGACAAGGTATACTATTCTACATGAATAATATATTGGATAAATAATAAATATAGCAATTGTTTATAAATGAATATTAATGATGTAATTTGTTTATTATATAAAAACATTTTATTTACTATTTATTAATTACAGATGTAAATTTCCATCCATTAGCCCAAAAACCGGATACTAATAAATTGGTCAAAAGGAATTCTGCGTGTAAGCCTTTTCAGCCTTTCGGTGAAGTTCTCTTAATTTATTGATATCTCATTTTAAATCTGACTCCATTAATAATTTTATCTGACTCCAATTCTAAGTGACTCCATAAAGTGTGCTACATTTAGAGTTTATCAGCTGATTTTACGATTAGTTGCAATTTAATTTAGATCGTTGATTTTCTTTGTATCTTCCTAGTTTTCATATTCGTTCATCGAGAGACCCTAAATCGCAGAGAGACAGACGCGTCCGGACCGCGCACTCACGGACACAAAACGGTTACTTCTGTAATTAGTCAGAGGGTGTAGAGTGAATATTTTACCTTTAAGTGGTTGCACATGCTCACTCAACAAAAAGTGTAATTTTAGTAATATTCACGGACTACAACGTGCTAACCCAGCGATAGTCAGGAATCGGAATATCGTGCACGCTGCGCTCCATGCTTCAGTCGTGGCGTCATCGGTGTGATCTATCATAACCCTAGATTTTGCGTTAATAAAGGAGTATACATCGATCCATACTAGAATAATGATTTCGGAACCATACAAGAGAAATCAAGATTAACATTTATTTTGGCCAGACAGGAAAAGTAAATACGTAAACAAGAATCCATGGTACACAACTGATCAGCGTAAAAACATAAAACACAATTGCAAAGCAATATGAAAATAATTTAAAAGAGTCATCATGTCTGGCACATCTACATGCAGTTTGCACGGGGGGTTCTGGCTACAGAATATTCCCCCAGAGCAGGGGCGCAGCTAAGGGGGGGAAAGTTAGGACGATTCTAAGGGCCCACACACTTTTGGGGCCCCCTGAGATGATCTTGGATAGCTAGATTGGTGTGGTAGAGGGCCCAACATCAAATTTTTTCATAGGGCCCAAAATTGCTAGCGGCGCCCCTGCCCCAGAGAGTTAGAACATCCAGCCTTAAATACTCCAAATAGAACAAAAGGGTTAGTTTTGGGGGAGTGGATCAGATATCTTTGAAGAGACTACTCAAAGGAGAACTGAATTCTCATTAGTTTTCCAATCTTTCTAATACTACCAGTGACTGCAGTGAAACTGAGACCATTTTACCATTCGCACTGAGACCTTTAAAAAGACATCAAACATGAAAGGGATAAAACAATAGATTTACAAAATACATCATCACTGGTATATCTGCATTTGGTGACTTGAAACCAGGACAAGGAGAGGGCAAAATGGGGAGGGGGGAGAAATGTTTGTCAGGGTGTTGTCACAGTTTCTGTGAGATCTTTTCCTCAAGATTAGTGACTTTTATTGTTCAATTGCTGAGGTGTGTATCTCAGCTTTTGTCTTAGCACCAAAACCGGCTCTTACAAGGGTAAAGTTAGGGACAGGTGTGGTGGTGTGGGTAAGTTTAAGGGTAAAGTTAGGGACAGGTGTGGTGGTGTGGGTAAGTTTAATGGTAAAGTTAGGCACAGGTATGGTGGTGTGGGTCAGTTTAAGGGTAAAGTTAAGGACAGGTGTGGTGGGATAGGTAAGTTTAAGGGTAGGGTTAGGCACAGGTGTGGTGGTATGGGTCAGTTTAACAGTAAAGTTAAGGAGAGGTGTGGTGGTGTCGGTAAGTTTAAGGGTAAAGTTAAGCACAGGTGTGGGTAAGTTTAAGGGTAAAGTGGGTCCAGTTTTTGTAAATAAAATAAATATTATTGAAAACACTATTTCCGTCCCTCTACTTAAAAAAAAAAAAAAACTTTAGACATTCTACTGACTATGAGTAACTTTGCAACTACAGGTCAACTTATTCTACTAACCCTAACCTGAACCTAAGAGTCCAACATATGCACTTCAGAAAGTAGTAGGTCACCTCACCTCTGGTCTCCCAGTCTCAGCCAATCATGAAGCTCCTTCAGTTTGTGTTTGTTCACATCAATAATCAAAACATTTGTATTAATGTATATAATAAATAAACATTTGTGTTCAATATTACACACTTTCATGTGACTCAATGCCCATTAGCCTAAAATTAGTTCATTTAGAGAATTATTTATGTATTTTCATATGTAAGCCTTCTTTGTCAGGACTCCTGGGTGATCATGTGTGTGTGTGTATGTTGTCTTACCTGTTGGTGGTGGTTCCTCACGGGTTCACTGGCTCCTCCCGCTCGTTTCAGTAATTGTTCACCTGTCGTGTCTCATCAGCTGTTCCCTTTTTATAGCACTCTGTCCTGTCTCTCGTCGCGTGCTCATTGTCTTGGTTGGTCTGTCATGCTGTCCTTGTCCAGTCGGTTCATCTTGCTGTTCCTCTCCAATTCCTCAGGTTCGGTCGCAGGCATCTGGAGGCTCGTCTTAGCCCAGAGTTCACACGCCTGTGGATATCGTGAACTTGACCTCGAGTGAACTGTGTTCTGTTTCCTGGTATTACTGGTGCGCTTTGTTTTTAGGCGAGATCCAGTATCGTCCAGGTTCCTGCTGTAGGAGGATTTCTTCCCGGTCTACCGACCAGAGTGGATTACCTCGTGGAACGCCGCGTGTGGTCTCTGTTCTGTGGACGGTGACTTTTGTGCTTCATCTGACCCTCCCTTGCCTCCTTCAAATAAACATTTGTGAACTTGCATTTGGCTCCGAGACTCTTTATGACAGAATGAGCACGCCAACAATGGAGTCAGCGAGTTCGGAGGGTTCGGATTCGGTGTACGCCGCACTTCATCAGCAGGAAGCCATTGAACAGCATACATCTCTGTTGAGTAAAGCTTCCAGAGATTTTCGTGTCCTGTCTGAAAGATTTACAGAGCTCAGCACCCGGGTAGACCAGATTGGTTCCCAGGTCGATGAGCGTTTTCCGTCTGCACCTGTTGATAATGCACCTGCAGACCGTGAGCCACACGCGGCAACACCTCCGTCCTTCGACGGCGATCCCAACTCATGCCTGGCCTTCTTGCAGCAGTGTTCCCTTGTCTTTGCACTTCAACCACGGCGGTTCGCCGCTTCATCATCCAAGGTGGCGTATGTTTTGACACTACTCACCGGAAAGGCGAGACAGTGGGGAATGGCTGTATGGGGAGCCAGGGCTCCGTGCACGGCTTCGTTTGAGGCTTTTGAAACAGAGATGTTGAGTTTGTTTGATCGCTCGGTTCGTGGGGACATGGCAGCAGCCGAGCTAGTGAGACTACTGCAACGGACCTCTTCCGTCACGGATTACGCCATCGCGTTCAAGACGCTAGCCATCACCTGCGGCTGGAATGACGCCGCGTTACGGGCTCAGTTTCTCGAGGGTCTCAACCCTGAGATTCAGGATGAGATCGCTGCACGGGATCCGCCGACATCGCTAGAGACGGCGATCGACCTGGCGTTGAGGATCGAGACCCGCCACCGTCAACATGACATCCGCCGGTCGTTTCGTCATCTCGCCGTCTCTGAACCGGAGGAATTCACCGCATCTTCTCTCCAAACGGAGGAGCCCAAAGAACTGGGAAAGCTCCGTCTGACCGCCACCGAAAGACATCGTCGTCTGGCCTGTGGGTTGTGTTTGTATTGCGGTAAGGCGGGGCATATTGCTGTCGCGTGTCCGATAAAGAAAGACTGCCCGCCTATGACTTTGAGAGTTTCGGTGGGCGTGTCGTCATTGAAGTCTCCCGTGAGCTGTACTACACTCCCAGTAATCATAAACTATAAACAGTCTTTTCATTCACAGGCGTTGCTGGATTCTGGTGCGGAGGCGAGTTTTCTGGATGCCGGTGTGGCCGAATCATGGAATATTCCTTTTATTCCTCTGTCTTCTTCCCTCTCCGCCTGGACTTTAAAGGGACAGCATATGGCTGTTATCACCCATCGCACTCCCCCTGTGAGTTTGTTTGTTTCTGGCAATCATCGTGAGGAGATCGAATTCTATCTATTAGAACATTCCCAATCGCCGGTCATTTTAGGGCATGATTGGTTGACCAAACATAATCCTCATGTTGATTGGCGGTGTTGTGTTATCGTGGAAGTCTTCGTGTCATGTTTCATGTCTCGGTCCTGCTCCTTCTCCTGTTGTGTGTTCTACTTTTCAGGTTCCGGATGTTGATCTCTCGGGAGTTCCGGCGGAGTACTCTGATCTGTGTCGGGTGTTCAGTAGGGCCCGGGCTACTTCCCTGCCTCCTCACCGGTCGTATGATTGTGAAATCAAACTTCTCTCAGACACTTCTCCGCCTAAGGGTCGCATATTTTCCCTTTCTAAACCAGAGAGAGAGGCTATGGATAAGTACATTAATGAGTCTCTTAATGCCGGTCTCATTCGCCGCTCCTCGTCTCCAGCTGGCGCTGGTTTTTTCTTTGTTAAGAAGAAAGACGGGTCCCTTCGTCCGTGCATTGATTACAGAGGGCTGAATGACATTACTGTTAAGAATAAATACCCCTTGCCTTTAATGTCGTCAGCGTTCGAGTTACTTCAGGGAGCGCACGTGTTTACCAAGTTAGATCTGCGCAACGCTTATCACTTGGTACGTATCAAGGAGGGCGATGAGTGGAAGACAGCCTTTAATACACCATCAGGGCACTGGGAATACTGCGTTCTTCCGTTCGGTCTTTGTAACGCACCGGCTGTCTTCCAAACCATGGTCAATGAAGTGCTGGGTGACATGATTAACAAATTTGTCTTTGTGTATCTCGATGACATTCTCATCTTTTCTCCCTCTATGCAGATACACACCCAGCATGTTCGCCAGGTTTTACAACGGCTGTTAGAGAATCAGCTCTTTGTTAAGGCGGAGAAGTGTGAGTTCCACAGGGAGTCGGTTTCGTTTCTGGGTTTTGTCATAGCCGAGGGAGAGATTCGTCCCGATCCTGCTAAAGTTAAAGCGGTCGCCGAATGGCCAGTGCCCGACACTCGTAAAGAGCTTCAGCGATTTCTGGGCTTCGCCAACTTTTATCGGCGTTTCATCAGAAACTTTGGTCAGATCGCTAAACCTCTTACCGCTCTTACTTCCTCTAAAGTGTGTTTCCGTTGGAATACTGAGGCTCAGGAGGCCTTTGATGAATTAAAGTCCCGTTTCATCTCTGCACCTGTTCTTTCTATTCCCGATGCGGCGAAACAATTTATAGTGGAGGTGGATGCATCTGATGTCGGGGTTGGCGCCGTTTTATCTCAGCGATCCTCTGTTGACGGGAAAGTGCATCCGTGCGCTTTTTTCTCTCATCGGTTAAACCCAGCGGAGCGAAATTACGACATAGGTAATCGGGAGCTGCTGGCGGTTAGACTCGCTCTGGGTGAGTGGCGTCACTGGTTGGAGGGAACCTCGGAACCCTTTCTGGTCTGGACGGATCATAAGAATTTGGAATATATCCGTTCAGCCAGAAGATTAACATCTAGACAGGCTCGCTGGGCACTTTTCTTCGAGCGTTTTGACTTCACCCTCTCGTACCGGCCGGGGTCTAAAAACACTAAACCTGACGCTCTCTCCCGTCTGTTCGAGGGTTCCGGCTCGGAGCGGACCGAGACCATTCTCCCGGAGGGGAGGGTGGTCGGTGCCCTCGTGTGGGGAATCGAGCAGCGGGTGAGAGAGGCCGGCCGAGAGGGGGAGGTCCCGGAGGGGTGTCCGGCGGGTCGTCTATGGGTTCCTGAGCGTCTACGTTCCGATGTCATCCGGTGGGGTCACGAATCCAAGTTTGTCGGCCATCCAGGAATTCGGAGAACGTTGGCTGCCATCCGTCAACGTTTTTGGTGGTCTTCTATGACTTCGGACGTCAGACAGTTCGTATTAGCCTGTTCAGTCTGTGCTTGTAATAAAGCATCTAATCAACCTCCCGCTGGTCTGCTTAAATCTTTGCCCGTCCCTTCCCGCCCCTGGTCTCATATAGCCCTTGATTTTGTCACCGGCTTACCGGCGTCGAATGGTAACACTGTCGTATTGACTGTGGTGGATCGTTTTTCTAAAGCGGTTCATTTTATTCCCCTGCCTAAACTTCCTTCTGCCAAGGAGATGGCTCAGGTTTTGATTAATCACGTCTTTCGGTTACACGGCATTCCGACTGATGTAGTTTCAGATAGGGGTCCTCAGTTCATCTCTCATTTTTGGCAGGAGTTTTGTAGACAGATCGGCGCTACAGCCAGCCTGTCTTCTGGTTATCATCCGCAGACCAATGGGCAATGCGAACGGGCTAATCAGGATCTTGGTCGAACGCTTCGCTGTCTGTCGTCTAAATATCCGAATTCTTGGTGCCAACAGCTTCCTTGGGTTGAGTATTCTCATAATTCTCTTCCCGTCGCATCCACTAATTTGTCTCCGTTCGAATTATCTGTCGGATATCAA
This sequence comes from Gobio gobio, assembly GCF_949357685.1. Lineage (NCBI taxonomy): Eukaryota > Metazoa > Chordata > Actinopteri > Cypriniformes > Gobionidae > Gobio > Gobio gobio. Next base: position 2,438,557 of record NC_137104.1, read on the forward strand.
CCTCCCCTTTTCCCATCACAGGAGCCCGACGCAGCGGTTCCGTCTGCTTTAGCTTTCGTGCGCAGGTGCAGACGTACTTGGAAGAAAGCTAAATCACTCTTGTTACAAAACTCCAGACGAACCAAAGCTGCGGCTGACCGTCACCGGCGACCTCCACCCCGTTATATGTGTGGACAAAAGGTATGGCTTTCCACCAAGGATCTGCCTCTCCGTGAGCCTTCTCGTAAGCTGGCTCCTCGTTTCATTGGGCCATACAGTATATCTAAGGTCATTAATCCGGTAGCGGTCAAGCTTAAGTTACCTCCTATTCTTGGTCGGGTTCACCCAGTTTTTCATGTATCCAGGGTTAAACCTGTGATTTTTGCCCAGAACAATCCCCCTGTCTCTGCCCCTAAACCCCCCGCCCCTCGTCTAGTGGATGGTGCTCCTGCCTATACTGTTAGGAGATTACTAGATTCTCGTCGCAGGGGCAGAGGTTTTCAGTATTTAGTGGACTGGGAGGGTTACGGTCCGGAGGAGAGGTCCTGGGTTCCGGCCCGGGATATACTGGATCCTGACCTGATCGAGGATCTCCGTCGGCGACAGGGTGAGTCTCCTCCATGCCCGTCCGGTGCCGGTCATGGGGGGGGGGATACTGTCAGGACTCCTGGGTGATCATGTGTGTGTGTGTATGTTGTCTTACCTGTTGGTGGTGGTTCCTCACGGGTTCACTGGCTCCTCCCGCTCGTTTCAGTAATTGTTCACCTGTCGTGTCTCATCAGCTGTTCCCTTTTTATAGCACTCTGTCCTGTCTCTCGTCGCGTGCTCATTGTCTTGGTTGGTCTGTCATGCTGTCCTTGTCCAGTCGGTTCATCTTGCTGTTCCTCTCCAATTCCTCAGGTTCGGTCGCAGGCATCTGGAGGCTCGTCTTAGCCCAGAGTTCACACGCCTGTGGATATCGTGAACTTGACCTCGAGTGAACTGTGTTCTGTTTCCTGGTATTACTGGTGCGCTTTGTTTTTAGGCGAGATCCAGTATCGTCCAGGTTCCTGCTGTAGGAGGATTTCTTCCCGGTCTACCGACCAGAGTGGATTACCTCGTGGAACGCCGCGTGTGGTCTCTGTTCTGTGGACGGTGACTTTTGTGCTTCATCTGACCCTCCCTTGCCTCCTTCAAATAAACATTTGTGAACTTGCATTTGGCTCCGAGACTCTTTATGACATTCTTCACTCTAAGAAAGGCTGGATTGTTTCAACCCAGATTTGGATAACAATGGACACCCATCCGTTGGGTTAAAAAAATTATTAAATCAATTTGGGTTTGTTCATATTCCCACACTTGGGTTGAAAAAAACATAGCTTTTTTATTAATAATGTAATTTCGTTAGTAAAAACACATTTAGAAAGACAATTCGGCTGTGTGTTATAGTTTTTCTGACAGCTAATGGAGCCACATTTATTTCGCTTTATTTAAACTTGGTTTTCATTTTACTTAATTGTTCTTACTGCCAAATTTATGTGTTTTAAGGGGTTTCCTACATATACGTTTTTCATAACTTGCAGTTTATTTCCTTGATATTTTAATTCCATTAGCCTATTTGAAAACTGGCAGTGCACCTTGCATACTGAAAACCATTGTAATTATTACTTAGGTTTATGGAAATTTGGGTGTTTTTAAGAATGCATCCCCATCACAGGTTTTACTTAGGGCCCCCAGAAGTGTAGGATCGGCACTGCATGCAAGATGCTAATCATTTTAACAGGGATCTCAAAAATTGCATGCTATTTTGTATCTAGTGCTGTCCTGAATATTACTGAATTTACTAGCCTCAATTCTAGTCAGAATATGAGTCTGTGTTACGTCCCCTTCTTGTCTAGGGGCGGTGGGGAGAGTAAGATAAAATTGTTAGAAAGGTAAGAGAATGTATACCAAAAGAATAAAGCAAAGGGAGAGAGAGTTGGGTCTGTCTGCAGTGCCAGCACTCATCACACTTACACAGAGTAACTCTTCAAAATGTTTATAAAAAAGTAAAGTCTCTTTAACAGCAATTATGAATTGGTTGGATAACTGTAAAAATTAACTCAAAGAAAACAAGAAAAGACACATCAGGAGGAGGGATTAAAGCCAAAATAACAAACAAAAGGGTAAACTACCTGGGAGTAAGGAATCTAACTAACCTATCAAACAAAATAATCAAAATAAACAACAAATATCTTCCCTGACTACCTTACTATCCCAAAAACAGGAGAAAAACTGAGGTTAGTAAAAACAAAAGTGGCACCCACCTCCCTACTGTGTCATCAAACACACCAAGTTTTATCACTTCAGTAGATGCAACACAGGCTTTCTTAAAGCAGCATTAACTCTCAACACATAGGCTTCAATATTCAACAAAGTCTAGAACAGCAGACAGGCCTTCTCAGTACTTGATGCAAATCAAGGCTTCTGGCAAATCAAGCTGGAATAAGAGATTTCAAAATGATGCACGATGAACACACCCATTGGACAATATCGCTTTCTTTGCTTACTCTTCGGGATCTCTTCAGCATCAGAGGTCTTTCGAAGGTCCATAGCCCAAATGATAGAAGGCATGGAAGGTGTTGTGAACATCATTGATGACCTATTGGTGTGGGGAGAGTTGAATAGCTGATCAAAGACTGATACAGTTACTGAGAAGAGCAAAAGAAAATGATCTGAAATTGAACAGAAACAAATGCAAAATCAGAATGAAGGAAATCAAATACATTGGGCACATCCTCAGTGCTCAGGTACTAAAGCCAGATGAAGAAAAGATTAAAGCAGTCACTCAGCTACCAACACCAGATGGGAACCTGAAAGAGGCTGATAAGCCCGTATTTGATAAGAGCATCTTCATGGGTCAAGTGGTCAGCAGGAGGTAGAACAGTTGCAAAACAATGTTTCTGATACTCATGACAAGGAAGTACCTGAGTCTCACATTGCTGATAACTCTCATAATGACCAAGAGCCATCATACGCTTCCAGATGTGGAAGATTAGTGGGAATACCTGCGAGATACAGAGTTTCAACACACATGGTGTTGAGTCTTTGGAATTTTGGCATGTAATATAGTTTGTAGTTATAGTAAAATGTTTGTGTAACAAACTATATGTCTATGACTTTTGTCATATGCAAATATAAAAAAAATATATTGTTGGGCATCCGTAGTTGCCACATGAGTAATAAATAAGACTGGCTTCTGAGCAACAGTTCAGAATTCTCTCGTCAATATAAAACTTAAAAAAAAGCACAATGTGCTCTGATTGGTCGGCTGGAGCAGTGTGTTGTGATTGGTGTTTGGGAAATGTCCCACCCCTTACCAAAACCACCAGTTTCAACACACGACTAACTAACTCAACCAGGCTCCGCCCCTTTATTCTGCATATTAATTATTAGAATGAGGAATATTGTGAGGTGTTTGTTCCCGGAAGAAAACTCAAGACTACCATGGACGGTAACACTTTATTTTAAGGGTCCAGAATAATGCATTAGTTAAGCATTAATTAAGGGTTAACTTGTTCACAACTAAGCATTAGTTAAGCACGAACACACTACTAATTAATGATTATTTATCTACAGTGATAAACTGAGCCATGTTCGACTACGGCAGACGAACGTTGTCCTCAAGACATATACAGGCGAAGTCCTTCTACCAGAGGGTGTCATCAAAGTTTGTGTCAAGCTAAACAGACAAAACGTACGCTTACCTTTGTATGTTGTTACAGGAAATGCAGCTCCTCTGTTGGGACGAGAATGGCTTCGCAGAATTTGTCTAGACTGGCATAAGATCAAAACTGTAAGAGCAGTGCATCAGGTTAATGAAGGGACACTAGACAGTCTTCTAAAAAGGTATGCCAAAGTATTCAGAGAAGATTTAGGGACATTCAATGGGTATACAGCTACCTTAAATCTGAAACCGGGAATCCAACCAAGATTTTTCCAAGCACGAGTGGTACCGTATGCCATTAGACCCAAGGTGGAGGAAGAAATTGATCGCTTGCTGAAAAAAGGAATCACTTCACCTGTGTGACTCAATGAATGGGCAACCCTGATTGTGCCTGTAATCAAAAAGGGTGGTAATGTTAGGATCTGTGGTGATTTCGAAATAACAGTGAACCCAGCTCTGTGTGCAGAACATTATCCATTACACTGAATTGAAGATTTATTTGCTTCACTGGCTGGGGGACAAATGGCTGGGATTCCTGTGCATGAAGACTCGTGTAAATATCAAAGGCTCTCAAGTCTCACGCATTGGGCTTGAGACACATGCATTTCAACTTGTTCACACGCCACACCTTGTATTTCTCATGCAGAGAAATTTCCAGGATAATGCCCACCAAGTTGCGCCGCTATTAGAGGAATCAAGTGAGTTCCACATAGAGTTCAGAAGGCCCTGCCACGCACCTGCCAATCAAATAAAAAATAAAGCAACCGAACAGCCAATCAGAAAATAGCATTGCTGTTTCCGGGTAAGATGTAGATATTTCCGCAACAACAACGCTTACATTCTGCCACCTACTGGTGGTTTAGTTTAATGTTTTCTTTCCAACATTTCTTATTTGTATATTCAAAAATATTTAAAACAATCTCATAACATTTTTCAGTGTAAATTATTTAATTTGATTGGCAACAGCCCTACAGTGTCTTGTTCTAATTTAATTTATAGATCAAATTTAAGAATATAAAATGAAAGCTGAAGCATAGCCTATATTTAATAAGATTATGGGAAAATGCCCTTCATAAAAGGTAAAAATATAAAAGATATGCAGATTTAAATATGTTGCATATAATTATGTTCAAAGCTGATTGAACACTGGTGAGACTATTGCTTCAGAATAAATTAAATTTACAACACAGTAAATTCTAAAAAAAAAAAAAAAAAAAAAAAAATATATATATATATATATATATATATATATATATATTCCAAATTATTATGGATTATTCATTTGCCTCTTCCCTGACATCTTTGAAATAGAGAAATGCAAGAATTAATACTGTGCACACACACACACACACAGACACACAGAAATGTTGAATTAAATTAAAACAATTTTTTATTTATTTATTTATTTAAAAAAATTCAGATCAGAACCTCGTACCCACCCAAACCCCTGCTGCCGTCACCAAAATCTCACTCTGAACTCAAAACTTGAGAGCCCTGAATATCTTACCATCACGACCAACAAGGGGATGTTTGCATACAACAGATTACCCTTTGGCATTACTTCAGCTCCATCGATATTTCAACGAGTCATGGAACAAGTGCTACAAGGGCTACCGTTTGTACATAGTTTTTGGGATGATTTCCTGGTCACAGCAAAAGACAATGCGCATCATTTGTCTAATCTGGAGGCTGTGTTGAGTCGGCTGGAGAAATGCAGGCTTCGTGTTAAAAGAGAGAAGAGTGAGTTTTTCCAAAACTTAATTGGAGTATTTGGGACATGTGGTTGATGCATCAGGGCTTCACAAGCCCCTAGGCAAACTGTGTGCCATCGCCGAAGAACCAGCTCCTGTTAATGTTAACCAACTCCGATCATTCCTGGGACTGGTTAATTATCATGCAAGATTTGTGCCAAATATGGCCACAGTTCTTCATCCCCTGAATGCAATGCTACACAAGGAGATAATGGAAGTGGTCTCCAGAGTGTGAGAAAGCTTTCCAAGATGCTAAAACGCAGCTGTTAAGACCCAGTGTACTCACACCACTGCATGAAAAGTGGGATTTTCGACCCCGTAAACGCCTGTAGACTCCCGGAAATCTCCCTAATTTTCGGCAGTTTTCGACAATTTAGAGGCAATGAACGTCGCATTCATCTGTGCCACAAATTGTCGTAAATGAACCATGACGTAGGTGGAGAGCCCCCGCTGAGACCGCGCGGAGGTGCGACGCCTCTAATTAGCATATGAATAGCAGCGAAACCAGAGAGTCAACGGCCAGACTTGAATTTACTCACTCACTATTGGCTGAAGCCACTACATTTAAACAAGAAATATCTCTCGTGATTGGTTGGCAGATCACTGCAAACCAATCATTATTGGTCCCCCTGGCTCATTATAAATGTAAACCCCAATAATAATAATAATAAATATATAATTTATGTTGTAATAATTTATGTTTTATATTAATGTTATTGTGCTATGAAGTATTCATACCATCAAGGAATTTTATGGGAAAATTATACGGACCGTGCCGTTTATTCAAAGAAAGAGCTTCATTTATAAACACACAACTGTTCATTCAAAGAAAGAGCTTCATTTATAAACACACAACTGTTCATTCAAAGAAAGAGCTTCATTTATAAACACACAGCTGTTTATTCAAAGAAAGAGCTTTATTGTTTAACACACAACTATGTACAGTGCAGCAGTAATGTCTCGTAATGTAATGTAAAGTTCGGCGAGCTCCAGGCTGCGAGAGGGCGGTGGCTGCACAATCCATCCAGACAACCCCGTCAACAAAGCCGTCTTCCTCGTCAACCATGAGCTCGGATCGACTCCGAGCTAAACTTCGCAGTTTCCGCCTGCGATGTAAGTTCAGGTTGTTTGTATCTGAAGTTCCGGCGTGTCGATTCATAATACGTCTTACAGGCAGCTGGAAAACAATTACATGAGACTGGTATTAATAAAAACAGTCACGGTAAAATTAAACAAGGAATGAGAAAAACATTAGAAGTTATACTTACACACAATGTCGTCATGATCAGCGGTTAAATCTGGACTCGCCGAAATCGCTCCAAGCAGATAAGAGGTCTGGCTTCGTTATGAGGCGAGGATAGTCTGTGTAAACAAAATGTGCAGTTTTAAGCTCGGATCTATTAACGCATCCATTTCCTTATACAGCTGAATAAAAGCATATTCTTTAAATCGTAACATTTCATTACCCATGCTCTGGTTCATAGCGCCTGCAGTTTGCTTCAGAGTTGTGAAGACGCCAGACAGCTGAAAATTAGTCGAAAAAGTTGGTCGCGTCCATGCAGAGGAGTTGAAGGGGAGCTGAAGGCGAGACGGCATCCTGTCATTGTTTATCACGAAAAAGCAAAGCAGCAAAAACACAGGAAATCTATAAAAAAAAAGAGTCCAAAACACGTCTGTTTAAAGCTCGTCTTCATGTTTTGTACGCGTCATGGCCATGTGATTGGCACGTGATTGGACAAGGGCGAGAAGCTCGTCGGGCTCCTCCAATCACATGCGAGGTCATTGTTATAAGGATGTTTTCCAGAATTAATGAAAAAACTCTGTATTAATACATTTTCCTGGACAGAATGGAAAATGTATTTAGTACCACATGCATGTACAGACTGCAGTTCTCGCTCACATATTTGATGGGATTAGGATTGATTGTCGTGATATAGTCAGTTTCTGACAGTTTACAAAGAAGGGAGTCTAACAACAAACTGATTTTAAGAAATGTATTAAATTAACAAGAAAATGAAACAAAAGAATGTTAAGAGGTGAATAAAATAAAAACAATTTGATGTATTTTGGCTCTGCGTGTGTGTGTGTGTGTGTGTGTGTCTGCCTGCACAGGTGTGTGTGTGTGTGTGTGTGTGTGTGTGTGTGTGTGTGTGTGTGTGTGTGTGTGTGTGTGTGTGTGTGTGTGTGTGTGTGTGTGTGTGTGTGTGTGTGTGTGTGTGTGTGTGAGTGCGTGTGTGTGTGTGTGTGTGTGAGAGAGATAGAGAATCACAAGAGTCCGGAAATCAGTCCACAGAGGGGCTTAATTTATCCCTATATTCTTCAATCTCATTGAGGTTTCTGACCACCAAGGAGCTCCAGAAAAACCTATTATATTTATTTTCACTTTATTTAAGTTAATGGGTGTGGCATAAGGGCTTCAATTACATATAGGCATAACACCGTAACTTTTTATTTTGTGTGTATTTTTGTTTTACATAACGTACTCGGTTACTTAACGTAACCTCGGTTCCCTGAGATAAGGGAAGGAGTACTGCGTCTTAAGACGCCATGGGAATTCTCCTATTCTCGAATATACTGAAGTAATTTGTAAAATCACGCAGTGCTACTGCCCAGTCAAAACAGTGTCGAGACATCTCGCATGCTATTGGCTGGCCAGTGGGAACTGCATGAACCTATGGCAGAACAGCGTAATCTGAGCGAACCAATGGGCACAAAGCCTGCGAAGCTGAGCGCAAGAGCCCGCGAAAGGGGCATATAAAATACGCTGTAACTGTCAAAAACGTCAGGTTAAATCGACTGAAGCGACGATCACCCGAGTCAGCGCCATAGCACGGCCGTCTACGCAGTACTCCTTCCCTTATCTCAGGGAACCGAGGTTACGTTAAGTAACCGAGTACGTTCCCTTTCGAACGGTCAGTTCGTACTGCATCTTAAGACGCCATGGGAACCTGTAAAATCCCGCCGTGCTATGATAAGCGCAGTGACATGTACTCCCTCAAGTTTGAACACTTATTAGAAAGGGCTCAAGACTAGAGTTACTGACACATCATTTATATATATATAATATATATGTACACACGTCTTATACTACTGGGCTCATAGAGGCCGGTAACTATAAGGAATGTGTAAGCATTGAAGCATATGAAGGCCCCAATGCCAACTTATGACGGGGACGGGCTTACAAGGCCGTCTAATATTCGTTAGGCCATCTTAGTATTTTCATACAGCGAGGACTTGTGCCTGCAGTGCAGGGACATCCAGACTGAAGAATCTGGTTAAAGTAGATGGTGAGGACCAACTTGCTGATCTACAAATGTCACCCTTAGAAACTCCACTAGACCACGCCCAAGAGGAGGCCATGCCTCTGGTGGAGTGAGCTTTGACACCTATGGGGCATTGGAGGCCCATAGTGTCATATGCTAACGCTATCTCGTCCACTAGCCATCTGGCTAGGTTTTGTTTGGTGACCGGAAGTCCCTTAGTTTGGTCACCAAAACTTACAAAGAGCTGCTCCGACTGTCTAAAGTGGGAGGACCGCTCAATATATGCTCCAAGCGACCTAACAGGGCCGAGCAGGTGTAACTGTCTCTCATCCTCCGAAGTGGGGAGGGCAGAGAGAGTGATTGATTACCTGTGCTTTGAACTGTGTTGAAAGCACTTTAGGTACATAACCATGCCCTGGTTTGAGGATGACTTTAGAATCGCCTGGGCCAATTCTAAACATGACGCGTTCACAGATAACGCTTGAATGTCACTGACACGCTTAACAGATGCCAGTGCTAATAGCAGGGCAGTTTTCAGCGAAAGCGGCTTTAATTCAGCCGTCTGCAATGGCTCGAAGGGAGGTCTTTTTAGTGCTCTTAGGACCAATGAAGGTCACAGGATGGCACCATAGGAGGGAGAAGGGGGTTAAGCCTCCTGGCTCCTTTTAAGAATTTTATGACCATGTCGTGTCTGCCTACTGATTGGCCAGCTATAGGCGTATGAGATGCGGCGATAGCTGCCGTGTAGACTTTGAGTGTGGATGGAGTGTGTCCTGCATCCAACATCTCTTATAGAAAAACAAGAATTTGTGATATCTCGCATGACACCTCTCGCATGACACCCTTGAGTGGCCAAACATGTAACGCCCACAATTTTGGGGTGGGGGTGCTGGATTGTCCCGTTCGCCTCAGAAAGGAGATCTTTCCTTAGGGGAACAGGCCATGGGGCTGCTGATAGTAACTGAATCAACTCGGGAAACCTGATGTGGGTTCGCCAGAGTGGAGCCACTAGCAGGACTGTGTGTGCTCGCATTCCCTGATCCTTTTTAAAATCTAGGGAATGAGCAGTACTGGTGGAAAAGCATAAAGTATGCAGCTGGGCCATTCGTGGGTCAGCGCATCCTTGCTTTTTGAAAAATAGATTGGGCAATGACGGTTGTCTTCGGAGGCGAAGAGGTCGACCTCTGCCCTCCCAAAAACACTCCATATCATTTGAACCATTTAGGAATGGAGGGCCCATTCCCCTGGGGACACGAGGCCCCTGGAGAGCATGTCTGCTCCCTGGTTCAGTCTGCCTGGCACATGCACTGCTTTTAGTGAATGTAATTTGCCTTTTGCCCATAGGAGGAGATGTCTGACCAGTTGGTTGAGCCATCTCGACCTGAGCCCGCCTTGACGGTTTATGTAGGAGACCACAGTCGTGTTGTCCGTGTGGACTAGAACATGGTGACCTGAGAGACGTGGTAAAAAAGTCTTGAGGGCTAGGGCTAAAAAAAGGGCTAGCACTACTGCCAGCATTTCTAGGCAGTTTATGTGCAACCGTGACTCCGTGCTCGACCATGAGCCGAAGGCCGGTTCGCCTCGTACAGAGCGCCCCAAACCGAGTTGGAGGCGTCCGTGGGGACCACCATCCGTCTGGAAACTGTTTCCAAGTGACCACGGGGCCAGGGCTTTGACACAGCCGCGGCCCACTTTGATCCAAAGTTGGACTGAATGCCACGCTTGGGAAGGAACCCGTGATTTCAGCCAGTACGGCAGGGGGCGCATGTGCTTCATACCCAGCGGAAGAACTGGAGAAGCTTTTGCCATTAGGCCTAGCATTCTCTGAAATTTTTTAGGGGTGTGTTGGTTCCCATTTTGAATGAACATGCAAGCTGCTGTGTAGTCAGAGCGCGTTCGTCCAATAGCCACGCCCTCATTTGGGCTGAGTCTAAAATTGTTCCCAGGAAGGAGGTTCTCTGCCTGGGAAGCAATGAGCTCTTGGCTGTATTTATTCTGAGACCCAGGCATTCTAGATGGCTGAGTAGCATAGATTTGTGAGATTTTATTTCTTCCTCTGACTGGGCCAGTATGAGCCAGTCGTCGAGGTAGTTCAGAATGCGCATTCCCGCTTGTCTTAAGGGGGAGAGAGCTGCATCCATGCACTTCGTGAAAAGACAGGCCAAATGCCAGGACTGTGTACTGATAAGCCTTCCCGTCGAACACGAATCTCAAAAACGGTCTGTGACGTGGGATAATTTGGATATGAGAGTAAGCATCTTTCTGATCCAATGAGAAAAACCAGTCCATCGGGCAGATTGGTGCGATGATCTGTTTTAATGTCAGCATTCTGAAAGGCCTTTTGATAGAGCCTTGTTCAGGTGTCTGAGATCTAAGATGGGCCTGAGGCCGCCATCTTTTTTTTTTTTTTTTTTTTTTTTGGGAACAAGGAAGTAGTGGCTGTAAAAAAACCCTGACTCGCTCTGAGCTGGAATTTTTTAACTCGCCTTTATGGAAGTAGAATGCAGGGGAGCACGCATTAAAGCGGACTCGTAGTTTACATTCATTGCATGAAAAACATTCAGAACAGTATTTTTCTCCCTGACCGGAACAAAAACGGGCCGAGGGGAGAGATGTGACACTGTGCGGACAGCACTTATGTGTAGCGGCACACACCTGTAGTGGGCGCGTGCTCTACATATAGAGCGCTCTCGGCGTGAGCAGTAATCTGTGAGAACAGTGCTTATGTGCAAGGTGCATGTATTTTAGTAAAGTCATTGTTAAAACACAGCGTTGATGTGCAGGCGAGCGTGTTTGACAACAGGCTAGTTGACTGCAATATTTACATCTCCAGTCGCCTGAACCGAGGGGATTGAGAGAATGTAAAGTAAGTCTGTAGTGGTAATCCGGCCACAGCAGGCTCGGGCGGAAAGGGGAACGGGAGAGCGCGAGGGCCGGGGTCGCGCTCTGAAAAGAGCGCTATCCGCGAACGGAGGGAGGAAATGGGCATACCCTCGCAGTGAGAGGGCAGCCGGACCCGGTGAGAGCAGCGTCCGCGTGGGCCTTGCCCAGACAGATCACGCACCCTTCGTGGTTATCCTCCTAGTGCAGGTAAGTACTGCACACAAGTGTAAGAGTCGGTTTTGGTGCCAAGACAAAAGCTGAGCTACACACCTCAGTAATTGAACAATAAAAGTCACTAATCTTGAGGAAAAGATCTCACAGAAACTGTGACAACACCCTGACAAACATTCCTCCCCCCTCCCCATTTTGCCCTCTCCTTGTCCTGGTTTCAAGTCACCAAATGCAGATATATCAGTGATGATGTTATTTGTAAATTTATTGTTTTATCCTTTTCATGTTTGATGTCTTTTTAAAGGTCTCAGTGCGAATGGTAAAATGGTCTCAGTTTCACTGCATGTCACTGGTAGTATTAGAAAGATTGGAAAACTAATGAGAATTCAGTTCTCCTTTGAGTAGTCTCTTCAAAGATATCTGATCCACTCCCCCAAAACCAGGTGGGGGTGATGCAAATATTTACAAACCTTTTGTTCTAGTTGGAGTATTTAAGGCTGGATGTTCTAACTCTCTGGGGGAATATTCTGCAATCAGACCCCCCGTGCAAACTGCATGTAGATGTGCCAGACATGATGACTCTTTTAAATTATTTTCATATTGCTTTGCAATTGTGTTTTATGTTTTTACGCTGATCAGTTGTGTACCATGGATTCTTGTTTACGATATTTACTTTTCCTGTCTGGCCAAAATAAATGTTAACCTTGATTTCTCTTGTATGGTTCCGAAATCGTTATTCTAGTATGGATCGATGTAGAGTCCTTTATTACCGCAAAATCTAGGGTTATGATAGATCACACCGATGACGCCACGACTGAAGCATGGAGCGCAGCGTGCGCGATATTCCGATTTCTGACTATCGCTGGGTTAGCAAGTTGTAGTCCGTAGATATTACTAAAATTACACTTTTTGTTGAGTGAGCATGTGCAACCACTTAAAGGTAAAATATTCACCCTACATCCTCTGACTAATCACAGAAGTAACCGTTTTGTGCCCGTGAGCGCGCGATATCCGGACGCGTCATGTCTCTAAGCGATTTAGGGTCTCTCGATGAACGAATATAAAAACTAGGAAGATATAAAGAAAATCAACGATCTAAATTAAATCGCAACTAATCATAAAATCAGCTGATAAACTCTAAATGTAGCACACTTTATGGAGTCACTTAGAATTGGAGTCAGATAAAATTATTAATGGAGTCAGATTTAAAATGAGATATCAATAAATTAAAAGAACTTCACCGAAAGGCTGAAAAGGCTTACACGCAGAATTCCTTTTGACCACGTCATTAGTTTTCGGTTTTTTGGGCTAATGGATGGAGTTTTACACAAGTGATATGTTTTTCTCAGTATTGTACAAAAAGGATACACCGTAGTGTTTCACCAAAGAGCGCAGGGGAAAGGCGTGACAGCTCGCGGGATCGCTGGCGATTTGAGCGCGCTGAAATACAGCAGTCCGCTGACTCTCGCAGGACGTCCGGGCTGGTTAGTTCGCTATTCCGCTGCAGGCTCGTCAATTCACGGTGAAGGTGGTGTAGTTCGAGTTTATCAGCGAGGACCGTAGATCGTCGCTGAAGGAGATTAATCTGACGTTTTTGACAGTTACAGCGTATTTTATATGCCCCTTTCGCGGGCTCTTGCGCTCAGCTTCGCGGGCTTTGTGCCCATTGGTTCGCTCAGATTACGCTGTTCTGCCATAGGTTCATGCAGTTCCCAATGGCCAGCCAATAGCATGCGAGATGTCTCGACACTGTTTTGACTGGGCAGTAGCACTGCGTGATTTTACAAATTACTTCAGTATATTCGAGAATAGGAGAATTCCCATGGCGTCTTAAGACGCAGTACGAACTGACCGTTCGAAAGGGAACATTGGTTATTGCTAATGACATACAGAGTAATTAATCTACTCTGTTAGCCCGGGCAAGTTGAATCTACTTAAAAAATTGGAGCAAACTGGTTGCCCTAAAAATTTAGTAATGTGAACTAAAACGAGTACATTTAACTTAAAATGTTTTAGTTTAAAAAAATTCAGAACCTAGATAAAACTCCCCCTGCTGCTACTCTGATTTGCATTTGTGTAGCTCACAGCATGTTCGTTTACATGTTAAAGTCTCCCCTAGAATTAAGGGGAGGGGGGGTCATGGGGGGACAACTGCCAAACAAGGCCCACGTCAATTTCCGACAATTTCAGTTTTCGGTGTTGCCTGCAAATTGCAGTGCACAGTCGTAAACCTGAAGTTCCACGGCAATCTACAGTGCCACATACTGACGAAAATCCCACTTTTCATGCAGTGAAGGTTGCTTGTTCGATCCCAGCGGTCACCACCAGTGTGTCCTTGAGCAAGGCACTTTACTCCATGTTGCTCCAGGGGGATTGTCCCTGTAATACGGGTACTGTAAGTCGCTTTGGATAAAAGCGTCTGCCAAATGCATAAATGTTAAATTTTACATCTTAAACTCATTTCCAAATTGCTCCTTGAGCAATTTTTTGGCTACAGCGAATCCTTTATCTACAGTCATATGAAGGCAGCTGCGCACAATATCCCTTGGCTGCCCCCTAGTAAATTGCTAAAGATAGTACAAAGTCTCTTTTACAGCTGGTCTTTGCTTCCACGCAGTGTTCAAACGCCTTCATAAAGGTGTTGAACTTTAGAGGATCTCCATCATGAATTGGAATTTCTCGGCGGGGCAGCAGTTGTAAAGTTTGCATTTTAACAAGGAGAGCTGTTATGTCATTCTGTTGTTAAAGCAAATTGTAGAGACCTGCTGTCTGATGTTGGCCTTGCAGGGGTTGAAACACTTGTTGGCCTATAGTGGGCTGAAAACTTTGACTGAAGATTGTGTTTGCTTGTAACTGAGGGGGTTGAAAGCCTTGAATGACAGTTGACCTTGGCAAGATAGTTGGCGTGGCTAATGGTGAATCATTGCTTTGTAGTGGTAGAGATGCATGTCGCTGTGAGGGCAGAGGCACAAATATTGAAGCCTGTGGATTGAGAGAGGTGGGCTGGAGCTTAGATCTAGCCCCTTTCCTGATATAGGAAGTCATTCCATCAGATTGCCTTGAATGGACACTGCAACCAACCTGTAGCACTGCTAGCTTGGCAGCTATCTCAATGTCCAGCTCAAGCTGCTCCTTCTTTCTCCTCAAGATGAGCTCCTGATCCTCCAATGCATGCTTGTCCTTTAACGCAGCAGCTCGAGCCAAGAGAGTGGCCTGTTCCGCCCTCGCCCTGCGTCTGGCTGAAGAAGTGGAGGATCTGCAACTAGAGGATCCGTTACTTGAGCCACGGTGCCTTGACTGCACGTTTGAAATGCTGTCTTGAGGTTGAATCTGATCCTCCTTTTCCTCATCATTTCCACCAGCAGTTCTTCTTCCATTGCTGACATCAACCTCATTTCCATTTTCAGCATTGACATCAACAGTTTGAGTTTCAATTTGAACTGGCAAATCATCATGATCAACATCCATTTTGGTAGCTGTGGCTTTAGTGTCATGCAACCATTGATTTGTACCCTCAAAAAACTAATTGAAACTCAGCATTTTAGCTTGGTACCCTATTTCATGTTTGTTTGCTTCATCAGCAGGCAAAAAACCCATTAAAGATGTATGTACATGCTGTATTTCTTCACCCAACTTATTAAACATGTTCAATTAATTTTCAACCTCACTTACATGCTTTTTATCACCCATCAATTCAGCAATAGATTTTTTTACAGTCGACAGTTTACTGAATTTAGACTTTCTTTCCTTTTCTAAAGTGCTTATTTTTTCCAACAAAGCTTTGGGTGTTAATTTAACCACACGTTTTTCAGTTACAGATTTTACCCCGTTACCCACACAAAGTTCAGTCTCAAGGCCAAACTGGCCTTTTTTCTTTTCGGCCATAATGACCACACAAAGTGAATTGGCTTATTTATCAACAAGCCCGCAAAATAGTTTTGTGTTGCGCAACAACTTGCTCAAAGTTATTTTTAGACGGTTGCGAGTTGCTACCAATACAATGGCTTTACGCGAATATGTGCACACAAATTACCATGGCCATTCATAATATCAGCGCTGATCACCATGTACCCCAATAGAGCGTTGGCCGGCTTGATGATGCTGATATTCCGGTGACTCTTTAACTCGCCCCGGTGCAGCTCCTTTCAACAATCGGCAACTCCAAACATTTGCCCACCTCACATCCGTGGTTTCCAAACGAACACCGTTAAATCCACAATATAACAGGTCCGTGTCCTCACGATGACCGATTATCCAAATTGAAGCAGTTTTCGACCTAAATGTTTTGACTAAGTCCTATACGAAGTCTAATACTGGTTGCTAATACAGTGGATTAAGTTTGGACTCGTGTCCATGCGGTTTCACACAAATCAACGTAGAGTTCAGTAATGTTACTTTTATCTAGCAAGTTTATTCTCCTCCATATATCATACAGCGGCAATATCTTAACTCATAATACATAACCAAAACAACAAACCCTATTGTTCACTACAGAGGCAAGACACAACATGGCACCGTTCGAAAACTGTTTGCTTCCCAAATCAGCAACACCTGTGTCTGAGTTTCCTCCAAGTTAAATGACCTACCCAGGCTGACGTGAGATCAGCTGAGCCACAAAGCACATACAGCCCCCCAGTGGCACAGGACAAAATTACATAAAATAATACAAAATTAATATGGCTCATACACTCAGTACTCTGACAACAAGTCAGATTAGATCGGCATATTAAGAAAATGTGTCCAGTTCCATCTGGTTGAAGATCGTAGTCCTCATGCAGGAGACGGGTTTGTTGAGGATCAGTGCCACTGGATGTTGTATCGATGAGGCCTTCACAGGGGAGAGTCTAGTTGACGCAATCTCTGAAGAAACTTCAGGGCTGCATTATGGTCGTGTCTAAGTGCAGGTCCACCATCTGATCTAGATCCGGCTGACTGCAGTAAACAGAGACTAATATTAGTGTAGATGCCATACTACTTATGATGTAAACTATGACATCAGGTGTTATTGGAAGTGTTCCCAATTCCAGCTGACCTAGTTCATGCAGCCTAACAAATTAAATGATTTGAATTATAGAAATATGCTAATTAGGAAAAGGAGCTACTGCCTGCAGTTGATTTTGGTGTTCTAGGTATTATCAATAGGCCAGAATTTTGAGACCGCAATAGACGTGAAGGAGTACTGGGGAGCTAAACCATGTAGTGCTTTATAAGTAATAAGCAAGATTTTAAAATGTATACAGTGTTTAATAGGGAACCAATGCAGTGTTAACAGGACCGGACTAATATGGTCGTACTTTCTGGTTCTAGTAAGAACTCGAGCTGCTGCGTTTTGGACCAGCTGGAGTTTTTTTATTAAGCGAGCAGGGCAACCACCCAGTAGAGCATTACAATAATCTAGCCTTGAGGTCATGAACGCATGAAATAACTGTTCAACATTTTGCATTGAGAGCATATGCCATAATTTAGATATATTTTTAAGATGGTAGAATGCAGATTTACAGATGCTAGAAACGTGGCTTTCAAATGAAAGAAGGGTATCAAAGAGCACACCCAGGTTCCTCACTGACGACGAGGACTTGACAGAGCAGCCATCAAGTGTTAGACAGTATTCTAGGTTACTACGTGTTGAGTTTTTTTGTCCAATAATTTAAAAAAATGTTGTTATTTTTTCAGAATTAAGTTGTAATAAATTACTAGTCACCCTTTTTTATATTGGCTATGTATTCCATTAATCTTTAATTGGTCAGTTCTGTTGGAGCGTGAAGAAATATAGAGCTGAGTATCATCAACATAACAATGAAAACTAACGCCATGCTTCCAAATGATATCTCCCAGTGGTAGCATGTACAGGGTGAAGAGCAACGGTCCTAGCACTGAGCCCTGCGGTACTCCATACTGAACTTGTGATCGGTGTGACATCTCTTCATTTACTGCTAAAAAACTGATAACGGTCAGATAAGTATGATTTAAACCATGCCAATGCAATTTCACTAATGCCAAAATAATTTCCGAGTCTATTCAAAAGAATGTTGTGGTCAATATTATCAAATGCAGCGCTAAGATCGAGTAACACTAATAGAGAGATACAGGCACGATCGGATGATAAGAGTAAATAATTTGTAACTCTAATGAGAGCAGTCTCAGTACTATGATACGGTCTAAATCCTGACTGGAAATCCTCACAGATACCATTTCTTTCTAAGATGGAACATAGTTGTGAGGACACTGCCTTTTCAAGTATTTTTCAAGACAGAAAGGGTAGATTTGTCTGTAATTGACTAATTCAGTAGGATCAAGTTGCGATTTTTAATAAGGGTTTCATAATAGCACCACAATATTTTGTGTTGGGATATTGTGGGGGGCGATTGACGTGAGTGGGCGTGTTTGTACTTTTATTTACTTTTGTTTTATACAAAATATTCAATCAACTATCACAAACTATGCATCATTTGAAAGCTAAAACACTCAAGATTCATGTTCTGAACTTGTTTTTGCAATACATTTACGATTGAACATTGGTCTGGAGAGCTCTGTATTTTCTACTGCACAAGAGGCGTGATCAACGAGCATAAATTAAATGACTCTATATGCAATTGGATAGTCCTTCAACCAATCAGACCACAAGAGGCGTGAACAACGGGCAACGACCCATCGCTTCTCTATCCGGCATCTTGTTAAACCCGCCAGTAGCGCGCCATGTGGATAAGCCAGTCTGTGATTGGTTCCCGCAAAAGTGTGACAGAAGCAGTAGAAATTAATGTACAGGTTTCCAGCCTGAGCTGCAGGGCAAAATCAAATCGCTGGCAGATCAGGCTGGGTTTACCCAGTCTAGGCGATCTCCCCTGTACTTTGGACTCTTCCCCTCAAGTTGAGCCCTCCCAGGTCTCTCTCCTTCAATCACAGGCTTTCTGATGACTCATTATATACAAGAAGCGCATTACTGGCTCGCGAGCTGTCAGTCAAAGCACCCATGGTTTTCATTGGATAAAGTCAGTTAATGCCTAGCCAATGCCTTGCCAGCAAAGGTTTGATTGATGGACGTAGTATTATTAAGGTATACACACATCTAATCGCAGCTCGCAGACTCTATGACAGACTGTTTTTATCAACTAAATGAGTTTTTTACACTTTGTAAATTCTGTAAATAGTTGCTTTAGTTTTTGAGTAACTGTATATTCATTATAATTAGCAGTTTATTGCAGATTTATTTGAATGAAAAACTACTCTTTACAATTACAAATATTCTGAAATAAAAGGCCTTTTTGAAAGGACGCCTAGACTTTTCTTGAGATAAAAGCTAACAGAAGCTACATTTTTGAGAGTATCATTCTCAAATTTGAATCAAAACATGATCAGACATTCAGTTTTATATTTAGGTTATTTTCAGGCCCTTAACATTAAAGTCTCAAAGTCTCAAGTGAATTTCAATAAAAAAGTCACTTACATGTATATTTCCCTTGTTTAACTTGTTTCCCATACTTATTTGAGCTATTATGACTCTTGGGTAACAAAATATTAAGTGTCTAGTTTAATACAAGGCCAGATTTATGAATATAGACCATAGGGTTTAAGAGCTGCAAACATTTGGGTGTCGTTTTCAGAAGAATTCTCAAAAATAGGGGCGCAGATTAAGGAGTTAAATAGTTTTAAGAATAATAACCCTGCCCACCAGTTGCAGCATGACTGCTAGAATCACAGTACTGGGCGTTTACCAGCAGATGGCCTCATTGTGATGTGGTTATAAGGACGCACCCGCCCACAGTGGTCGAACTAATGGGTCAAGGCCACGGAGGCTGATCCTTCCCTGAATTGTCCATGAATTGTCCGATTCTGATATACTGTCTAGTAGAGTGTCTGGGTTAGTTTTTTGTTTTGTTAGTTATTTTGGCCAGGCACTCCCCTGACGTTATCAACCCGATTTTCATTATTATTATTTTTGCTATTGGTATTTCTGTTGTGGTTATTGATGCTTTTATGCATTTTTTACTATTTATAACAGAAAAATAAATGTTAAAATTGATTGAATTGGTGGTTGAATTGGTGGCTACTCATCCTCATTGTAAATGATCCAGAAACACACAATACAACATGTGATGCTGTAGTAATTTATTAATAAAGAAAGCAAAGATAAACAAGAGTAAATAAACAAGATAAACAAGAGTAAATACACACCCCTAAGGATCAAACTGGGGTTAAGAATCAGGTGTACTAAAACCATTTCAAACCTTTACTGAATGTGCACTGAAACTGATGATTGTGAAATGAAAACAAAGAAAGAAGTGCAATATTAGTATTGCTCAGAAAACAGTAGTTTGGTATTTTGCTGATAGGATCAGTGGACTGTGGTGTAACATCTCATTCCACTCAATCTGGCAATGAAAACAGAAAAAAATTATTAAGATAACGCAGACATAGTTTAAATAGAACAAATATCTACACACTTCGGGAAGGGGAGGGGGGTTAGGGTGGATCGCCGCAGCATAGTACCGCAATATTTTGTGTGGGGATATTGTATCGATACAAGGGCGGCAAGTATCAATATTTTCAGGAACTGAATTGCAGCTCGTATTGTTCAAAATTGATATGGTCGCAATAGGCTTGCTGCGATTGTCTGTGTGCAGCCGCAAAAACGCACTGTTATTTAGACTTTTCTTATAGTATTAAAAATTATTTAGTTCAGTTACACAAAAAATGGTGCTAAATGGCAGTAAAAGTGTTTCTTGGCTCGTAATCATAGGGGAACATCTTTAAGTGCTGTATAGCACCAATCTTGGTGCTTCAGTGGTTCTTTGGCTGAGGTGCTACATAGCACCGCTGCCTTATACAGAACATGTTAAGATATGGTGCTATATAGAACCAAAAGTGGTTCCCCTATGATTACGACCAATAACCACTTTTAGTGCCATATAGCACCCTTTTTTTAGAGTGTAGAGAACAGAAACTGAACGTGCAGCGTGATCCGAACGAGAGTCGCAGCACAGACCAGCAGCTGAGTCAGATTTCATTCATCACGAGAGTGAGGAGCTGACTGTCATGTCTTGGATTTCAGCGCAAACTGTAAAAGCGACTGTTTAAGTGAGTTTGTCATTGTACGGTTTTGTAGTTAAGAATAACAACGAACCCGCAATTCAACAATGGCCACCCCCGTATTGCTGCTAATTCTAAAGTGAAAGTAAAATCCCCACGGCCATTCATAATGGCCATATTAATATGTTTTTGCAATACTCAGCATATCTCAATTTTTCTTTAAAATCGCAATAACATCGTATTGTGGCTTAAGTATCACAAAACTATTTTATCATGGGTCCTCAATTCCCACCCCTACTGCGCACCATGTCTCTCTCCTTTTATCGCTTACCTGCAAACACCTCAACCTCACACAGTGTGAGATATTCATTGCGCCCAGGTACCAAAATGTTGACGTATCGGCCTTTAATAGCCTTAAACTCAAATTTTTTTGTTGCTCCAGCTGGGATGGACCCGACAGTTGCAGCCCTGTGAAGACACACAGTAACAGAGAAATAGAGATGAACGTATCAAAACGGCATGAAGCATATTAAATATATATTTTTGTCTAAGGAAAGTTTGTATTAAAAGGATTTATTCAAAGTAATTTTATCTTATTTGCTAATTTTCTAACCATTTGTGTTAGTATTAAAGGGATCCCATGGTGTTAAGACATGTGTGGCTTAATATAATATAAATGATGTATCTTACTGAAATATGTCGTAGAAAACCCATGAAACATCTGCGTTAAAAAAAACGATTTTATATTTGGACCAGGAAGCATGGCGTCAGTTTTCATTGTTATGCTGACGATACTCAGCTCTATATTTCTTCACGCCCTGAAGAAACTTACCAATTCACAAGATTAACGGAATGCATAGCTGATATAAAACATTGGATGACCGGTAATTTCCTGCAACTCAATTCAGAAAAAAATGAATTTTTAATTATTGGACAAAAAAGCTCCACAAGTAGTAACCTAGAATACTGTCTAACACTTGATGGCTGCTCTGTCAAGTCCTCGTCGTCAGTGAGGAACCTGGGTGTGCTCTTTGATACCAATCTTTCGTTTGAAAGCCACGTTTCTAGCATCTGTAAAACTGCATTCTATCATCTTAAAAATATATCTAAATTACGGCACATGCTCTCAATGCAAAATGCTGAACAGTTAGTTCATGCGTTCATGACCTCAAGGCTAGATTGCCCTGCTCGCTTAATAAATAAACTCCAGCTGGTCAAAAACGCAGCAGTTCGAGTTCTTACTAGAACCAGGAAGTATGACCATATTAGCCCAGTTCTGTCAACACTGCACTGGCTGCCTATTAAACATCGCATACATTTTAAAATCTTGCTTATTACTTACAAAGCACTAAATGGTTTAGCTCACCAGTACTTGAGCGAGCTCTTAACACATTATACTCCATCACGTCTACTGCGGTCTCAAAATTCTGGCCAGTTGATAATACTGAGAATATCCAAATCAACTGCAGGCGGTCGATCCTTTTCCTATTTAGCTCCGAAACTCTGGAACAGTCTTCCTAACATTGTTCGGGAAGCAGACACACTCTGTCAGTTTAAATCTTGACTAAAACACATCTCTTTACTGTGGCATACACATAAAACACTTTTTCAATGAAATGATTGTTAGGCTGCATTAACTAGGTCAGCCGGAACCGGGAACACTTCCCATAACACCTGAAGAATGGCATCTACGCTAATGATAGTCTCTCTGTTTTATCCCGAGGTTTACTGCAGTCAGCCGGATCCGGGCCGTATCCAGATCAGATGGTGGACCTGCGCCCAGAGAAAACCAACACAGGACCCCGAAGGACCCCCCATTTAACTTGAACAGTTAAATACATCCCCCCCCCCCCTTCCCTAAGTGCAATACTCTGACTTTTAATTGCAATCTTCTAAACTCAGGAGATTATTTATATATATATATATTCATACTACTCAAATACTGTAAATATGTTCATAATCTGTAAATGTTTAGTCTGACTAAACGTAACTGTGACCATTTTTTATACTATTTTTCATATTTTATTCTTAGAATTTGTATTACTATGTTCTTGTTGTGTTTGTTTTGTATATGTGCACTGGAAGCTTCAGCACCAAGACAAATTCCTTGTGTGTGCAAGCACACTTGGCAATAAAGCTCTTTCTGATTCTGATTCTGATTGTTCAAATATTACAATTAAATAATACTGAAATCGATATGTCATCCTCAATAAGTGTGAATGTGTGAGGGCGTACGCGCGCCGATCTGTTGGTGTGTATGAGTGTTTGTGAGAGAGAGTTTGTGTGCACGTGTTTGTGTGTGTTTTAAATGCAATCACAAAGCAATTAATTGGTTTTATTTAACTCTGAAACAGTTTTTGAGATGTGTTGTGGTAGAAATAGTTGCGGGTAGAGCCAGTGGATTGCAGAGTGCAACCATTCTACGTCATCAACCTAGAACGCAAACAAAATGGCGCCGCCCATGGTCCAAATATAAAATCGATTTTTTAAATAACGTGGATCTTTCATGGGTTTTCTACTACATATTTCAGTAAGAGACAACATTTATATTATATTAAGCCATACAAGTCTTGACACCATGGGATCCCTTTAAGAGAGAGACAATACTTACAGTGCATTACTGTTGCCATTATTGTTCAGGCTGTTGCCGATACGGATCTGAGCACCATTTATCCTCCCTTCACAACAATCTCCACGATTAGTGATGCTAACCCTGGTTACCGCGTAGACTTCCAGCAGGTCAACTCTCCACCAGGGGTCCTTTTCCTCTTTAGTATGACTGCATGACCATCCATTGAAAATTGAATTCCTGTTGCCATCGGCAGCATTTTGAGCAGCTCCTGCTGCAGCTCCTGCTTTTATGTATGTGGAAGACTGGACAGCTCTGGCTCGAAGAGCAAGATTCCCTGTTTAACATAAAATAATAAACAATACCTTATTTTTTTTTTACTTGAATGTGATAAAGTATAAACCCCAAATAATGGAGAAAATA
This sequence comes from Gobio gobio, assembly GCF_949357685.1. Taxonomy (NCBI): domain Eukaryota; kingdom Metazoa; phylum Chordata; class Actinopteri; order Cypriniformes; family Gobionidae; genus Gobio; species Gobio gobio. The sequence goes on from NC_137104.1 coordinate 2,462,308, forward strand.
ATGCTAAGCTATGTAATCATAAGCTATATAAGCTATAAATGATTATTGCACAGCTATCTGGAATACTTGATTCTGATTGGTCAGTCGTGACATTCAGAGGTCTATAATTTCCTGATAATGAGCGTCATCAATAGCAACGCTGTATAACAGACAGCTCATCCGGTTTCTGAAGCTCTCTCTCGTTTTCATTCAAACACAACTGGTGCCAGCTCTGTTATAGTTAGTGATTGTATTGAAGTACTATTAGTATTAAGAGTACTGTAGTTCTGTCAGGACCACTAAGGTCAAAGATGATTGACAGTTGCATACAGTTTGAATTGGCGGTATGGTTCTGTTCTGGGCAAGAACTGCCTGCACATCCATGCAGCCTTACTGCATTACTGTTTAACTAAACTACTGTCGACTAAAACTAGACTAAAACTAAAAACAATTTATGTGTCTATGTCACAAACGCCAGTGAAGATTCCACCGTCGGCCACCAGAGGTCGAACTCACCAGAGTATTAACCTCCATTTCGGAATAAACTCTATATGAGTTTACATAAACTCTGCTCTCACATACATTCATTGCGAAGTCTTGTTTGCCCGGGCTGCATTTCTGAGCGTTATGCCCTGTGATTATCCTGTCTGTGTTTGACCCTGCCTTGGACTACCGTTTACGACACTGTTCTGCCTTCCCTTGATCTTTGTTTGCCTGGACTTTGATTCTCGTTTGTTTGCAAACAGTTATACACACATTAATAAGTACATAAATTATATCACAGAATTTTCTCTCTCTGTCTATTACCTCTAAACACCTCGACCTCACACAGAGTAAGGATTTTATCATTCCCAGGCAAAAAGATGTTGACATATCGGCCATTAACAGGGTCAAACACAAATGTTTCTGTGCCATCAGGAGCAGTGAGAATAGTTACAGCCCTGCAAATACATGAAGAACAGTGTTAAAATTAAATTCAGAGGCCTCACAACACAATGCATACATCTAACAATTTCAATTAAACTGTATGTATGAGATGGGCATGGCAGTGCAGCACTCACCGGGTGAGTATCACACCGGCCTATTGCCAAACCTTAAGCCCATGGTCAGACCCCTTGTTTCTTCGGGCCGCAGTGCCCTTGGAACAGGTGTCCAGGCATGCTGTTGTTGTCACGGATGCCTCTGCCATGGGCTGGGCCACATACAATGGCCATGCATGGGTTTGGATGGCCCGCACCTGCATTTGCACATCAACTGCCTCGAGTAAGCTACAGTTAGTCCAAAACGCAGCTGCTAGAGTTCTTACTAGGTCAAGAACTAGGTTATATGATCATATAACACCAATTTTATCATCTCTACACTGGTTACCTATTAAGTTCCGTATCAATTACAAAGTATTGCTACTGACCTATAAAGCCCTAAATGGTTTAGCTCCAGTATATTTAACGGATTTTCTATCGCCCTACAATCCATCGCGCTCTTTAAGATCACTAAACTCGAGGCTTCTGGTCATTCCTAGGATATCTAAGTTCACTAAAAGAGGGAGGGCATTTTCACATTTAGCTCCTAAACTCTGGAATAGTCTTCCTGATATTGTTCGAGGTTCAGACTCGCTGTCCCAGTTTAAAACTAGATTAAAGACGCATCTCTTTAGCCAAGCATTCACATTATAATTAGCTTTTATACTACAGTTAAATCGGATCAAAAGCATTAATATTCTGAACAGCAGCTATGCTAATTATTTCCCATTTGCTTTTCTGTTGTTATCTCGGGACACTAGTTTGTCTCCAGCCTCTCATGGAGACTTCAGTTGCCCCAACACCTGTGATGAGACGACTCGACGCCTGTGAAGAGACGACTCAACGCCAGCGTTGTTATGGCCTAAATTAATACATGATTGATTAACTTTTTCTAACATTTATCTTTAACATTCTCTTTCTAACATTTTTCAATGTACATTTATGAAATGCACTTTCTGCAAAGCTGCTTTGAAACAATGTGTATTGTGAAAAGCGCTGTACAAATACATTTGAATTGAATTGAATTGAATTGAATTGAATTGAATTAATGCAGTCAAGACCTGCTGGAACTACTTTAGCCATGCATTTCCCTGAAAATAATTGCACACCTTAGAATGTTTGTCAACCAATCAGATTCAAGCATTCAACAGCACCTAAGTTTAACCCTTGTATGGTGTTCGGGTCTGTTGGACCCGTTTTCATTTTTTTATCAAAAGAAAAATGATACGATTAATTATTTTTTCAAACTGAGACTCATTGGCCTTGGCTCATTTTCTGTGAGGAATATATATCAGAACACATTTTCAATCACCACACACTGTACACCCCCCCTACACATTTATATTACACACAGGATGTTCGGGTCCACTGGACCCGGGGCTAATAAAAGTGTGGAAATTGTAGGTCCTGTGTACCTTTACTCTGTCCTCCTCCTGTCAGGGCCTGCTATTAGTGTGTGTATGTTCATGTATATGGTTTATGAGGACACAAATGTGTATAATGACATGGGTATTACAATGTAAACATGGTTTATGACGACATCTGTGTCCTCATACTAAAACATAATAAATGGTGTTTTTTGAAATTCAAAAAATGCCAAAACTTTTCTGTGATTGGTAGGTTTAGGGGTAGGGTTAGTGTAGGGGGATAGATTATACAGTTTGTATATTAGAAAAAACATAATGCCTATGGAGAGTAGCCATACACCACATATCCAAGTGTGTGTGTGTGTGTGTGTGTGTGTGTGTGTGTGTGTGTGTGTGTGTGTGTGTGTGTGTGTGTGTGTGTGTGTGTGTGTGTGTGTGTGTGTGTGTGTGTGTGTGTGTGTGTGTGTGTGTGCGGTGTATGTTTTGTGTGTTATGGGTTTGTGTGTGTGTGTGTGTGTGTGTGTGTGTGTGTGTGTGTGTGTGTGTGTGTGTGCGTGCGTGCATGCATGAGTGTGTGTGTGTGTGTGTGCGTGTGAGAGAGAGATTGTGTGTAAGTGTGACAGAGTGCAAGAGTGAGTTTTGTTTCTACCCCTGCCGTTCCCACACAAGGTTGCAATTCTTAAATGTGATCTAACAAAGGTAAAGAGAAAATATTAACCAAGTATGCTGTTTATATTGCTTGTAATTGGGATGAAGTAAACATCTGTTGAGTATTTTAACATAACATTTTTGATTGTGTTGAATTAAAAACCCCAAAATGCAGCGAGTCCACCAGACCCACGAACACTGGCTGAATAACAAAAATATGAACACCACACAAGGGTTATGTAAAGTGCATCTCCATGGCTGTGGCTCGCTGAGTGGTTGGTTTGTGTAGGAGGTACAATTTTGCCTTGCATTTTATTAAACCAGATTGAACATCATAAATATGGGAAGATTATAGAAAAAATGTAAAAATTTCTTACAGCTCATTGTTGTTTCCATTGTTTTCCAGCTTGTTCCCAATACGAATCTGAGCTCCTCTAAGCCGCTCTTTGCAACAGTCTTGACGGTTAGTGATGGTAACTTTGCTTACACTGTAGACATTTCCAAGATCAACTCTCCACCATGGATTAAACTCCCCTTTAGTGTGAGTGCATGATTGCTTAGAGTAATCTGAGTCTCTTTTTCCATCGACTGCATGTTGAGCATCTCCCTGTGGGTGTCCTAAGGACGACTGCACAGCCACAGCATTAAGAGCAAGATTCCCTGTTCAATATGAAATTAAATCAACAAAAAAAGGATAAGACAGGGTCAAAGCAATACAAATAAATAAATAAATCACAAGTTTTTAATTACCATATTTCACCCTATAATTTTAATAAATTAATCTGTTTGATATGTAATTATACACAATGGTTATAGATTTTTAAATACAGGCATTTTTATGAAACATACCTTTAGATTTAGATTGAGCGACGCACAGCCCAGTACAAAGTGTTAGAAGCAAAATCACACGAACGGCCATCCTGATATAAGACACAACAACACATCACCTCATCTCAGCATATGACGGAATCATTTTCAATTTCTCATCCTCATTTAAACAAAGAAACATATATATTGCTACTGTAATGATGAAATAGTAGAAGAACCCCAAGACTTAAAGTCAGTGTAATGTGACTAACCTGCCTCCGTTCTTCGGCTTTTAAATGCCTTTGCTGAGTTTGCTCTATATTTAACTTTATACTTTTTAATTTTTATTATTATATATTAATATAATATTCATAAAAAATAAGCTGAAAATAAGTGCACGTTTGTGAGGGGTAGATGATATTTAAATGGCCATCAAAGATTGCTAATTATTCATCAAGAGAAATAGGCATTTAAAAAAATATGTAGAGAATTATTCATCATTGTGCAACACAATTTGGACACCACATGACAAGGCAAATTCCACTGCTCGACTTAAAGGGGTACTTCACCGCTGGGAAGATGAATGTGTATTTAAATTGGGTCATGTTGTAGAAATGTGGAATTATTTTAGAAGTTGGTGCCTTCTGAGAAAAGCCAGAAAATGTATTTTTGGCTCATATGGATGAAAGACAACAACTCCCAGAATGCACTTGCTTTGCTGCCCTACGAGGTCACTCCCAAGCCACGCCTACCGGTTACAACTCTTGCCCACTGCGGCACCACCCCACCGTCGATTTGATTTTTTTAGCAATACAATTATTTAGTTTAGTTAGAGAACACTAGAGACACTACAATGAAAAACTGAACGTGTCTTTTCAATACAGCACAAGCCGAACGCAGCATTTCATTCACCACGAGAGCAAACAGCCGACAGACAAGATGATCACGGAATATTTGGTTTCAAAGGTAAATGCACCTATTTAAGTTAGTTTGTCATTGTACCTTTTTGTTTTTGTGTTTTCATGAACCCACAGTTAAAGCAACCCCCCAAATTGGTGCTAATTTTGAACCGAAACTAAAATGGGCACGGCATTCATTCGCGGTCTCACAGTCATTCACGGTGCGTGTCCAGTCTGGCGCGTTTTCAGTTCATGCCTATGAAAACTTAACTTTAATAGGAATTCATTGAGAACACTCGCTTTCCTCCACACCGTTATGAATGTCGTGCGGCCGTCTGTGTCTTACATTCTGTGAGTGAGATCCCACCCCTATGGGCAGGTTTAAAACATGCAGAAATAGCTCCACTACTGGCTGTAGTCTCTAGCCTCTGGTTGAAAAAGGATCAGATGATGCAAAATGACGATATTTGTGTCATCAGAGGCTTTTCTCCAGATATAAAATACATAAATGACTCGTCTCAGGGGGACATGAGCGGAAGCACGATCATTCAAATATACTACCGGGTTTCTACTGATACAAAGCTTAATGCTAAATCGCTGAAGTAACCCTTTAATCTTGAAAAAGGAGTGAAGGGTTGTTTGAGCTCATTGTGACTTCTCTGAATGTTGGATAAAGTGCGGGTATGACCGATTGTCATGGAAATGTCAGGTAATGACATTATACATACACATTACTCCATGAAAATGTGCAGGGCACAAATTCATGTTTTATTAAAAGTGACTAAAAGTGATTAAACGTTTTAAGTTATTAAAACATCCCCTGCGTATATAACCCCCGTGATACTAAGACATTTTGGTTAGCTAAAACTAAAACCAAAAAGGAAAAAACAAACATTAAAAGTGCATTTGAAATAAAAAAAAAGTGTACTTTATAATACTGATCCAAATAATTTGTAATTCCTTCTGAAGGATTTGGTAATACTTGAGTCATTACTAGTGGGATTACTATGATCTTCACTTTAGAATGAATCATACATTATGCATTATTCACATTAATTATGAACCTGTATACAGTAGTTCTTAGTAGTGCTCTGGCAGGTGTGAAAAAATAGTAGTTACTGATGAGCAAATAGAGAACTACCACATTCAACTGAGCGCTATTACTTACTATTACTAGTTTGAGTTTCTTGTTAGTTAATAGTTGTCACTAGAGTATTAGTCGAGCATTACTCTTTTTACCTGTGTAGTTATTCATTATTGACGGAGCTACTGTACTCTTTTTATCTGTGTAGTTATTCATTAATGATGAAGCTACTGTATTCTTTTTTCCTGTGTAGTTATTCATTAATGATGAAGCTACTGTACTCTTTTTTCCTGTGTAGTTATTCATTAATGACGAAGCTACTGTACTCTTTTTTCCTGTGTAGTTATTCATTAATGACGAAGCTACTGTACTCTTTTTTCCTGTGTAGTTATTCATTAATGACAGTGCTACTGTACTCTTTTTTCCTGTGTAGTTATTCATTAATGACGAAGCTACTGTACTCTTTTTTCCTGTGTAGTTATTCATTAATGATGAAGCTACTGTACTCTTTTTTCCTGTGTAGTTATTCATTAATGACAGTGCTACTGTACTCTTTTTTCCTGTGTAGTTATTCATTAATGACGAAGCTACTGTACTCTTTTTTCCTGTGTAGTTATTCATTAATGACGGAGCTACTGTACTCTTTTTTCCTATGTAGTTATTCATTAATGACGAAGCTACTGTACTCTTTTTTCCTGTGTAGTTATTCATTAATGACGAAGCTACTGTACTCTTTTTTCCTGTGTAGTTATTCATTAATGACAGTGCTACTGTACTCTTTTTTCCTGTGTAGTTATTCATTAATGACGAAGCTACTGTACTCTTTTTTCCTGTGTAGTTATTCTATATTGACGGAGCTACTGTACTCTTTTTTCCTATGTAGTTATTCATTAATGACGAAGCTACTGTACTCTTTTTTCCTGTGTAGTTATTAATTAATGATGAAGCTACTGTACTCTTTTTTCCTGTGTAGTTATTCATTAATGACGGAGCTACTGTACTCTTTTTTCCTGTGTAGTTATTCATTAATGATGAAGCTACTGTACTCTTTTTTCCTGTGTAGTTATTCATCATTGACGGAGCTACTGTACTCTTTTTACCTGTGTAGTTATTCATTAATGACGGAGCTACTGTACTCTTTTTTCCTGTGAAGTTATTCATTAATGATGAAGCTACTGTACTCTTTTTTCCTGTGTAGTTATTCATTAATGACGGAGCTACTGTACTCTTTTTTCCTGTGTAGTTATTCATTAATGATGAAGCTACTGTACTCTTTTTTCCTGTGTAGTTATTCATTAATGATGAAGCTACTGTACTCTTTTTTCCTGTGTAGTTATTCATTATTGATGGAGCTACTGTACTCTTTTTTCCTGTGTAGTTATTCATTATTGATGGAGCTACTGTACTCTTTTTTCCTGTGTAGTTATTCATTAATGACGAAGCTACTGTACTCTTTTTTCCTGTGTAGTTATTCATTAATGACGGAGCTACTGTACGCTTTTTTCCTGTGTAGTTATTCAATATTGACGGAGCTACTGTACTCTTTTTTCCTGTGTAGTTATTCAATATTGACGGAGCTACTGTACTCTTTTTTCCTGTGTAGTTATTCAATATTGACGGAGCTACTGTACTCTTTTTTCCTATGTAGTTATTCATTAATGACGAAGCTACTGTACTCTTTTTTCCTGTGTAGTTATTCAATATTGACGGAGCTACTGTACTCTTTTTTCCTGTGTAGTTATTCAATATTGACGGAGCTACTGTACTCTTTTTTCCTGTGTAGTTATTCAATATTGACGGAGCTACTGTACTCTTTTTTCCTATGTAGTTATTCATTAATGACGAAGCTACTGTACTCTTTTTTCCTATGTAGTTATTCATTAATGACAGTGCTACTGTACTCTTTTTTCCTGTGTAGTTATTCATTAATGACGGAGCTACTGTACTCTTTTTTCCTGTGTAGTTATTCATTAATGACGGAGCTACTGTACTCTTTTTTCCTGTGTAGTTATTCATTAATGACAGTGCTACTGTACTCTTTTTTCCTGTGTAGTTATTCATTAATGACAGTGCTACTGTACTCTTTTTTCCTGTGTAGTTATTCATTAATGACGGAGCTACTGTACTCTTTTTTCCTGTGTAGTTATTCATTAATGACAGTGCTACTGTACTCTTTTTTCCTGTGTAGTTATTCATTAATGATGAAGCTACTGTATTCTTTTTTCCGGTGTAGTTATTAATTAATGATGAAGCTACTGTACTCTTTTTTCCTGTGTAGTTATTCATTATTGATGGAGCTACTGTACTCTTTTTACCTGTGTAGTTATTCATTATTGACGGAGCTACTGTACTCTTTTTACCTGTGTAGTTATTCATTAATGACGAAGCTACTGTACTCTTTTTTCCTATGTAGTTATTCATTAATGACGAAGCTACTGTACTCTTTTTTCCTGTGTAGTTATTCATTAATGACGAAGCTACTGTACTCTTTTTTCCTGTGTAGTTATTCATTAATGACGAAGCTACTGTACTCTTTTTTCCTGTGTAGTTATTCATTAATGACGAAGCTACTGTACTCTTTTTAACGGAACGCTGTGTTACAAGATTGGTTTAAAGTTTTTGTTCCAAGAGTTTTGCAAATTTATAATGAAAGTGATACCAAATTGATCTAAAACTGTATTCAATCAATTACTTTTTTCCCATTCAAATTATAATTTTAGCCTGGTGTAGAAATTGCATAAACATTCATCACTCACCTGGAATTCATCATTGTATCAACCTCACAGAAGACCTTCACAATTCAGCAGTTATCTGCTTTTAATCAAAATAACACATTTTTATATACATAAATGGCATTATTAATATTTGTATATAAACAATTACTATATTTATTATTTATCCAATATATTATTCAGATGAGGAATATTATGCCTCCTAAACATTTCAAACCAAAATGTGCCATTAAACCTAGATATGAATATTAATACTCACCAGCAGTCTATGAAGAGCATCTAGTTGAATAATATTGCGCTCAGAAATTATGCTCTATTTATAGTTGAATTAAGGTCCTCCTAACCAAATAAGTCTTATCTTATATCTGAATAAATAACAAAGGCAGATCAGGTGATTATTTTGTTATGCTGGTTGAAAGTCAATTCACACCCTGATAGTAAACACTAAGTAAAGTGGCCTAAATGTATTTACATGTATATAATTTGTCTGTGGAAGGTGTAGGACCAAAACATGTTCATTCAATTCAGTCTGAATGCAATGATTCGATGTCCTACCTGCCTATCAACCTCCTTTTACTTATACTTTACTTTAAATTTTCTTTTACTGTTAATTTCCTGTCATCTCTTGGAATATATGAAAGCCAAGTTTTCAGCTTTAATTTTTCAGCTTGATCCACACCGAGAAATTAGATCCTCTGCACTGGGGAGAGTTTGCTCTTTTCCCAGTTGACCCGAAGGCCCAGACGGGAGAGACGACAACCAAGATCGTTAAGCCTTACACATTACTGACTACGCCACTGAAGATGTTGAAATACGAGTGTTTTTCATATCATATTACGGTGCCCATCTCCCTTCGGTGCCCTCAGGGCACTCGAACCCTACCGCAATTCCGGGGAGTAGAAAGTCCTTGCGAGTCACCCAAGGGTGGAGGGTCCTAGAGCAGTCAAGCCAGTTGTTCCCTGCCAGTTCGTCGCTTCAGGGCACTGAGCTTGCTGCTCGCAGTACACCAGAGGCCAGTCTCGAGAGACTGGTACCCTTAGTCTCTGGCAGCATGGACATTTCTTCCAAATATATCTCAGTGGGTCCTGCAGACAGTAGAAAAGGGGTACGCTGTCCAATTCAGAATGCGTCCACTTTGTTTCAGCAGGGTCCTACCCACAATGGTGGGCCGTGAGCAGGCTCTTGGGACACGGCTGTCTCATTTGCATCAATCCGAGCGGCATGACCATGGATGCCATATGCCCCAGGAGCCTCTGAAACTGTGGAACCATTGTCATGTTCCTGAATTAATTCAGGCAGTTCAGCATTGACTGGGCACGCTCATTCATGAGACATGCCGTGGTGTTGACCGAATCCAACTCCATACTAAGAAAAGAGATACTCTGCACATGGGGAGATGTTGCTCTTTTTCCATTTGACCCAAAGGCCCAAATGGCTAAAGTACTCGAAGACCAGGGCCCTTGTGTTCACACACACCAAATCTCAAGAGTGAGCCAAAATGAGCCAGTCATCGAGATAGTTGAGGATGTGAATGCCCACTTGTATTGGTATTTCTGACCTTCAAAAGCAGTTGAGGATGTGAATGCCCACTTGTATTGGTATTTCCGACCTTCAAAAGCAATTCATATAACCAGGCTGTGTCAAAGCAAAATGGAAACATGGAAGTACGTGTCCTACAGGTCGATCACTGCTATCCGATCTTGGGGGCGAACGCACACGAGCATCTTGAACAGAAGATGACAAGACACGCAGATCCAAGATCAGCCGTAACCCACTGCATTTTTACAGTACAATGAAGTATGGGCTGTAGAACCGTGGTTTCATCTTGGCTGGAGGGACCGGCTCTATTGCTTCCTTTGCCAGCAGGACCGCAATCTCCGCACGCAGGAAAGGGGCTTTGTTTGCTACTTAGTGTGGTGAAACTCTTACCTAGCTCCATGGATCCTGCAAGGGTTTGGTTGGAGATGCTCGAGGAGGCATCGGAAAAAAAAAGAGGCGAAAGAGGTACCAGGGCAGGACAATACTGTGCAGCACACCCCACACCGAGAAACCAGTCATCCAGGCACAAGTATTCAGGACAGGGTGGATGGTTCCACTCAAGCCCAACTGTCGCAGCGGCCCGGGAAAGAATGGCCATCAACTCTGGAACCGATTCAACCAGCACCACTCTCCCAGAAGGAGGCAGCGCTGCTGAGTCTTCATCCCCGGAGGACTCAAGCCCACCCTCCGATGCTGCGATCGACATCTGGTCAACCACAGGGGCTCCAAATGAGCCTGCAGACTCCTCAGGGTGCATCGGAAAAAAAAAGAGGCGAAAGAGGTACCAGGGCAGGACGATACTGTGCAGCACACCCCACACCGAGAAACCAGTCATCCAGGCACAAGTATTCAGGACAGGGTGGATGGTTCCACTCAAGCCCAACTGTCGCAGCGGCCCGGGAAAGAATGGCCATCAACTCTGGAACCGATTCAACCAGCACCACTCTCCCAGAAGGAGGCAGCGCTGCTGAGTCTTCATCCCCGGAGGACTCAAGCCCACCCTCCGATGCTGCGATCGACATCTGGTCAACCACAGGGGCTCCAAATGAGCCTGCAGACTCCTCAGGGTGCACCATAAGCCACAATGTATGTAAAGATTGGGAAGACCGCGGGGACTGGCCCGACGGGACAGCTATAATTCAAATCCCTTAAAGAACTGTTGCTTTAATTAGGGTGGCCGGAACCGTGAACACTTCCCATAACACCTGATGTACTTGTTACACCTTAAGAATAATGAAATCTACGGTTTATATATCTTTCTGTCTCACCTGGATTCTGAGGTTACCATAGTTAGCCGGATCTATTCTATATACGTATCCAGACCAGATGGTGGACCTGCACCCAGGAATGACCACAGCACAGCCCTTCACGGTCATTGAAGACCTCGGTGAGACAAGCTCTCAGGACAGATCCTCAGCAAAGACCTCTGGCTAGACATTTCTCCATTTCTGTCAAGTGATAGAGTTTGTTTTTTTTGCCACAGTCGCCTTTGGCTTGCTTAGTTGAGGTCAGGAAAGTCACATAACTTTTTCAGAAAATCTACTGACACTGTAGGATGAGAACAAACAATTGAATTAAAATATTGTCTTCTTTAGAAGCTATTGTCTTTTGTCAAGCTATTGTCTTCTTCAGAGCTGCTTTAAAGCTGAATCACATCTTGCATCATTGACAATGTTATTGAAACTGAATCATTGAACTGACTAATGCTGAATAATGACATTGCTGCCTTTTGTAGATCGTCTTATAGCTAAACGTCTTGGTTACGTATGTAACCTCTGTTCCCTGAGAACAGGGAACGAGACGCTGCGTCGGAATGACGCTACGGAGAACGCCTCGGCGTGACGGGTGTCTGAAGCTACTATCGAATCACGGCAAAGTCTTTGACCGACGTCAGCCCATGACGTCATCATCGTGTGACCCGGAAGTATATAAGGGCGCCGCGCCAACACAAACACATCTTCTCGTCTGAAGGGACTGTATGTCAGACAGGCCCCGAGGCATGGCAGGCGACCCAACATCTCGTTTCAGGGAACAGAGGTTACATACGTAACCAAGACGTTCCCTTTCGAAAGGGAACTCGCGCTGCGTCGGAATGACGCTACGGGGAACAATATACCAATGCCACCATGCTGAGGGGAGTGTCTGCCCACTGGCAGTGACAACTGTTGGCACAAGTAAATTCAACTGAAAAACCTGAGCCACTCCCCCTCAGGTCACACTGGGCTGTCAGCGACAGCATTCCCTACGGTCATAGCCCAAGCTATACGCCTAAACGGAACCTTGATGCCACTGCATGAGGTTCTATCTAGACTGCTCACAGGCTCGGGACCACTACTTCAACAGAAGGGGTCCCTTTAAGGGAATGTGGCTAGGGGACCCGAAGGAGCCCCAGCCAGTCACTACTCAGAAAATAAGTTAGCCCGAGTGCGACCAGGGAGGCCTGACCTGGTGCCCTAAGTGTTATGGACACTTCGATTTGGCCAACCCTGTCTGTTCAGAAACAGAGCCTCCGGACGGTGCCACAGAAAGGCATCCAGACTAAGGGACTGAAAAACTGGCAGTCCTTCTTAGCCCGGATCTCAGAGACGGGTTATCCCAGAGAGCAACACTCTTTACACTTTACAACCCTTGCTAGCGAGGGGAGTCTTCCTGCTCAAATCAAGGATCTACCAGGTGCTTGTGTTTCAAAGCAATAGGGAGGCCGGAAAGGCCTATGGATCGGTCTAACAGGGAGGCCTCACGAGAGGCCTGCGACCGTCTGACCGGACTCAGGCAGCTGTGTACGAGCACTTGAACCTGCCTGGCGGGTAACCCCCAGCTGTAGGCTTAGCTACCAACGGTTCTCCTCCTACAAAGAACTGGTAACAGGGAAGTGCCTACACTTGGGAACGTCGCCCTCAAGGAGGCCCCATGGGGCCTACTACCTGATAGCAAGTTTCTCAGGGAAGCCTAGAGAGGCCTACTACCTGACAGCAAATTACGCCGGCTCCTAGAGCGCTAAAGCTCCCCTTCAGGGAGGCCTTGTGAGGCCAACCACTTGCGAGCGGTAAATGCTAAACCCCAAGCAGCTGAGGTCACTTCTAGGGAGACCCAGTGTGGACCTACTGTCTGATAGCAGATCATGATAACTGACCAGGTGACCACCACCTGGGCGCTCGCCCTCAGGGAGGCCTAGTAAGGCCTTCTACCTGATACCCTGCTAGGCCGCATACCCGGACGCTGTACGTCGGTGCTCGGAGGCCTGGCTAAGGCCTTCCAACTGACAGCAGGCCTTCAGGGAGGCCTGATGAGGCCTATAACCCAATAGCAATCAGGCTAGCTGTCCGGATGTGGAAACATCGGTACTTGCCTTCAGGGAAGCCTGGTAAGGCCTCCTACCTGACCGCAAGACTTTAGGGAGGCCCGATGAGGCCTACCACCCGATAGCCTGCTAGGCTAAATAACCCGATGCCGCACATCGGTACTTACCTTCAGTGAGGCCTGGTGAGGCCTTCCAACTGATAGCAAACCTTCAGGGAGGCCTGGTGAGGCCTACCACCTAACAACCTGCCAGGCTATTTAACCAGATGTCAACATCGGTACTTACCTTCAGTGAGGCCTGATGAGGCCTTCCAACTGATAGCCAACCTTCAGTGAGGCCTGGTGAGGCCTTCCAACTGATAGCAAACCTCCAGGGAGGCCTGGTGAGGCCTACCGCCTAACAGCCTGCCAGGCTATTTAACCAGATGTCAACATCGGTACTTGCCTCCAGGGAGGCCTGGTGAGGCCTACCCCAATAGCAAGTTATGCTAGCTGCCCGAGCACCCTACTCGGGAGCTCACCTTCAAAAAGAAGCCTAGCGAGGCCTTCTCTCTGATAGCAAGCCTTCTAGGGAGGCCTGGTGAGGTCTACCACCTGCAAGCATCAAACATGCTAACCGTCAAGTGACTGAGACTCAGACCACTCCTCCAGATAGGCCTACTAACTGAAAACAATTATGCAAATTGTCAGAGTAACCAAAAAGACCCTGGGGGCTCGTCTTCACGGAGGCCTGGTGAGGCCTACCACCTAATAGCCAGTCAGGCTAGCTGTCCGGATGTGGAAAACCATCAGCCCTCGCCTTCAAGGATGCCTGATAAGGCCTACTACTTAATAGCAAGCCATGTTAGCTACCCGAGTATCCAACTCTGGAACTCGCCTCCAAGGAAGCCTGGTGAGGCCTACCACCTGGTAGCAGGATTACAACTGACTGCTATGAAAACCTTGACAGTTAGACCACTGGCTGGCTAATAACTAACCATTGCACTGATGGGGACCCGCCCTCAGGGAGGCTCCGTAGAGCCTACTAGCTGGTAACAAGTCTTCACAAAGCCAATGTCTCTGGGAAACATAACACACCAATTCAACAAATTGGGGCCGCCCACAGGAGGCCTCTTAGGGCTGGCTAACTGGTCCCAGCCGCTATGCACCCAGACATAGAAAAATGGGCTGGCTCTGACCGCGCGACTCTCCTGTGAGAGGAGGCTGATAACATAGGGATGGTATATGGGCTCAAATTCACGTAGTGAATAGCCAGAGATGAACGTACCTCAGTAACGCACCTCCATCAACCCTACAACCTAGGCCAACTAAGCAAACATACCCAACTGAAGCTCCAGCTTCAGTCTCTAGTAAACACACTCTAGAAGAGACAAACTACTCTACCCTGCAGTGGTTTAGGGAACCGAAGACACAATAAAAAACCCCAAGCGGTAACAAACACACCATTCACCCGGAAGGGAGTTCTACCGCTTAGAATTCCGCTCACATTTCAGAGGAAATGAGCGACGGCCTACACACCTCTCACCCTGAGAGGAGGCCTACGTTACAAATATATGACAGCATGAGCGGCGGCCTGCCCCGCGAGCTCTTTTCACCACACAGGGGAAAGCCAACACACACTCACCTCCACAGCCCAGATCCTGGTGCTGTAATAAGCCACCTACATGGGAAACTTCAGTTAACCTCTCTGACGTAAATACCCATAATCTATACAGGAAACGGGGGTCTGTAAGAAATACATCTTTTAGTGTTACACACAAAATTACCACTCTCACCTGCGGCACGTAGAGCGAAGACTCACCACACAGCTCTCACCGCGATGTTCTACCGCCCTTGCATGCCTGAAAGTGGCGTTCTCACTATCCAAGTTCGGCGGGCCTAAAGACCATAGTTCCACTCATCATAGGCCCGCCTCAGGCCTGATGTAAGAAGCGCCTGGGAATTAAAAGTCATTAAAAGACATTAAAAAGGAAAAAGGAGAGGGCTAAGATGTAAACGCCCTCAAGGGAAGTGATCCATCACCAACGCCGAGCGCGATTGTCCTGGATTACCTCCCTGAGATCCTTTTTTCTGCGGGACTCTCGTCTCCTCTGTGCCCTACTCCTCCACGGAGGGGGGCCACGAGAGGAGATGCTAACCCTCTGGTCCTGCCTACGGCCCACAAGCCGTGACGGACCAGGTCCCGCCTGCCCGGGTGTGGACGCGGATCTCAGTGGTATACATGTCCTGATTGGAGCTGAGCGCACCTTCGCCTCCCTAAACTTTCCAACCACCGCCTCCACGGAGGTGCCGAAAAGTTCAGTCAGCGAAACCGGCGAATCGAGGAGAAAGCCCTTCTCTTTCTCCCCGATGTCAGCCAGGCTCAAGCACAGATGCCTCTCCTTAACCACCATTGCCGCCATCGATCGGCCGATCGCAGCAGCAGTCTGCTTGGTGGCCCGGAAAGCCAGATCTGTGGTGCGGCGCAGCTCAGCAACCGCCTCAGGGGACAGCCCAGCCCCCTGGTCGAGATCCCCCAGCAGGTCTGCCTGGTACGCCTGCAGCACTGCCATCGTGTGCAGGGTCGCACCAGCCTGACCTGCTCCTGCGTACGCCCTGCCATTCAACCGCGAGGTCGCTTTCAGCGGTCTGGATGGCAGAGTTGGAGCTCTCAGTGTCGATGCCCGCCCGGAAATGAGATAGTTCGCAAATGTCTCATCCATGGGGGGCATCGACACATACCCATGTCCACCCATCCCCTCGACATCAGCGAAGCTGGCTCGCTGATGTTGGTGGATGCGGGCAGACAATGGGTTCTTCCACGCTGCCCTGACCTCAGCATGAAGGTCCAGGAGGAATGGAAGGCTTGTCTGCGGTGCTGGCCTATGGCCGGGGAGAAACCGGTCGTTGAGTCCACCGCGAACGATCTCTCCTCCCAGCGCGCCACCAAGGCAGCCTCAGCCTGCCTGCAGCGCGCTTCATAGCGTCCAGCAGCTCAGCGTTCGCGGGACAGGGTGACTGAGAAGGTCCAGGCTGATCCTGGTCGCTGTTACCACCCTCCTCAGCCATCTCCTGCCTGTCCAGAAGAGCACTCGCTGCAGGACTCGGCGGAGAACTCTCGTTCTCCACATCAACCTGCAGCTCACCCTCGCCAGCCGCCAGATCGTCTGAGAGAACAACACCTCTCTCCAAACGATCGGCGAGCTCCATCTGGGAACCCCAAGATGTACGTAGCCGCTCCGCCTCAGCGTGAGCGGGACTCACATCGGCAGCCCCAGATGTTGTGCCCTCCTCCCTCGAGAAAAGGGCCAGACGAGAGCAGAGCGTTCTCAGGGGAAAACACTCACAGTTTGCACAGGCAGCTCCCTCAAGAACTGCCTGTGCGTGCGCTTCACCCAGGCAAAAAACGCACAGAGTGTGTGTGTCTTCTGGTGTCAGAAACCTCATACATATGTCAGCACACTTCCTGAAACAGTGTTTCTTCTCTGTACGTTTCATTTTCTATTTCTTTACTTTACCAGATCCGCAGTACCGCTTCAAATAGACAGTCCCTGAAGACGAAAAAGATGTGTTTGTGTTGGCGCGGCGCCCTTATATACTTCCGGGTCGCACGATGATGACGTCATGGGCTGACGTCGGTCAAAGACTTTGCCGTGATTCGATAGTAGCTTCAGACACCCGTCACACCGAGGCGTTCCGTCATTCCAAGTCATTCAGACGCAGCGCAAGTTCCCTTTCGAAAGGGAACTGAACTTGCTTCAAAATTTGATGAACTTCAAATTTGTTTGAAATTTGGTTATTGATCTGAACCAACACTATTCTGACTTGAGCGAAATAATGACACTATTGTCATTAAGCTTTACAGCAGTATCTGGAATATCTCCATAATTGAGTTGCCATAACTGATTATGCTATTTCCTTTTATTTATTTGAATTTATATTTCATTTCAATTATAAGTTGACGAGACAGCACTTTTCACTGTATGTTCTGTATGTTGATAATGTTGAGAAATTTGTAGAGGTAAAAACATCCGTCTCATGCTCTAAAGAGTTTCACTGATAACTTCATGTATACAAATAATTCTTATTTATTTAAAAATACATATTTATTTATTAATCCTGTTTCAACACAGGAAGACTTGATGAAGTATTGGTCAGAATGTATTCATATAGTTGCGAGTAAATTGATTCAGTGCCAGTTGTGTCTTTTCATATCAAAATAAAAGAAGTGGGAAAAGATTAATTTAATCATTACATTTGCATATTTAGCGGATGCTTTTATATGAAGTGCATTCAAGTTAGAGACATTTCATTAGTGCATAAATGTTTTGTTCCGTGTGAACATAACTTGCAGGAACTTATCATCATGTAATCAGATACTTCCAGTAATGTGTAGACTTATGATCAGGATGTAAACAGGGATGTTTAATTCTACAGTTGGGTGTATTTCACTTGTGCTGATCTTGTTTTGTATTATGTCAAGTGTCAAGAATAGCGTGGATGTTTTGGTCTCACAATTACAGAAATTGAGATTTGAGTTTTTTTTCCAAACTGTCTAGATGCAATATTTTTTTAGAGTTTGGGTTTCTTGCCATAATCACCAGTTTTATTTATATTAAAATAAATAACATTTACTTTATCCCTTTTTCTGACATACAAAAATAGAACTCTTTTATCCGTACAGTTTTACTACTTGTTGTGTTTGCTTTTTCATTCAATAAAGAAGAAATGTACACTTTGAGACATGCAATTCAATTCTTCAAAAATTAACCCCTTAGAATTCCTGTAAACTTTTCCTAAAACGCATAAAAAAGCATACCCAAAGTATGGAGGTCCTGCGGCGCGATGGACGCGATTCTATGGCAAGCCAAAGTGTTCATATACGCTTGGACGGGCGTCTGATTGCACACTGACATGTCAAAAGCGTGCGATTTGTCAGCAAAACGTGCATCCTCGACGCGTGATTTACCATAAAAACGTGCCTTTTTAACGTGCGCTTTGGGGACACAGAAAACGCGCGTTTCCGACGCGTGTTTTTACTTCAAGCATGCATCCTCGACGCGTGATTTACCATAAAAACGAGCGTTTTTAACGTGCGCTTTGGGGTCACAGAAAACGTGCATCAAAGCACGCGTCCTTTTAAAAGAGCAAAACTCGTTTCCGACGCGTTTTCCGTGACCCCAAAGCGCATGTTGAAAACGCACGTTTTTATGGTAAATCACGCGTCGAGGATGCGCGTTTTGCTGAGAATTCGCACGCTTATAACGTGTCCAAACAGGCAGTGCAAACTTGTGTTTGACGTATCCAAACAGACAAAAGAACGTGCTCTTTCCTTGGTGTTCTCAAAATTGCATACTCACTTTTTAGGGCACACCTCTTATAAAGTAAAGGTACATATTGTTGACCATATTTTTAAGTAATTACACTATTTACCACGATACACTATATGGCTATTATAAGAATTAAATCAGTATCAACAAAATCCACTTACACTGCAATTACAATTGCCTAAATAATGTAATGAGATTTTTAGATTTATGTTCTAAATATAATATTTTAAATATAGAAATATGAAATGTTGGGGGAAATGTAATTATCACAGGCCTATGAAACTGTAAAACTGCCAGTATAGTTGGCGGCGTAATGGATTCTAGAATCATTCAACTAATTTGTTAACCGACTGTTCAAAAACGGTGAATTATTCAAGAACAAAACATTGCTGAGAGATGCAACTCTTCTGCTTTGTTTGAATCTATTTTTGTTGGAAAAATAGAGCAAAACTGTAAAAAAAATGACAACTTATTGTTTATTGAACATAACATTAATATCGCATTTTGCAATAGTGCTGATAGCCTACTCTGGAAAATAGCACTCTTGCAGTATTTCCTGTTTAATTACTTTCAAAAAATGTTAATTTTTTTGTTCGTTATTAGCCTATTTTTAATGAAAATACAACAACAATAAAATAGTAGCCTATAATAACTAATATTCTAATTACTATATTAAACTTTTGTAAAAAAAAATAAAAAAAATAAATAAAAGAATAACACGGATGACATAAAATAGCTATACCCGAATTATAACAAATAAATAACATATATTTGGAAATTCCCCTTTAAAACGGGGAACCCTCCGTTTGTGGTTTGTGGTTTTTTTTGTATTAACAAAAGTGGTTTTGCGCTTGTGCCTCCGCTCGTCCTGTCAATCATTTTGCTCGCGGCTATGATTACAGTTACAGTAAAATTTAAATTCACCATCGGTTCCCACCCTCCGCCGATCTGCATGACAGTAGCCTATTTGCAATGACCAATCCTTATCCAAATATGAGCTTATTGTAAAGAAAAGTTATGACTGCTGAGTATTTACACTTGACTGAACATTGGTCTGTGCTTTACACCTGCTCTGCGCTGTTTAGTGCAGCTTCACCACACAGATTTAACTCCACCCATCTAAATAAACAGGCTGGGTGCTGATTAATATTTCATATTTATGATATACGTTTTTCTGTGAAGCGTTAAGTTGCACAGAAGAAAGCCCAATCTAGGACCTGCCCTGTACAGTTTAAGAAGCGGTGCTATGGAGGACTATTATTTTGTTGAACATGCTCAGATTTAGCTACTTGACCATTATATGAGTTAAGCAATATCATACGAGCAAGAGTGCTATTTTCCAGAGTAGGCTATCAGCATGATTGCAAAATGTGATATTAATTTTATACAACAGTTCAATAAACAATAAGTCTTGACCATTTTTATAGTCAACTTTTTTGCCCTAACAGTTTTTGCCCTATTTTTCCAACAAAAATAGATTCAAGCAAAGCAGAAGAGTTGCATCTCTCAGCAATGTTTTGTTCTTGAATAATTCACCGTTTTTGAACAGTCGGTTAACGAATTAGTTGAATGATTCTAGAATCCATTACACCACCAACTATACTGGCAGTTTTACAGTTTCATAGGCCTGTGATAATTACATTTTCCCCAACATTTCATATTTCTATATTTAAAATATTATATTTAGAACATAAATCTAAAAATCTCATTACATTATTTAGGCAATTGTAATTACAGTGTAAGTGGATTTTGTTGATACTGATTTAATTCTTATAATAGCCATATAGTGTATCGTGGTAAATAGTGTAATTACTTAAAAAGATGGTCAACAATATGTACCTTTACTTTATAAGAGGTGTGCCCTAAAAAGTGAGTATGCAATTTTGAGAACACCAAGGAAAGAGTACGTTCTTTTGTCTGTTTGGATACTTCAAACACAAGTTTGCACTGCCTGTTTGGACACGTTAAAAGCGTGCGATTCGACAGAAAAACGCGCATCCTTGACTCGTGATTTACCACAAAAACGTGCGCTTTTAACGTGCGCTTTGGGATCACGTAAAACGCGCAATGGAAACGCGTGTTTTTAAAAATAGCAAATCACGCGTCGAGGACGCGTGCTTTGATGCACGTTTTCTTTGACCCCAAAGCGCATGTTAAAACGCACGTTTTTTATGGTTAATCACGCGTCTAGGACGCGCATTTTGCTGTCAAATCGCACGCTTTTGACGTGTCAGTGTGCAATCAGACGCCCGTCCAAGCGTATATGAACACTTTGGCTTGCCATACGATTCCGCCTAAGTCGCACGCGAATTGAGCGTCTTGTGCGATACATGGTGCTTTTTGTGCATTCATGCGTTTGAAGCTGAATTTGCGTCTGATGCCCGAGTTGAAAATTTTGAATTTTGGCATCAATTTGCGCCGCGTTAACCAATCAGGAGCCTGCTCGCTGCTGTCACGTGGTAAAGTGATGTGATGGGAAACCCCACATAATTTAAAAATACTACTATTGTATCACAAAATGTAATTGTAAGACTTTTTCAGGTGAGAATGTAGTTGTTTAAAGCTCATATCTGTAGTTTATTTATTAAGAGAGCGCCTATTTAAAAAAAAAAAAGAATCTTGCGTTTTGGGAGTTGTGAGATCCAGGCGATCACCGGGCGCTCAGCGCTCATTAACACAGGCGAGAGCAGCCTTTCCTCGGCTAGTCCTTCTGACGTCTGCCGCTGGCTCTGATGTCTCTGTAGTGGTTCAACCTGAGATATAATTTGTCTTGTGTTGATCTAACGGGCAATTTTTGGTGTCATGAATCTATAATATTTGTTGTCTGCCAAATCGTTTTGATTGAGGGCAAAGAGAAGTTTCATAACTTAATTTTTTTAAGGATATTTAAATATACATGCAGTGAAGATAATGTAGGTAGTGCGTTGCCTGGACCACATTTGTGTGGCAATTAATGTTTAATATATATTTTTAATGGAAATAAAAAGAGGCAGAGTGGTGTTTTATGACATATTTCTCCTGGAGTGCCTTGAATGCGCACCTATTTAGTTTCAAACGCTCGATTTATATGCACGTCCAATTTGCTCCGGACGCGCTAATGGATTCAAACTGTTCAAGCGTCCAACTAGACGCGGTAGACACGATTTTGATGCTCTATTCGCGTTTGGTGTGAGCGCAGCATTAGAGCGCATGAGGGAGTGAATGATTACGCACACACAAGCAGTACAAAGGTCTTCTTCTTTCTTTTTTCTTCTTTCTTTCTTTTTATGGCGGGTGGTACCAACGTTAAGGTGCATTATCGCCACCTACGGTATCAGTACAAAGGTCGAATCCTCCCACTAAAAATATGTATTAATCTTTTCAGAAGTTCATTGGCTATCAGAAGAGTCAGTCATTTGCAATCTATGATGCACCTGGATCGGTACACTGTCAATCAAAGACTGTCAGCGGATCCGGGCTCTAGTCTCCATACTGATCCCTCTTTGGCTGCCTGAGTCTGTAAACACCTCATAACATGCCCCAATTGGCTGAAATGAGCTGTCAGTCAAGAGTGCAGAGGTTAGCGGCCATTTTGGAATCAATGAATCTGCAGTGTTTATCTTTTCTGATTGCTTTTATATACATCACAAATGCTGCTTACAGAAGATTGGATTTCACTCTCTGCTTTTTGCAAATGGTACTACTATATTCTGTGGATGTTTATTGCGATATAAATGTGGTATGGACTAAATATTTCACTGAATTTGGATTGCCTGGACCCTATAGAGGGGAATTACACAGTTTTTGCTGGGATGTTATTGATCAGTGGACTAACAGGACACTTCATTGGTGAGTGAGTTCAGTTTTGTTGGCGGTTCCGTTTTTTTGGTGGTCTGACAAAGACACTGATTGTACCTGCTGTGTTTATTGCATCTTGAAACTGTTTACATCATTCAATTCACAAGAATCTCAGCTTTCCAAATATATGTGGTGTAATGTTTTTGAGTTGATGTTATAATACCTGACTCCCGTGCTGTTGGTTGTTGTTGCAGTGTGCTGAGTAAACGAGTGCAAAAACAGTGCAGTCATGTCTCCGGTTTGTTCCATGCATGCTCTAAAACAAGACAAAATGATATGTGTTATCATAGCATATTGATGCAGACATAACGCAAATTGGCGACGTGTATAAGTCAATATAAAGAGGTCAGTCGAGTGAAAAGGATGGCTACCATCGTCGGACATGTCGAGACTTTCGACGAGGCAAGAGAGCAATTGACTACGTATGTAGAAAGTTTTGAACACTTTGTGGAGGCTAATGGTATTAGCAAACGGAAAAGAGTGCCTGTTTTTCTCAGTGTTATGGGGGCATCGACTTATGGACTTTTACATAGTCTCATTGCACCAGTTTAGCCCAGGACTATGGAATATAATGAGATTGTGAATACCCTCCAACCACATTTTACCCCCAGGCCCATTGTGATTGCAGAGAGGTTCAGATTTCACAAATGGAATCAAACAGAGGGGGAAAGTGTCAATATAAGTGTCGCACAATATGTGGCGGTGTTGAAGAAACTGGCAGAGCACTCTGAGTTTGGCGAAAATCTAAATGACACGCTGCGAGACAGAGTTGTGTGTGGCCTGAGTAGCGATTATGGATGGAGTATAGTGTTGTGAACTTCGATTGTTTCTTGAAGTAGAGACCAGGAAAACTTGGATAGGTTTTTCAGCAGGATTCTTTATTTAGAAAAAATTGTGCTGTCTTTCCGCTGAGGTTCCAAGTCTGACTAAAGCCAGTTGAACTGTCAGGATACTGAGAGTGAGGACCCAGATGCAGAATGAGCAGGGGGTGAAATTTATTAACAATATTTGACACAGGACAAGACTGGTGAGACGGGAACAAAGTCCAAACAATAGGGGCAGGACACAATGGGAGAAGTGGCTGGTCAGGGTAGAGACAGCAGGGATGGGATGGCCAATGATGGAGACGAGGCAGCAGCTCGAGGAACCAGGCTTGACAGTAGGTGATGTGACTTGCTGTGAAACCAGACTGGTTGCCAGGCCAGGAGAGTCCAGGGTGACCAGGATGCAGGACGGGAAACACCACAAGACAACACACAAGACTCAAGACGAGACAACAAGAGAAACAAACATGAGCAAAAAGCAAAAACTAAGAAGAGGAATAAATGCCAACAAGGTAACTAGAATCCAAAACAGAAAACAGAAGAAAGATTTCTCAAAAGAGAGAAAAGGCAAAATAAATAAAAACTAAAAATAAATTACTGGAACTAGAAACTAAATCTGTAACGTTGCAGGAAACTAGAGAGAGAAAATAAGGATAGGGAAAAAGTAACCAAAAACTATACTAGACGAGATAAACTACTATCACCAGGACAAGGTAAGCTAGACACGAGGCATACAACAAAAGCACACAACGAACCAGCAAGGACAAGAGGGAAATGAGCTCAATATAAAAGGGAAGAGCACATGAGGATCAGGTGAACACAATTAATCAAACAACGACTAGACGAGGACTAAACAAGGGGGCGTGGTAAAGGGAAACAAGGAGGTGGGACGAGAGGAGCGCATGGCCAACACAAACAAAGACAGAACCATGTGGTCAGACACAAGACAAACAAAGAAACATTGAACAGACACAAGACAGACAAGACTGACAGGGCAGGACCCTGACAGTACCCCTCCCCCAATGGACGCCTCCAGGCGTCCACACGAGGCAAAGGGGTCAAAGGGGGTAGCAACTGGGAGGGCAGGAGGGGTGTAAACATCGGCGTCCCATAACAGCCAGGAAACAGAGGGGGTGGAGCAGGGAGGGTAGGAGTCAATCCAGCGGTATGGTTAGGAACTGCCCATGGAGGTGCTGGCTTTGGAGGAACATGACGGCCAGGCAACATCAAAGACGGGATGGGAGGGACGGGAAACTGATTAGTGGCACTTCTAGAGATCGAGGGCCACTTCACTGGTGGGGACCTCCAGCAGGGTTTGGGGTCAGGAACAGATGCAGGGAAAGTCTCTTGATTAGGGAAATGCTTGGGAATGAATTCAGGAGCCATAAAGGCACTGGCTGGTAATGACGACTGTTTTGACGACTCCCGGACAAACGTGATGTCAGGAACAGCTTCAAGGGCTTTATCAGATTTAGAAGAAATACACCCTGCTGAAGACTTTAGGGCTGAAGCAGACCTCTTGGCTGAGTCGAGAGTGGCAGAAACAATCTCAGTGGGCATGACGAGACTGGCAGGAAGTCTTTCATTAGGCAAATCATTGCTGGTGAGCAGCTCAGAGGTGGCCTCCGTGGCTATAACGGGCAGAGAAAGATGCCCTGAAATGGCCTCCGTGACCAGGTCAGAAGCAGACTCAGGAGAAATAACAGGACTGACAGGGTCAGTCTCTGTGGGCATGACTTCACTGGATAATATCCCTGAGACGGTCCTCGTGACTTTAACAGGAAGACATGGATGCTCTGGAGAAGCCTCTGTGGCTGGAACAGGAACGGTTTCAAGGGACATGACATTACAAACAGGAATGGTCTCTGAGAACATTACATGACAGACATCAGTTTCTGAGGGCTCATATGGGCTTGCTAGCTGTTCTGAGGTAGCCTCCATGGCCAGGTCAGGAACAGTTTCCGTTGAGGTAGCGGTGTTTATTTGAATGCCCAGCTTGGCCATGACAGGACTGGTAAGTGATTCAGGCTGCGCAGTCACAGGTTCCTTCAGCACAGGAATAGCTGGTGAAGTAGGTGGCTTAGGGTTTGGTTCAACCAGACTAAATGCCTCTGAAATCACTGGATACAGATCCAACAGGGTTGGGTCTTCCTGGGCCATTTGATTAGAGACCGCTGAAACCGGACCCTCCTGGACCAGTGGGTTTAGGATCTCCAAAAGGGCATTTGACTGCACAGCATGCCCTCTCCTCTGGGGGCAGAACAGCGCATGACTGGCCGCTTCTGGTGTGACTGCAACCGTCTCAATCGACTGTGGGAGGACTTGAGTGAACTCCTGGGCAGGAGCTGACTTGACAGATTCTGGACTTGGCACAGGGGCTGGAGCCGACACTGGACTTGGCACAGGGGCTGGAGCCGACACTGGACTTGGCACAGGGGCTGGAGCCGACACTGGACTGGTCTCTGGGGCTGGAGCCGACACTGGACTGGTCTCTGGGGCTGGAGCCGACACTGGACTGGTCTCTGGGGCTGGAGCCGACACTGGACTGGTCTCTGGGGCTGGAGCCGACACTGGACTGGTCTCTGGGGCTGGAGCCGACACTGGACTTGGCACAGGGGCTGGAGCCGACACTGGACTGGTCTCTGGGGCTGGAGCCGACACTGGACTGGTCTCTGGGGCTGGAGCCGACACTGGACTGGTCTCTGGGGCTGGAGCCGACACTGGACTGGTCTCTGGGGCTGGAGCCGACACTGGACTGGTCTCTGGGGCTGGAGCCGACACTGGACTGGTCTCTGGGGCTGGAGCCGACACTGGACTGGTCTCTGGGGCTGGAGCCGACACTGGACTGGTCTCTGGGGCTGGAGCCGACACTGGACTGTTCTCTGGGGCCGGAGCCTCTTGATTCAGGCCCTCCTGGACCAACAGGTTAGGGGCCTCTAGAAGGGCATCTGACTTGCCAACATTGGCCTTCCTTCTCCTCCGCTTCTGAGGACTGGCAGGAGCGGACTCTGGACTGGCAGGAGCGGACTCTGGACTGGCAGGAGCGGAGGACTCGACTGGCTCTGGACTGGCTGCAGCGTCAGACTCGACGGTATCTGGACGGGCAGGAATGGCCGGAACTGACTTGGTGGAACAAGAGACAGATGCAGTCCGAGCCGCCCTATTCCTTCTCAACCGTCGCTGCTCAGTAGGACTCAGATGATGATCTGGGACTTGACTCGACGAGGGTGGGAGAGCGGGTTGGCCACTGTGATCAGACTCCGGGGGCGTAAGGATCTGCCAGTCTTTGCGGTGGTGCAGGTAATTAGCAAAATTCCAATAGTCCAGTACCGCTAGCTGATCCATCTCCCATTGTGGTAGGGGATCATTCAAGCAGAGATTGAATGCCGCTTTAAGGGTTGAGTCAGGGTACTTCAGGCCCCTTGCCAAGGTCCAGAAAAACTGGGCAAAGGACCGTACCTCCCGGTCCTCCTGGCGAAGCGATAACAATCCCTTCTGGAATGCCAGTCTCTCTTGGGCAGTCGCAGGGGGAGAAACACGGATGCTCATTGCTGGGTCCTGTCGTGGCTGGTTCGTTCTGTCAGGATACTGAGAGTGAGGACCCAGATGCAGAATGAGCAGGGGGTGAAATTTATTAACAATATTTGACACAGGACAAGACTGGTGAGACGGGAACAAAGTCCAAACAATAGGGGCAGGACACAATGGGAGAAGTGGCTGGTCAGGGTAGAGACAGCAGGGATGGGATGGCCAATGATGGAGACGAGGCAGCAGCTCGAGGAACCAGGCTTGACAGTAGGTGATGTGACTTGCTGTGAAACCAGACTGGTTGCCAGGCCAGGAGAGTCCAGGGTGACCAGGATGCAGGACGGGAAACACCACAAGACAACACACAAGACTCAAGACGAGACAACAAGAGAAACAAACATGAGCAAAAAGCAAAAACTAAGAAGAGGAATAAATGCCAACAAGATAACTAGAATCCAAAACAGAAAACAGAAGAAAGATTTCTCAAAAGAGAGAAAAGGCAAAATAAATAAAAACTAAAAATAAATAACTGGAACTAGAAACTAAATCTGTAACGTTGCAGGAAACTAGAGAGAGAAAATAAGGATAGGGAAAAAGTAACCAAAAACTATACTAGACGAGATAAACTACTATCACCAGGACAAGGTAAGCTAGACACGAGGCATACAACAAAAGCACACAACGAACCAGCAAGGACAAGAGGGAAATGAGCTCAATATAAAAGGGAAGAGCACATGAGGATCAGGTGAACACGATTAATCAAACAACGACTAGACGAGGACTAAACAAGGGGGCGTGGTAAAGGGAAACAAGGAGGTGGGACGAGAGGAGCGCATGGCCAACACAAACAAAGACAGAACCATGTGGTCAGACACAAGACAAACAAAGAAACATTGAACAGACACAAGACAGGCAAGACTGACAGGGCAGGACCCTGACATGAACATTGTATTTTATATACATTTCAAGGGGAGGGATTATACAGCAGGGGAGGAGACACTCTAAGCAATACAATGCTTGGTTTAATCAGCATAACAGTGTCAATCAAATGCATAGATGCTAATCCAATCACTCAGCATAACAGTGTCACTCAAATGCATAGATTCAATCATCCTACCACTCAGGGGCTCCAAAAGTCTTTAAAGACAAATAGTGCTCCTTTTAGAAACAATGAAGAGAACAGGAACAGGCCTGGGAAATACAGGTTTTGGGAAACCTGCCCAGACAGAGTATCACCAATCTCTGAGCTTGTTATGCTAAATGGTCAGGAAGTGCATAAAGACAAAAGACTTAATGTCTCAAACACTTACACGGTTTGACGTAATCTCCTTATAATTTCCTCAAGTTTACTTCAAAATGTAAAACACAAATATAGATAATGTTTTCAGTTATATTCTATTACATTGGAACCTATATATAACAATGTATAAATTTGTAATCCAACAATAGTATGGAGGCTGTATCTAGAGAATCACAGCATTTGAGCAACTCATTGAAAGTAAATGCCATACCTCTGTTGTTAGAATCGCCCAAGGAGAAATGTTATAGCTGTGGAAAGTCCAACCATATCCAAAATGAGTGTTTTTACAAAGATCAACTGTGTCACAATTGTGGAAAGAAAGGCCACATTGCACGAATGTGTAAAGGTAAAAAGACAGAGGAGGAAACACCTAGAACCACAGTAAAAGGGAAAAGTGGAAAATGGAAGATACAGACAAAGAAAAGACCAATTCACCAAGTGGATGCTGATATGGAAAATAGTGAGGAAGAGACAAATTCAGACACGAATACGGAACTGAAACTACACAAAGTGACAGCAACACTACAGAATTGTCCACGGGTGAACAAATTGAAAAGCAAAATTGATTTAGTGTCATCTGTAATAAAAGTGCAACCAAAAATTGAAGGATTGCAAATTGAGATGGAAGTGGATACTGGGGCGGCTGTCTCTATTATCTACAGTGATAAACTGAGCCATGTTCGACTACGGCAGACGAACGTTGTCCTCAAGACATATACAGGCGAAGTCCTTCTACCAGAGGGTGTCATCAAAGTGTGTGTCAAGCTAAACAGACAAAACGTACGCTTACCTTTGTATGTTGTTACAGGAAATGCAGCTCCTCTGTTGGGACGAGAATGGCTTCGCAGAATTCGTCTAGACTGGCGTGAGATCAAAACTGTAAGAGCAGTGCATCAGGTTAATGAAGGGACACTAGACAGTTTTCTAAAAAGGTATGCCAAAGTATTCAGAGAAGATTTAGGGACATTCAATGGGTATACAGCTACCTTAAATCTGGAACCGGGAATCCAACCAAGATTTTTCCTAGCACGAGTGGTACCGTATGCCATTAGACCCAAGGTGGAGGAAGAAATTGATCGCTTGCTGAAAAAAGGAATCATTTCACCTGTGTGACTCAGTGAATGGGCAACCCTGATTGTGCCTGCAATCAAAAAGGGTGGTAATGTTAGGATCTGTGGTGATTTCGAAATAACAGTGAACCCAGCTCTGTGTGCAGAACATTATCCATTACAATGAATTGAAGATTTATTTGCTTCACTGGCTGGGGGACAAAGATTTAGCAAACTTGACCTTTCACATGCCTACCTGCAGATTCCTGTGCATGAAAACTCATGTAAATATCCAAGGCTCTCAAGTCTCACGCATTGGGCTTGAGACACACGTATTTCAACTCGTTCGCACGCTCACACGCCACACCTTGTATTTCTCATGCAGAGAAATTTCCAGGATAATGCCCACCAAGTTGCGCCGCTATTAGAGGAATCAAGTGAGTTCCACATAGAGTTCAGAAGGCCCTGCCACGCACCTGCCAATCAAATAAAAAATATAGCAACCGAACAGCCAATCAGAAAATAGCATTGCTGTTTCCGGGTAGGATTTAGATATTCCCGCAACAACAACGTTTACATTCTGCCACCTACTGGTGGTTTAGTTTAATGTTTTCTTTCCAGCATTTCTTATTTGTATATTCAAAAATATTTAAAACAATCTCATAACATTTTTCAGTGTAAATTATTTAATTTGATTGGAAACAGCCCTACAGTGTCTTATTCTAATTTAATTTAAAGATCAAATTTAAGAATATAAAATGAAAGCTGAAGCATAGCCTATATTTAATAAGATTATGGGAAAATGCCCTTCATAAAAGGTAAAAATATAAAAGATATGCAGATTTAAATATGTTTAATATTATTATGTTCAAAGCTGATTGAACACTGGTAGGCTATTGCTTCAGAATAAATTATATTTACAACACAGTAAATTCTGAAAAAAAAAAAAAAAAAAAAAAAATATATATATATATATATATATATATATATATATATATATATATATATATATATATATATATAAATAATAAATATATATATATATATATAAATAATAAATATATATATATATATATATATATATATATATATTCCAAATTATTATGGATTATTAATTTGCCTCTTCCCTGACATCTTTGAAATAGAGAAATGCAAGGATTAATACTATGCACCACACACACAGACACACAGAAATGTTGAATTAAATAAAAAAAATATTATTATTTATAAAAAAAATTCAGATCAGAACCTCGTACCCACCCAAACCCCTGCTGCCGTCACCAAAATCTCACTCTGAACTCGGTTCAAAACTTGAGAGCCCTGAATATCTTACCATCACGACCAACAAGGGGATGTTTGCATACAACAGATTACCCTTTGGCAATACTTCAGCTTCATCGATATTTTAACGAGTCATGGAACAAGTGCTACAAGGGCTACCGTTTGTATATAGTTTTTGGGATGATTTCCTGGTCACAGGAAAAGACAATGCGCATCATTTGTCTAATCTGGAGGCTGTGTTGAGTCGGCTGGAGAAATGCAGGCTTCGTGTTTAAAGAGAGAAGAGTGAGTTTTTCCAAAACTTAATTGGAGTATTTGGGACATGTGGTTGATGCATCAGGGCTTCACAAGCCCCTAGGCAAACTGCGTGCCATCGCCGAAGAACCAGGTCCTGTTAATGTTAACCAACTCCGATCATTCCTGGGACTGGTTAATTATTATGCAAGATTTGTGCCAAATATGGCCACAGTTCTTCATCCCCTGAATGCAATGCTACACAAGGAGATAATGGAAGTGGTCTCCAGAGTGTGAGAAAGCTTTCCAAGATGCTAAAAAGCAGCTGTTAACACCCAGTGTACTCACACATTATAATCCAAGACTCCCAGTTTGCTTGGCCTGTGATGCTTCACCCTATGGGGTGGGAGCTGTACTTTCACACATGATGCCGGATGGGCAGGATAGACCCATAGCCTTTGCGTCCCGAACTCTGAGTAAAGCTGAGCAGGACTATGCGCAACTAGAACTTGAAGCACTAGGAATCATTTTTGGAGTAAGGAAGTTTCATACTTATCTATATGGACGTCACTTCACATTATTAACAGACCATTGTCCACTTACCACCATACTTCATCCCAACAAAGCAACTCCATCCAAGGTTGCTGCAAGACTTCAGAGGTGGGCTCTTCTACTGGCTGCACATAACTACACAATTCAATATAGAAGTGCCAATGACCATGGAAATGCTGCTGCATTATCGCGATTGCCACTGCCTGTACAGCACAGAGACAGGAAAGATGCAGTGGACGCTTACCTTATAAAAAAAATTGATGCACTTCCAGTGTGTAGCAGCGACATCAGTAAAGGAACAAGAGCAGATCCGATCCTCTGTCGTGTGAAGGAAATGGTATCCACTGGATCATTTCCAACTACCAAAGACTAAAAACCCTTTTTTAGAAAATTTAATAAAACCATACCTCACGAGGAAAGAGAAACTCTCACTGATGCAGGACTGTCTGATGTGGGGACAGCAAGTTATCGTTCCATCGAATCTGAGACAACGAGATTTGGAGGATTTGCACACAGGACATCCAGGTGTAGTAAAAATGAAGGTTCTAGCACGTAGCTACATCTGGTGGCCAAATATTGACTCTCAAATTGAAGAAAAATCAAAGACCTGCTTGTCCTGTCAACAAAATAAAAAATCTCCATCTCTCTCACCTCTACATCCCTGGGCATGGCCAGAAGCTCCTTGGCAGTAGGGATGCACCGGTTGACCGGCCAAAAATCGGAACCGAAAATCGGTTTTCTTTGTATTTTTCTGCCGATTTTTCCGGAAGTGCGCCCGCGTGCACATATTGCAATCATCCGCGAACTTGTCACTTGTGTGTTACAAACGGAAACTGGAGAACTGAGGGAAGAGACGAGATACGCTGAAGGGAATGAAGAGCCGCTTTCCTGCGCTCACTGAAGTTGCACATGCTTACCTCTCCATGCCCTGCACAAGTGTAGATAGTGAGCGTTTGTTTAGCTCAGCTTCTCACATGTTGGATCGGATTAAAACGAAACAGACTTACTTGTGACAAAGCCGAAATGCTTCTTTTTGTAAAGAAGAACATGCATGCACTTTTGAAATGAAATACTATTAGTTCTGTATAGGATGATCATTTTTATTTTACCTTAAAATTACATTGACTTAATTTGATTTAAAAAGCACCTGCTGTAGCATCTTTGTTTTTTTCGTTGCACTACACTTGATTTAACATCTTGGAACAATGCATTTATATACGTTGGCTTTATTTAATTTAACTGGTAAAGACTTTTTTCTCCACCCTGAATTTAAAAACAAATGCTGATTTAAGTAACATTTTTGTTTGGATTGTTGAATGTGCAGTTTTTGCCTTTAATTTCACATAAGTTCAACTCAATTCAATTTCCCGTGCGGACTTGTTTTCATTGGCCAAAAGCCAATTTGGCCTGTTAAATACCAAATAAACATCTTGTTCATGTATACTTTCATTACTTTATTGTGTAAAAAAAAGACATCTGTATCGGAATCGGCCATGTAAAATCATGATCGGTGCATCACTACTTGGCAGCGGATTCAAATGGATTTTGCTGGACCATTTGAAGGACAAATGTTTCTGGTAGTAATTGACGCACACTCAAAATGGCCAGAAGTTCATGTGATGGATTCGACAACTTCCTCAAAGACAATTCAAGTTTTGTGTGGTCTATTCAGTCGTTACGGTATACCTGAAACCCTAGTTAGCGACAATGGCCCACAATTTACTTGAAGAGTTTGGATGTTTTCTGAAAACAAATGGTGTTAAACACGTGCGCTCTGCACCATTCCACCCAGCCAACAATGGTCTGGCTGACTGTTTCGTTCAGACTTTTAAACATTCAATGAAAGCATCCAAAGAACCAGTACCGTTACAGCAGAGATTAGACTCCTTCTTGCTACAGTACAAGAATACACCACATAGCACAACAAAAGACGTATCGCCTGCGATAATTAATGCGATATGGCTCAGCTTGTCAGTGAACTACGGCTCTGTGTAGTAAATGCCGCTCTATCTGAAAACAGGTTACTACTAATCAAGGAACCGGCTTTACTGACCAGATGCGCCTAACAATGTCATGCGATATATCGCCCAGCCCTACCTGCTATGTTATTCTTGCATCGCAAATTGAGGACACGGCTGGATCTACTGAAACCAAGTGTGAAACTGATTGTAGAGTAGGCACAAATAGTTCAATGTTCTTACCGTGCCCTCCATGAAAAAAACACAGAGACTTCAAGGTGGGTGATTCAGTGTTGGTCAGAGATTATCGACAGGGAGAGGAGAAGTGGAAAACCGGTACCGTTTCTTCTCAGTCAGGACCAGTGTACACAGTTCAGGTGGACAGTTCACAAAGCTGGAAAAGACATGCAGATCAAATGTTAGACTGTCACCCAGAAATCACAAAAACACAGAAACACTACCAGCAGAGAACAGTACATCACAAGCTCTGGATGATAAGGGACAATAACTGCCTTTAACATCTAATGACACTGAACCAAATGCTCTAGATTAGAATGTAACCAAGCTTGTTGAACCAGCTAATTCTTCCCCAAATGCGAGAAGATTTCCTGTTAGAAACCGTAAACCACCTAACAGACTTGATCTGTAAAATGTTGCATGTTACATACACAGATGAATGTGTTAAAAGTGTTGCACACCGTTGAAGGGAGAAGTTAAGTTGACATGTGAATAAGTGCGATATTACTTGAGGGTGAGCTACAAATTGTTGACCCCTAATTGTTATTCCCTAAGTTGAATTGATGTTATTATGTTAAAACGGGGTATACTGAATTAAGGAGGGAGGAGATGTAATGTATTTGAGTTGATGTTAAAATACCTGCTGGCCACTAGAGGGCACTCCCGTGCTGTGGGTTGTTGTTGCAGTGTGCTGAATAAACGAGTGCACTCGTGTCTCCGGTTTGTTCCATGCATGCTCTAAAACAAGACTGAACGATATGTGTTATCATAGCAAATTATGCAGACATAACATGTGGCATGTTTAGCTTTTATTTTGTGAATTGTTGTGTCTGTGTCATGAACATTTCAAATCAAAATGGTGATGGGTGCCGGCGGGACGATAAAACGCCTAAAAAAAACATACCCAAAGTAAATTGCATGCTGTTCTTAAACCATTTGGAGTATATGCATATTTTTGGTCTCTTTTAAAAGGATACAATCTAAGGTTTGTTCCTAAACAGTCAGAATCACTGCAAGTCATACTGATATTGAGTAATAGAACTTTGAAAACACTGAAAATATGTAATTCCGCTAAAAAAAATGTTGTAAAAAGATGCCTGCAGATAACTATACTGCCGTCCAAAGGCAAAGCGCAGTAACTACACATTTGGTCAAAATTGAGTTAAGACTTGAAATGGGCTTTGTGACATCTGTTCTGTCTTGTGACAAAGTTTGGTGGTTCAATTTTGTCCAGTTTTAGAGAAACGAGCTTGTCAAAATTGCAGTAACTACAAAATCCAAGCCAATACCAAGGCAAACCGCAGTAACTGATGTTACTGCGTTCTAGCTTTGTTTCCCCGTTTTTGACACAGCAGATACTGCGGTTTCAGCCTTGTCACGATGGGGATTGTATGCGGTTTGCCCCGATCGTACTGCCCCGACACACAGAAACAATCCCGCAGCTATATGATTGTTGAACTCGCGTTAAAACGCAAATATTCAAAGACTGGTAAGGAAGATAGCAAAATAATAACTCATAATAAGGCAACTGACGGCTTTATAATCAGTTAACATTGACTAGCCAGCCGCAAGCAAATTTTGACTTACCTGTGCTGCTCTATTAAAGGCAATATCCTCTGATAACGTAAAGATAATCCGATTTAATCACGTTGGTGTTTGTTGATATGGACATCTCTCCGTTTCAGGCAGCTAATCCAATTGTATTGACAGGGGTTACTCCTTCAAAAGTTAGCTGGGTCTGGTAAAGTTATCTTGTTAGACAAAGTTACTCTAAAAGTTAGCAGCGCCAGTCAGCAGGTGACAACCGGACGAGCGCAGCGCAGCCGGCCGACAGCAAGCACACTAGGTGAAAAAGTACACTTGCATAATGTACTGAAAGTACTCTATTTTCAAGCACTAATTTCGTAGGCTACTTAATATACAAAAAAAAGTGCCAATCAGTTTTTTGGATTTCACAGATAGGCTAGCTAAGAATACATAATAATTATATTTTAATTAATAATTATAGCTTTAAGGGTGTAGATAGCACAAAAAGGAAATGTCCATGTTTGAGAATAGCTTAGAAGTTAGGCTAAAGGGAGAAGAAATACGTAAGTTAACTTACTATCTAACCTCTAATTCTAGGAAATTATGTATGGCCATATTAAAGGGATAGTTCAACCGAAAAGGAAAATTCTGTATTATATAAAGTTTATTATTACTATAAACATGTATTAAGAAGCATTAAAACAAGTTGGATGAACACATTTCGTTTGTAGATACTGCACTTTGCCTTTGCAATAGTGTTTTAGTTGTTTAAGGTCATCCAAAGGCAGAGTGCAGTATCTGCATTTTGGGGGTCAAAGATCACATCGGTGGTCATGGTTTTTATCTATAAAAAATGTCTTCCTAAGCAGGCAATACATGAATGCATTACCACTAATCTACCCACAACATGTTTGACTGGCTGGTGTAAAAACTTTAAAGCCATTTTTCTCAGTTTCAGTGTTTGCGTAGTTACTGCACTTAGCCTTTGTAGGGCAGTATAGCTGGGAGCTTTTAGCTGGAAAACACAATGGGAACACAGCATGAAGCCTTACCAAGTCCAATTTCTTATTTGATAACTATACCTTTAGAAAATAAATGTTTTGCCCATGCTTATCTAAGTTTATGTCTAGACGCTTCCCAAAAAAAGCCAATTGGAGACTCCAAATGACCCTTTGTAACCATTGACACATACAATGCTGCTATTCTTGAATGCTTTTATGTACAGACATACTTTTGGGCTCTAATGAAAGGTTACACTTCGAGCTTTTCTATTCCTTATCCAGATTTAAAATAATTCTGTGAATAATTGCTGAGACATGAACATTATAGTGTTTTTTATAGTGTATATTATAGTGTTTTTGCAATTCATGAAACTAAACTTTGTGCAAATAAAGACAAAACAAGTGTTATAGTATTTATAAAGCTCTTTAACATTACAACTCACACTCATATATAATAAGAATATATAATATCAAACTATTAGCACACTTTACATGTCTCTCTCTCCTCCTCTGCCTCTGTAACCTTAGTTCCCTGAGTAGGGAACGAGACGCTGCGTCACCTCTTTGGGAACGCCTCTGCGTGATTGCGTCGTGAAGCACGTATTTCATCAGTCCAATAGAGAGACGGAACATCATAGACGGGTGACGTCATCGACCTGAAAGTATAAAGCATCCCCGGAAACACACGCCCACAGCTTCTGTAAAAAGGATGAAGCGAGGCGCTCGCGGGTATTCAGGGAGTATGGCAGGATGACGCAGCGTCTCGTTCCCTACTCAGGGGACTAAGGTTACAGACTTAACCTAGACATTCCCCTTCATGGGAACTCGAGCTGCGTCACCGCTTTGGGAACGAGACTAACCATGCCCCCATAGGAGCTGGATGCCCGCCTTTGTACTCAGGAAGAGAGCCCCCGGAGTAGTGTTAATATCTAGTTCGTAGAACCTGATGAAAGTGAGCGGCGAGGACCATCCCGCCGCATCACAAACATCCTGCAGGGAAGCCCCTGCCAAAAGAGCCTGAGAGGCCGCCATACTCCTAGTAGAGTGGGCCCGGACAGCCAAAGGAGAAGGCTGCCCGGCCGCCACATAAGCAAGTGAAATGGCCTCGACCACCCACTTGCTCATCCTCTGCTTAGAAACCGGTCCCCCTCTCGAGGGTGACCCGTAACACACAAACAACTGTTCAGATCTCCTCAACAGGGCAGCTCTGTGTACATAAGCATCTAGTGCACAAACAGGGCTAAGCAGATTAAGTCCTTCCTGGTCTGACGTCACAAAGGGCGGAGGACAGAAAGCCTGAAGTACAATAGGTCTCACAGGATTAGTTAGAACCTTAGGAACATAACCCCGGCCTAGGAGACAGGAAGGCCCTGGCCATACCGGGAGCAAATTCCAAGCACGAGGGTGCCACCGAAAGGGCTTGTAAAGCTCCAATTCTTTTCAAAGAAGAAATAGCAAGCAGAAAGAGAGTCTTAAGAGTAAGAAACTTCTCTGAAACTTCCTCAAGCGACTCAAAGGGAGCCTCGGAAAGGCCTTGAAGCACAATGGCCAAGTCCCAGGCTGGCACCCTGGTGCGCACAACAGGTCTTAAACTCAAGGTTCCACGGAGGAAACGAGTTACTAAAGGGTGTCGCCCCAAAGAAACACCACCCAAAGGAGTGTGGTAAGCAGCTAAGGCCGCTACATACACCTTCAGTGTGGAGGGAGCTAACCCAGCGAAGAATCTCTCCTGCAGGAACTCCAGCACCGCAATCGCAGGGCAGTTAACTGGATCCCACAGGTGCTCTCTACATCATACAGTGAAGAGTCTCCACTTCAGAGCGTACAGTTTCCTCGTGCAGGGAGCTCTAGAGTGTAGAATGGTCTCCACAAACTCAGCTGAGAGACCAGAGCTTATGAGCTGGGCCCCCTCAGAGGCCAAACCCACAGCTTCCACAACTCTGGGCCAGGGTGTACGAAGACACCGCCCGCCTGAGAGAGAAGGTCCTCCCTGAGCGGAATCTCCAGGGGAGAGCTGTCGAGGAGAGACACAATGTCCGAGAACCATACTTGGCCCGGCCAGAACGGGGCTACTAGCAGAAGACGGGTCCCGTCCCGGTGCACTCTCTCTTGAACTCCCGGAAGCAGAGCGATCGGGGGAAATGCGTACAGGGGCAGCCTCGGCCACTCCTGCACCATTGCGTCCAGTCCGAGAGGAGCTGGAGGTGTTAGGGAGAACCACAGTTGACAATGGGTGTTCTTGTGTGTTGCAAACAGGTCCACTTGGGCCCTGCCACACTTCTCCCAAAGGAGCTCCACCACCTCGGTGTGAAATCTCCATTCCCTGGGCCTTTGCCCCTGTCTCGACAGGATGTCTGCTTCCACATTCAACCGCCCAGGGATGTACATAGCTCTCACTGAGAGTAGTTTCCCCTGGGACGAAAGGAGAATAAGGCGCGCCAGTTTGTACAACTGACAAGATCTCAGACCCCCTTGATGGTTGATATAGGAGACCACCGATGTGCTGTCTGTGTGAACAAGCACATGATGGCCCTTGAGATACGGCAGGAAGTGCTTCAGAGCCTGAAACACTGCCAACATTTCTAGACAATTTATGTGCCACGAATGATGGTGTTCCTGCCATAAGCCCTGGGCCGAGCGACCACTCATGGCATCCGTGCTCAGAGATACCCGCTGGCACGGTGCCCCCAGTAACGGGCCTAGGGCCAGAAACCGAGGATCCTTCCACATGACCAAGGAGCGGAGACATCGCCGCGAAACCTTTATCAACCGAAAGGGATTTCCCCTCTGGGAAAACGGTCTCATGTACAACAGGCCGCACGGAATGATATTGGACGCTGCTGAGACCCAGCAGTCTCTGAAACTGCTTTACAGTAAGTGACTGGTCTAGCTTCACCCCTCTCACGGCCGAGCGGATTGACTCCATGCGAGGCTCTGATAAAAGGGGCCCGCATAGAGGCCGAATCCCAACTCACGCCTAGATACGTTATTCTCTGGACCGGAGAAAGAACGCTCTTCTTGGAGTTGAGCCTCAGCCCCAACCTCCTCATGTGCGCAAGCACAACATCTCGATGTTGAACCTTGAGACGAGCTGACTGTGCTAGGATCAGCCAGTCGCCGATGTAATTGAGAATGCGAATCCCCTGCATACGCAAGGGGACTAACGCAGCGTCCACACACTTCGTGAACGTGCGGGGTGAAAGAGCTAGACTGAAGGGAGCACCCGATATTGATACGCTTCTCCCTTGAAAGCGAATCTCAGGAACTTCCTGTGCTGCGGAAGGATGGAGACGTGGAAATACGCATCTTTGAGATCTATCGTCACAAACCAGTCCTCGGACCTGATCTGAGACACAATCTGTTTGTGTGAGTGTGAGCATCTTGAACTTGAGCTCCGCTACGGCCCAGTTCAAGACGCGAAGATCCAAGATAGGGCGCAGCCCTCCATCCTTCTTTGGCACTATGAAGTACCGGCTGTAAAAGCCTGACTCCCTGTCTGGGGGGGGGGGGGGGGGGGGGTGGTTTCCCTCTCTATTGCCCCCTTTTGCAGCAGAGTCTGTACTTCTTGAGACATAACCAGAGCCTGCTCGGGGCCCACCACTGTGGGTAGAACCCCGTTGAAACTGGGAGGACGACATCTGAATTGAATGGTGTACCCAATTTTTATGAACCGCAGGACCGAACGAGATATATTTGGCAGATTCTCCCACTCTGACAGGCCTCTGATGTACTCTGATGTACTCTGAGCGCCCTGAAACTGTGAACCGGCAGGGAACAACTGGCCCGACAGTGCCACCTCCCTCCTCGGAGGGGGCGGGACATCCTCGGGTGAC
This sequence comes from Gobio gobio, assembly GCF_949357685.1. Lineage (NCBI taxonomy): Eukaryota > Metazoa > Chordata > Actinopteri > Cypriniformes > Gobionidae > Gobio > Gobio gobio. The sequence continues at coordinate 2,502,152 of NC_137104.1, forward strand.
TCGCGAGGGCCCTCCACGCCCCGGCACTCGGGCGGGGTTGGTGGAATGACCCTGTGAGGGTGCTGAAGGCTGACGGGTACCGTGAGACGAGGTAAACACCGCCCGCCCCCAGAAGGGATCACCCTCACAGCCCTGAGCCCACAGGCGTCAGGGCTTCTTCGACGTAGCCTTCCGGGAGACAATGACTGTCCTCAGATCAGTCTTGCGCTTGGAAGGCTACGCCTGAGAGCACCGCCCACCGCCCCACCCTTTCTGAGGGGGTGCGCGGGTGGCGACGCTCTGTTTTTGCTGTGCTCGATGGGAGGAGCTTGCACTCTGCGCCTGCTGCTCTCTCACAGCAACAGACGGTTTGCGAGGGAGAAACTGCTTGAGCGCCACAGATTGAGCGCCGCTAACCGTAGCAACTGAGTCAACGAACAGGCCCTCAGGAGACACTGGCGCATCAAGCAGAAAGCTCTTATCTTTCTCCTTAATCTCGGTCAGATTTAGCCAAAGATGTCTCTCCGTGACCACCAGGGCTGACATAGAACGGCCAATACATCTGGCCGTCTCCTTGGTGGCACGGAGGGCTAAATCTGCCGAGGATCAGAGCTCACTGACTACATCAGCCCCGATCTCAGCGCTTTCCCCCAGGTCCCTCAGCAGGTCAGCCTGGTATGCCTGCACTATAGCCATAGTATGCAGACATGCGGCGGCCTGACCTGCTGCCGAGTATGATTTACCCACTACTGCAGCACCGAGGCCGCCCCTTGGGCGGGAGAAACCGCAGCGCGGGCTCCCGAACCCAGAGAAGCAGCCGCGGATCTGACGGGAGAAGGCTGAGATAGGGCGGGGCCCGTCTCAAACCCACCCAACAGATCCATTTGCGAACCCCACGTCGTAAGCAGCCGCTGTGCCTCAGCAACAGCGGGGCCCGGGCCGCGGGGAGCGCGAACTGGGATGCCCTCCTCAAAGAGCGCCCGGCAGAATCGCAGCACACGCAAAGGCAAAGCCTCACAATGCTCGCAGCCGGCACCCTCGAGTGCCGACTGCGCGTGCTGCTCACCCAAGCAAACAACACACATTAGATGTGTATCCCCGCTCGTGATGTAACGTGAGCAGGGAGGAACACATCTAATGAACTGCTGTTCACTCGCCATTTCTCTCTACAAAGTCAGTGTGTGTGTACTTTGAAAAAACAAGAAAGTCTGAACTCAGACACAAACACAGAGCTGACAATTGGACAAAAGACACAGAGCGCTTGCTGAAGACAACAGAAGCTGTGGGCGTGTGTTTCCAGGGATGCTTTATACTTTCCGGTCGATGACGTCACCCGTCTATGACGTTCCGTCTCTCTATTGGACTGATGACATACGTGCTTCACGACGCAATCACGCAGAGGCGTTCCCAAAGCGGTGACGCAGCTCGAGTTCCCATGAAGGGAAAGTGTGATTAGTTTAATTAGTCTAATTAGTTGTGTGCCAAGTTTTTATCACTAATGAAAGTGATACCAAATTAATTTAAAAACTGTATTCAATAAATTACATTTAATTCCAAACATAATTCTACCCCGGTGTTGAAAGTGGATAAACATTCATCACTCAACTGGAATTCAATGCATCAACCTCACAGAAGACCTTCACAATTCAGCCTTTATCTGCTTTTAAACTAAATTTAAACTATGTTTTCATATACTGAATATTATATGTATTTATTATATATCTCTGACCGACAGCGAGTTGACACCTCTCATTCAGTCCAGTGAACCCTCTGAACATGGAGAATGCGCGTTCTGCTGGATTTTTCCTCATGATAGTGTTGGTGTGACCAGTCTGAATTTTGCGCAGGATTAGACACATACGTTAATTCTACTAATTCCTGCAGATTACGCGCTCGCATCTGAAGGGCACACACACATACCGTAATAAAGCTGACTCTGACATACAAGTGCAAAAATGAGCTCCTATTTCCAGCTTATTAATGGTCAAATACACTCAAAAAATGTCTCAATGTCCATCTTGGTGAGTATTAACGTAAACACAGTCATAACCAGTTCAGGAAGAATGTGTAACAGGAACAGTGTTTGGGATCCATGCGTGCGTCAGGTCTTAAAGGGACAGCAGTTATTTGTTATTCAAACTACAAAAAGACAAACGATCACTTACTGCTCTTGACTGATTTACTTGTGTAACTCTAATGGATTCATCTGTATTTAATTTTTTACAATGAAGATTATCCAATGTTATTTTAAATTTGATTTGTTTTTATTATTCTGTTTCTTACCTGAATACTTTTAGACTGCTTTATTTTTTTCAGGTAGATCTATTTCATTTGTATCTTTATTCTATTGTATTTATTTGTGCTATTGTTTGTAATTTGTTTATCTGTTCTTATTGTATTACTGTTTACTGTTAAATTCAATTTGAAATCAAGCTTCCTTGTGCTGTATGTAAGCTATTGCAACACAATTAGTTAGCAAATATTTGTGAGATAATTGTAATGGTTATTGATCAACGTGAGAAAAAGCTTAATCATATAAAGTGATCTGATCAGAAGAAATTTTTAGACTTTAAATAGACAAAAAAAGAAATTTTATTAAAAATATCTATTTGACAGTATATGCAGTGTTTTTTCCCCGTGATATTGAATAGTTAGAAATTCCAGTATCGTGACAACACTAGTCTGCAGTAACATGAGGGTAAGTAATTAATGACAGAATTTTATTTTTTTTGTGTGTGAACTATCCCTTTTATGACCTATCAGCCTGTGCCAAAAGTTGAATAACAGAACTTTGTTGTTGGAAAGCAGGGCAGGGCTGAGAGTCATGGGAACGGAGTGAGACCAGTGGCGTGATTGCTAACGGGCGTCACCTGCGTGCCACATCGATTTCATCTTGCACAGTGGTCACTCCTCCTTGTATCCTTCTATGATACTCGATGCCAGTGTTGCCACATTTGTCTTTGTCTCTAATCAGAATAAAGGCTTATAAAATTACTCTTTTCTAATGCATCCTTTTATTCTGATATCAGATAAGACTTATTTGCTTGGGAGGGCCATGATTCAGCAATAAATAGAGCATCATTTCTGAGCACAATATTATTCAACTAGACCCTCTTCACAGACTTCTGGTGTGTATTAATATTCATAACTATGTTTAATAGCTAATTTTTGGTTTGTAATGCTTTGACAAGGTATACTATTCTCCATGAATAATATATTGGATAAATAATAAATATAGCAATTGTTTATAAATGAATATTAATAATGTAATTTGTTTATTATATAAAAACATTTTATTTACTATTTATTAATTACAGATGTAAATTTCCATCCATTAGCCCAAAAACCGGATACTAATAAATTGGTCAAAAGGAATTCTGCGTGTAAGCCTTTTCAGCCTTTCGGTGAAGTTCTCTTAATTTATTGATATCTCATTTTAAATCTGACTCCATTAATAATTTTATCTGACTCCAATTCTAAGTGACTCCATAAAGTGTGCTACATTTAGAGTTTATCAGCTGATTTTACGATTAGTTGCAATTTAATTTAGATCGTTGATTTTCTTTGTATCTTCCTAGTTTTCATATTCGTTCATCGAGAGACCCTAAATCGCAGAGAGACAGACGCGTCCGGACCGCGCACTCACGGACACAAAACGGTTACTTCTGTAATTAGTCAGAGGGTGTAGAGTGAATATTTTACCTTTAAGTGGTTGCACATGCTCACTCAACAAAAAGTGTAATTTTAGTAATATTCACGGACTACAACTTGCTAACCCAGCGATAGTCAGGAATCGGAATATCGTGCACGCTGCGCTCCATGCTTCAGTCGTGGCGTCATCGGTGTGATCTATCATAACCCTAGATTTTGCGGTAATAAAGGAGTATACATCGATCCATACTAGAATAATGATTTCGGAACCATACAAGAGAAATCAAGATTAACATTTATTTTGGCCAGACAGGAAAAGTAAATACGTAAACAAGAATCCATGGTACACAACTGATCAGCGTAAAAACATAAAACACAATTGCAAAGCAATATGAAAATAATTTAAAAGAGTCATCATGTCTGGCACATCTACATGCAGTTTGCACGGGGGGTTCTGGCAACAGAATATTCCCCCAGAGCAGGGGCGCAGCTAAGGGGGGGAAAGTTAGGACGATTCTAAGGGCCCACACACTTTTGGGGCCCCCTGAGATGATCTTGGATAGCTAGATTGGTGTGGTAGAGGGCCCAACATCAAATTTTTTCATAGGGCCCAAAATTGCTAGCGGCGCCCCTGCCCCAGAGAGTTAGAACATCCAGCCTTAAATACTCCAAATAGAACAAAAGGGTTAGTTTTGGGGGAGTGGATCAGATATCTTTGAAGAGACTACTCAAAGGAGAACTGAATTCTCATTAGTTTTCCAATCTTTCTAATACTACCAGTGACTGCAGTGAAACTGAGACCATTTTACCATTCGCACTGAGACCTTTAAAAAGACATCAAACATGAAAGGGATAAAACAATAGATTTACAAAATACATCATCACTGGTATATCTGCATTTGGTGACTTGAAACCAGGACAAGGAGAGGGCAAAATGGGGAGGGGGGAGAAATGTTTGTCAGGGTGTTGTCACAGTTTCTGTGAGATCTTTTCCTCAAGATTAGTGACTTTTATTGTTCAATTGCTGAGGTGTGTATCTCAGCTTTTGTCTTAGCACCAAAACCGGCTCTTACAAGGGTAAAGTTAGGGACAGGTGTGGTGGTGTGGGTAAGTTTAAGGGTAAAGTTAGGGACAGGTGTGGTGGTGTGGGTAAGTTTAATGGTAAAGTTAGGCACAGGTATGGTGGTGTGGGTAAGTTTAAGGGTAGGGTTAGGCACAGGTGTGGTGGTATGGGTCAGTTTAACGGTAAAGTTAAGGAGAGGTGTGGTGGTGTCGGTAAGTTTAAGGGTAAAGTTAAGCACAGGTGTGGGTAAGTTTAAGGGTAAAGTGGGTCCAGTTTTTGTAAATAAAATAAATATTATTGAAAACACTATTTCCGTCCCTCTACTTAAAAAAAAAAAAAACTTTAGACATTCTACTGACTATGAGTAACTTTGCAACTACAGGTCAACTTATTCTACTAACCCTAACCTGAACCTAAGAGTCCAACATATGCACTTCAGAAAGTAGTAGGTCACCTCACCTCTGGTCTCCCAGTCTCAGCCAATCATGAAGCTCCTTCAGTTTGTGTTTGTTCACATCAATAATCAAAACATTTGTATTAATGTATATAATAAATAAACATTTGTGTTCAATATTACACACTTTCATGTGACTCAATGCCCATTAGCCTAAAATTAGTTCATTTAGAGAATTATTTATGTATTTTCATATGTAAGCCTTCTTCACTCTAAAAAAGGCTGGATTGTTTCAACCCAGATTTGGATAACATGGACACCCATCCGTTGGGTTAAAAAAATTATTAAATCAATTTGGGTTTGTTCATATTCCCACATTTGGGTTGAAAAAAACATAGCTTTTTTATTAATAATGTAATTTCGTTAGTAAAAACACATTTAGAAAGACAATTCGGCTGTGTGTTATAGTTTTTCTGACAGCTAATGGAGCCACATTTATTTCGCTTTATTTAAACTTGGTTTTCATTTTACTTAATTGTTCTTACTGCCAAATTTATGTGTTTTAAGAGGTTTCCTACATATACGTTTTTCATAACTTGCAGTTTATTTCCTTGATATTTTAATTCCATTAGCCTATTGAAAACTGGCAGTGCACCTTGCATACTGAAAACCATTGTAATTATTACTTAGGTTTATGGAAATTTGGGTGTTTTTAAGAATGCATCCCCATCACAGGTTTTACTTAGGGCCCCCAGAAGTGTAGGATCGGCACTGCATGCAAGATGCTAATCATTTTAACAGGGATCTCAAAAATTGCATGCTATTTTGTATCTAGTGCTGTCCTGAATATTACTGAATTTACTAGCCTCAATTCTAGTCAGAATATGAGTCTGTGTTACGTCCCCTTCTTGTCTAGGGGCGGTGGGGAGAGTAAGATAAAATTGTTAGAAAGGTAAGAGAATGTATACCAAAAGAATAAAGCAAAGGGAGAGAGAGTTGGGTCTGTCTGCAGTGCCAGCACTCATCACACTTACACAGAGTAACTCTTCAAAATGTTTATAAAAAAGTAAAGTCTCTTTAACAGCAATTATGAATTGGTTGGATAACGGTAAAAATTAACTCAAAGAAAACAAGAAAAGACACATCAGGAGGAGGGATTAAAGCCAAAATAACAAACAAAAGGGTAAACTACCTGGGAGTAAGGAATCTAACTAACCTATCAAACAAAATAATCAAAATAAACAACAAATATCTTCCCTGACTACCTTACTATCCCAAAAACAGGAGAAAAACTGAGGTTAGTAAAAACAAAAGTGGCACCCACCTCCCTACTGTGTCATCAAACACACCAAGTTTTATCACTTCAGTAGATGCAACACAGGCTTTCTTAAAGCAGCATTAACTCTCAACACATAGGCTTCAATATTCAACAAAGTCTAGAACAGCAGACAGGCCTTCTCAGTACTTGATGCAAATCAAGGCTTCTGGCAAATCAAGCTGGAATAAGAGATTTCAAAATGATGCACGATGAACACACCCATTGGACAATATCGCTTTCTTTGCTTACTCTTCGGGATCTCTTCAGCATCAGAGGTCTTTCGAAGGTCCATAGCCCAAATGATAGAAGGCATGGAAGGTGTTGTGAACATCATTGATGACCTATTGGTGTGGGGAGAGTTGAAGAGCTGATCAAAGACTGATACAGTTACTGAGAAGAGCAAAAGAAAATGATCTGAAATTGAACAGAAACAAATGCAAAATCAGAATGAAGGAAATCAAATACATTGGGCACATCCTCAGTGCTCAGGTACTAAAGCCAGATAAAGAAAAGATTAAAGCAGTCACTCAGCTACCAACACCAGATGGGAACCTGAAAGAGGCTGATAAGCCCGTATTTGATAAGAGCATCTTCATGGGTCAAGTGGTCAGCAGGAGGTAGAACAGTTGCAAAACAATGTTTCTGATACTCATGACAAGGAAGTACCTGAGTCTCACATTGCTGATAACTCTCATAATGACCAAGAGCCATCATACGTTTCCAGATGTGGAAGATTAGTGGGAATACCTGCGAGATACAGAGTTTCAACACACATGGTGTTGAGTCTTTGGAATTTTGGCATGTAATATAGTTTGTAGTTATAGTAAAATGTTTGTGTAACAAACTATATGTCTATGACTTTTGTCATATGCAAATATAAAAAAAATATATTGTTGGGCATCCGTAGTTGCCACATGAGTAATAAATAAGACTGGCTTCTGAGCAACAGTTCAGAATTCTCTCGTCAATATAAAACTTTAAAAAAAGCACAATGTGCTCTGATTGGTCGGCTGGAGCAGTTGTGTTGTGATTGGTGTTTGGGAAATGTCCCACCCCTTACCAAAACCACCAGTTTCAACACACGACTAACTAACTCAACCAGGCTCCGCCCCTTTATTCTGCATATTAATTATTAGAATGAGGATTATTGTGAGGTGTTTGTTCCCGGAAGAAAACTCAAGACTACCATGGACGGTAACACTTTATTTTAAGGGTCCAGAATAATGCATTAGTTAAGCATTAATTAAGGGTTAACTTGTTCACAACTAAGCATTAGTTAAGCACGAACACACTACTAATTAATGATTAACTTTACATTTTAAGCATTAGTTAAACTAGTAATTAATGATTTGCTTGTTCACAATTATGCATTAGTTAAGCAGTGACACAATAGTTATTAATGATTAACTTAACATTACAGTAAGGGCATATTAGACATTATTTACAACGTAATAAGCCGTATATTATTTTTCTGTAGCTGTGTAATTATATGTCTGTATTTTCTGTTAAGTTAACTGAACAATAAGCCAGTAATTATGTTTAATTACTGCTGATTTTGCCGTTATAAATTGCTAAAATAGTGTAATAAAGACAATTTGACCCCTATTCTGAAGTGAAAGTTTTATTCTCATTAATTATGGCACTTATTGAATGATATTTAAGTTTATTAACCAGAATAAGCCAATAATAAAGCCTAACTACCATTAATACAGTACTAATTAAGGCAATTTGACCCCCTATTCTAAAGTGAAAGTTTAATCCTCATTAATTATGGCACTTATTCAGTGATATTTAAGTTTATTAACCAGAATTAGCCAATAATTAAGCCTAACTACCATTAATACAGTACTAATAAAGGCAATTTGACCCCCTATTCTAAAGTGAAAGTTGTATCCTCATTAATTATGGCACTTATTGAGTTATCACTAAACATTTCGCTGTTTGTGACTTCTGCTGCAAACTCGGTTCAAAGGATTACGTTAAACAAAACTTCACTTTAAAACTCTGAAATTAATAACATTTCTGTAAGCATTTAACCATTATTTATCATGTAATAATTATTTTGTTTGCCGTGGACACAATGACTAGAAAGTACACCAAAACGCAACATAAATTCACAAAATACACCAATTTAATTTGTTCGCTGTAATCCACATCTTTAGAATCCATACGAGGAACTTCTTTATCCAGCGATCTTCATATTCATCTTCATGTTCAACAGCGACCGTAAACAAATCCCGCGCACGTTATGATTTCAAAAAACTCGCTTTACGGCAGTGATATCAAACGCTGATTGGCTCTCGCCTGCTTCGTCACAGATTGCGACAGCCTGGTCTCATTGCGAAAATGTACCTCTGGCAACGTTTTTGCAAACCCCAAAATACGTACCAATATGTACATATCACTGCAGTTTCAAAGTGATATGTCCACTGGGTGCCGCCAAAAGCTTCGTTTTTTTCCCGGAACAGATGAGCGTCAATCTGACGTTTTGTGACATTGTTTTTTTAACGTACACCTACACTAAACCCTAAACCTAACCGATAGTGTTAACAAAAGCAAATGTGACAAAAATACAATAGTAACCATGTCTTGTTAGCTTGTGTGAACTCATCTTTGAGCTCTTTTATCATGACTTGTCTTTCACGGGATTCGTACCTGAGCTTTCATTATTACAAGTACAAATCTGTACCAGCTGAGCTACTGAGCAAACTTATTATATAAAAAAAGCCGAGCATATGGAGCAGATTAAGTGACGCAAACTCCAAAATTTATTCATTTACATGGAAAAAAAAACAATAAAAAGTGCTTGCTGTTTTACTGCCTCTAGTGTTCATTTCACTTTGAAAATGCAGAGATATGTACTTATTGGTACGTATTTTGGCGGTTTGCAAAAACGTTGCCAGAGGTACATTTTCACAATGAGACCAGGTTGGATTGCGACATGCCGTGATTTAGTGTTTGAATGAGAAACGCGCGCGCCTTCAAATAGTTGAGTGAAGCTTAAATTAAATAACTTAAATTCTCTATATCGCCAGAGAGGACTCTGACTGCAACACATTGTCATTTGGACTACTACTGGTACCGCTTTTGACATTTTCACAATAAAGAAATTATTGTGATTACACTTTTGTTATGTTTTTTCTTCATAAGTTCACCCTAACGTTTTAAGAAATGTTTATATGTAGGTTTAGAGGTTTGAGTGAAATTAGTGGCTCAACATATAATTGTAATGCTATATTGTTACTAAAATTTTAATTTTCCAAAACATTTCTGCTCATTAAGTTGTATTGTCATTTTTTATTCTCTGTTTGTTATGTTTGGGTTTAGGGATATAACATGTATCTATAAAATGGTAAAAGGGGAATTGTACATCTTTTTTCATGATATAAAATATATTTTTCGTTTTTTTTTTCTGTAATACATAATACTTTTGTTTCAATGTTAACCTTACCTTAAACCATTTATCCAAATATACAACAAAATTATGTTTTGTGTCATTAAAAGCTGCTTATTCTGGTCAATAAACTTAAATATCACTGAATAAGTGCCATAATTAATGAGGATTAAACTTTCACTTTAGAATAGGGGGTCAAATTGCCTTTATTAGTACTGTATTAATGGTAGTTAGGCTTAATTATTGGCTTATTCTGGTTAATAAACTTAAATATCATTCAATAAGTGCAATAATTAATGAGAATAAAACTTTCACTTCAGAATAGGGGCTCAAATTATCTTTAATACACTATTTTAGCAATTTATAACGGCAAATTCAGCAGTAATTAAACATAATTACTGGCTTATTGTTCAGTTAACTTAACAGAAAATACAGACATATAATTACATAGCTACAGAAAAATAATATATGGCTTATTAAGTTGTAAATAATGTCTAATATGCCCTTACTGTAATGTTAAGTTAATCATTAATAACTATTGTGTCCATGCTTAACTAATGCATAATTGTGAACAAGCAAATCATTAATTACTAGTTTAACTAATGCATAATTACAGACCCTTTAAATGTAAAGTTAATCATTAATTACTAGTGTGTTCGTGCTTAACTAATGCTTAGTTGTGAACAAGTTAACCCTTAATTAATGCTTAACTAATGCATTATTCTGGACCCTTAAAATAAAGTGTTACCAAGTTAACTTTACCCTTTTACTTCCCCATACCATCACACCTGTTCCTAACTTCACCCTTAAACTTACCCACCCCACCACACCTGTCCCTAACTTCAACCTTAAACTTACCCATACCACCACACCTGTCCCTGACTTTACCCTTAAACTTACCCACACCACCACACCTGTCCCTGACTTTACCCTTAAACTTACCCACTCCACCACACCTGTCCCTAACTTCACCCTTAAACTTACCCACACCACCACACCTGTCCCTAACTTTACCCTTAAACTTACCCACACCACCACACCTGTCCTTAACTTCACCCTTAAACTTACCCACACCACCACACCTGTCCCTAACTTCAACCTTAAACTTACCCATACCACCACACCTGTCCCTGACTTTACCCTTAAACTTACCCACACCACCACACCTGTCCCTGACTTTACCCTTAAACTTACCCACTCCACCACACCTGTCCCTAACTTCACCCTTAAACTTACCCACACCACCACACCTGTCCCTAACTTTACCCTTAAACTTACCCATACCACCACACCTGTCCCTAACCACACTTTTCAGAATATGTACTTCCACCTGTTGGCCGAAGTTAAGCCATACTTTTGTGCAACATTGAAATTTCATTTGCCAGTTAACCTAAGGGCAGGAGACTCAGGCTGCGTTCGAAACTGCATACTTCCCTACTATATAGTATCTAAAAAGCAGTAGGTGAGCGAATAGTATGCTCAAATCCTTTGTATTCATAAAAGAGTAGGCGAGAACTACCCGGGTTTTGGAATGTTTCTCGCGAGATTTGGACGTGCATATACTAATGTTGTGTTCAAATATGCCTACTTACCTACTATATAGTAGGCGAAAACGTCTCGGTTACGTATGTAACCCTCGTTCCCTGAAGGAGGGAACGGAGACGTACGTCGGAACTGACCGACGAATTGGGATCTGATCTCAGAGACCAATCTACTTCGAGTGTATTAAAAACGAGCCAATGGAGATTGGCATGCGATCCACGCATTCCACGCACCGCCCCGCAGCGCGGGTATAAATAAGGAAGTGGAATGCTTGATCATTGCTTTTTTCTGCTGAGGAGCCGAACTAGTGACTCGGCCCCCTAGCGGAAGCACAGCACCTGGCGACGGGACGTACGTCTCCGTTCCCTCCTTCAGGGAACGAGGGTTACATACGTAACCGAGACGTTCCCTTTCAGTCGGTCACGTTCGACGTACGTCGGAACTGACCGACGAATTGGGATCCCTACCAAAACGCCAGGGCTGGCCCTTCCAGCGTCCTGCTTGAGCGCACTGGACCGTCTTAGATGGTACGGAAGTCAGGGCTCCAAGCAGGGAGGTCAGTCACTGCTGTTTCTGCAAGACCCACTCAGTGTGACTATTGGATAACGCTGGGAAGCGTGCCCGTCTCGGGAGATGGTACACTGCGGAGCCACGTCCTTCAGTAGAAGGCTAGGTGGCGGAATACACATAAGGACTAACCTGGCAGGGTAGTGCAACATATGGCAGTCTCTGGGGTGGTTCCAGCCTGATCCCAGGGGGGAAAGAACACGCCCAGAGACGACAGAGCGGGCTCTGTCAAGGGAAAGACACGGGGCTAGCCGAGTAGGGTAGCTGGTACTGTGGAAGAATACACATATGGGGTAGCCGTGAGGGGACCGCTACATATGGAACCCAGCCTACACACACGTTTCACAAGCATACGGGTGCAGGCCTGGCGTCAGACGGCCGCAACGTCTGGCACCGCAGGGGTGACGGAGGAGCTCGACAGGGTTAGCCGTTTCCGGGGAACACAACTGGAGAAAAATAGACGCACGTATCCGGCCCAGAGGGCGGGAGTGGCGTTGCAAGCCGACACTTAGAACGGGCACTTAGCGCTACTGGCCCCTGGGGGCGAGGATGCGGGAAGATACCGGCTCTACACGGAGGCTATAGAATCTAGCGAACGTGTTAGGTGTCGCCCAGCCCGCAGCTCTACAAATATCTGTCAGCGAGGCGCCTTGAGCCAGCGCCCAGGAAGAAGCAACACTCCTTGTTGAGTGTGCTCGCAACCCGAACGGGCAAGGCACGTCTTGGGACTGGTAAGCCAAGACGATAGCATCCACTATCCAGTGGGCTAACCTCTGCTTGGAGACAGCCTTTCCCTTCTGCTGGCCTCCGTAACAGACGAAGAGTTGCTCTGAGGTCCGAAAGCTTTGAGTCCGGTCGACGTAAGCGCGGAGAGCGCGGACGGGACATAACAAAGCCTGGGCTGGGTCTGCCTCCTCCGAAGGCAGCGCTTGCAGGTTCACTACCTGGTCCCGGAAGGGAGTAGTAGGAACCTTGGGCACGTATCCAGGCCGGGGTCTCAGGACAACGTGAGAGTTGGCCGGCCCGAATTCTAGGCACGATTCGTTGACCGAAAGTGCATGCAGGTCCCCTACCCTCTTGATGGAGGCCAATGCCGTCAGAAGCACTGTCTTCATTGACAGGATTTTAAGCTCCACAGACTGCAAAGGCTCAAAGGGAGGGCTCTGAAGTGCTCTGAGCACTAGAGCTAAGTCCCAAGAGGGTAACGAGTTTGGACGAGGAGGATTTAGCCTCCTCGCACCTCTGAGGAACCTGACGATTAGGTCGTGCTTTCCTAAAGACTTACCTTCGACTGCGTAGTGATACGCCGCTATTGCTGCGACGTACACTTTGAGGGTGGAGGGAGACAGCCTTCGCTCCAGCCCATCTTGCAGGAAAGAAAGCACGACACTAACCGAACACCTTCGGGGGTCTTCCCGGTGGGAAGAGCACCATTCAACGAACAGGTTCCACTTCAAGCGTAGAGGCGCCTCGTAGAGGGGGCTCTAGCAGAAGAGATGGTGTCCACCACTGCCTGTGGTAGACCACCTAGAACCTCCGCGTCCCGTCCAGGGACCAGACATGGAGTTTCCAGAGGTCTGGACGCGGGTGCCATAGAGTGCCCCGTCCCTGAGAAAGAAGGTCCCTCCTCAGGGGGATCGGCCAAGGAGGGGCTGTCGCGAGGAGAGTTAGTTCTGGGAACCAGGTCCGGTTGGGCCAGTAGGGTGCAACTAACAAGACCTGCTCCTCGTCCTCCCTGACCTTGCACAGGGTCTGTGCAGGAAGGCTCACTGGGGGAAACGCATATTTGCGCAGATCCCGGGGCCAGCTGTGCGCCAGTGCATCCGTGCCGAGGGTGCCCCCGGTCAGGGAATAGTACCACTGGCAATGGGTCGAGTCCGGAGAGGCAAACAGGTCTACCTGTGCGGCTCCGAAGAGGTCCCATATCAGCTGGACCGCCTGGGGATGGAGTCGCCGCTCCCCCGGAGGTGTCGACTGGCGAGAGAGCTCGTCGGCTGTCTGGTTCAGCGCACCTGGGATGTGAATGGCACGAAGCGACCTCAGATGCTTCTGACTCCAAAGGAGGAGGTGGCGGGCGAGTTGGAACATGCAACGGGAGCGTAGACCACCCTGACGGTTGATGTACGCAACGGCCGCAGTGCTGTCCATACGGACCAGTACATGCTTGCCACGTAGCGGCCCCTTGAGGCGGCGCAGTGCCAAGTGTACCGCTAACAACTCGAGGCAATTGATATGCCAATGCAATTGAGGTCCCGTCCACAGACCTGAAACTGCATGCCCGTTGTACGTGGCCCCCCAGCCCGTGGAGGAGGCATCCGTGAAGAGCACAGCATGCCTGGACACTTGTTCTAAGGGCACCCCGGCCCGGAGAAACGAAGCGTCGGACCATGGGCTGAAGTTTGGCGGCAGTAAAGAGTCACTGGGACCCGGTACTGGCCGCTCTGCCACGCCCACCTCGGGACTCGGCCATGGAGCCAGTGTTGAAGCGGTCTCATATGAAGCAATCCGAGCGGCGTTACCGCGGCTGCAGATGCCATATGCCCCAGGAGCCTCTGAAAAAATTTCAGTGGGACCGCTGTCCTGCTCTTGAACGAATTCAAGCAGTTCAACACCGACCGGACCCGCTCTTCCGTGAGGCGCGCAGTCTGGCTGACCGAATCCAGCTCCATACCGAGATAAGAGATCCTCTGTGTGGGACAGAGTTTGCTCTTCTCTCGGTTGACCCGAAGGCCCAACAGGCTGAGGTGACTGAGCACCATGTCCCTGTGTTCGCACAACTGCTCCCGAGACTGGGCGAGTATAAGCCAGTCGTCAAGATAGTTGAGGATGCGAACGCCGCGTTCTCTGAGCGGAACAATGGCTGCCTCTGCGACTTTCGTGAAGACGCGAGGCGACAGGGACAGCCCGAAGGGCAAGACTTTGTACTGATATGCCTTCCCCTCGAACGCAAAACGTAGGAACGGTCTGTGTCGAGGAAGGATAGAGACATGAAAGTACGCGTCCTTCAGGTCGATCGCTGCGAACCAATCTTGGGGACGGATGCATTCGAAAATGCGTTTCTGCGTTAGCATCCGGAACGGGAGCTTGTGCAGGGCCCGATTCAGGATACGCAGGTCCAAGATTGGCCGTAACCCACCCCCTTTCTTGGGTACAATGAAGTATATCGGCTGGAGGAACCGGCTCGACCGCGTCCTTCGCCAGTAGGACATCGATCTCTGACCGCAAGACCTGGGCATCGCTGCTCCGCACGGAGGTGAAGAGGATGCCCCTGTACTTGGGAGGCCGGCGAGCGAACTGAATCGCGTAGCCGAGTCTGATGGTACGGATGAGCCAGCGAGACGGCCTGAGGGCCGAAGCCTAGAGACCGCACAAGCGGGACCAACGACACTACAGACGTACCCGGGGTGGGGCAGCGAGGTGGAATAGACAGACCCGACTCGGGAGGCCCGGAGGCGGCCCGGAGTGTTGTCTGAGTATTCCAGGGTGGGGCAGAGTGTGGGTGAGAAGGCCCGGGGGCGTTCTCGGTGCCCACACTGCTGCCCCCTGGCGAAGGGAGGGGAGGAAAGAAGTGACAAGGCCCGGGGGCGTCGCACACTGCCAACCTGGCCCTCTTGGGGCCCAGAGAGAGAGGAAACTGCTCTGAAAATGTGGGTACCGCTGGACTCCGGAGAGCCAGCGGCAGAGTATTGACACCAGTCAGGGCCCCCGGTCCTCCTCCGGGGGGGTGAGGGAGGGGTGCGGACACCAACTCCCTCAGAGCAGCTCCTGTTCTCCCTGGGCTGCCCATCTCAGGGCCGCTTGCCCTTACGCTTGCTTGTAGACTAGCAAGCCCTGAGTGGGTTGGGCGCCTCCCTTACGTCCGGCACCCTGGGTTTCGCAGGGGCGGACGCAGGGGGGGCGCCCTTGGCGACAAGCAGGCCGAGGCGCTGCGAATTAGAATTTTTTTTTTTTTTTTTTAAACCACCTCTGTCTGCTTCTAGGCCATCGAGAACTGCTGGGCAAAGTACTCAACGGCGTCGCCGAAGAGGCCAGCCTGACAGACAGGGGCGTTAAGGAACCGAACTTAGTCGGACTCACGCATATCTGCCAGGTTTAGCCCCAGGTTCCTGGACCACTAGTGTGGACATCGCCTGACCCAGGGAGCGTGCAGTGACTTCCGTCGCCCAGAGAGCGAGGTCCACCGCCGCACGCAGTTCCTGCATAACCCCTGGGTCGGGACTACCCTCGTACATGCAGGACAGAGGGTAGTGAGAGAGGGAAAAATTTATACAGATTTCGGCCCTTTTGGTGTTCCATATTTTGACACCAAATAGTTCCATACTGCTAATTTTTCCAATGCCCATCCGGGAAAAAAGGCACGGGGGTAGGCAAGGCGATTTAAGCGTTGCACTACGCCTCAGCCACCCGGGAAAGCATGGCTGTCAACTCTGAATCTGATTCAGCAAGAGCACACACCATTATAGTGGGAAACTCAGCATCATCTATCCAGTGCATGACAGCCCTCTCTCCGATGCAGCAATTGACATCTGTCCTCTGCCAGAGCCACAAATGAAACATTAGGTCTCCTTGTTTTAAAAGGACCAGCAATCCCATCTGTAAGCTACCAGCAGGCATGTGAAACAGTGAACGTGGCCGTCAAACTCGACGGCACACGGTGCGCTGAACGCTCAAGCCCTATGAAAAGGCAAGACGAACACGGCACAGACGTGGTCAGGTTCTCATGAGAGAACATGAACCACCCACGAACAAAGTCTCGGCATGCTCATGATGCGATAGAGGAGTGGGGGCCCGAAGAGATGTACCCGGCGGGGATGCCCCACTGTAATCCTCAGGTCCACCAAAGCTTATTAGCTAAAGTAGTCCTTTTCTGATGCACCAGAAAAGAAACTAGATCAGGGAATAAGGAAAAGGACTCAACCCCATTTGAGGTTTCATAGTCTGGACCGCGCATCTAGAGAGTGCCGAGTGACGCGCTTGGTTGCCGTGGCAACCCCCGCTGTCAGCCGGCGCTCGACGGCACACGTTGCGCTGAACACTCGAGCCCTTCGAGAAAGGTGAGACGAACAACGCGCCGACATGACCATGCTCTCCTGAGAGAGCATGGATCACCCACGAACGCAATCACACATGTTTATATGTGAGAGAGATCGTGGCCGTCAAATGAGGACAGGAAACAACCGCATCCAGAAACACACGGTTTGAATGTCATCTTGAAAAAGACGCAGGGTCAAACCGTGTTGCTCTTTTAGAAAAGGAAAACCGCTCTTTCAGTGCTGAAGCACTCAGGGAGATGACCGCGGCTCACGCAGTTCAAATAGTGCAAGCCTGCATGAGCACTCAGAATGGAAACGCCCAGCCAACCAACAAAACCAGCTCTTTATCTCCTCTGAAGCGGCCACCCGCTGAAAAGCGCCGTCACACCCGCACTGGAACAGCAATCCTTCTCACGAGACTCGAATAACACTCTTCGTAGACACAGCAATGACGCTGTTCGGCTCCGAAAAAAAAGGCAATGATCAAGCATTCCACTTCCTTATTTATACCCGCGCTGCGGGGCGGTGCGTGGAATGCGTGGATCGCATGCCAATCTCCATTGGCTCGTTTTTAATACACTCGAAGTAGATTGGTCTCTGAGATCAGATCCCAATTCGTCGGTCAGTTCCGACGTACGTCGAACGTGACCGACTGAAAGGGAACAGTACGTGAAAGGAGTAGTATGTTCAAAACCTCAGTAATCATAAAAGAGTAGACGAGAAGTTCCCAGATGGCCTACTGATTCCGCCCAGATTGTGAAGCCTTCATCGTTGGATACTTTTCTTTCCCTGCCTTCCTATGATGCCACAGGAAAGGATACGTCATTAGCGAATACGGTGGAGAAAAGCAGCGCGGGTGTTTTCTAATGTGAGTATTACAAACCCAGATCACTGTTCCCTTGTGTTAAAATCACATTTGTTGAGCTACTGTAGAGTTAACGGTTGAATTGTTGAAGGTGTAAAGACGTCAGACAGTAGAGTACACTGCATGAAAAGTGGGATTTTCGACCCCGTAAATGCCTGTAGACTCCCGGAAATCTCCCTAATTTTCGGCAGTTGTTGAAGGCAAGATGCAAGATGCAAGATGGCGCCGCCGTGCTCGGTCGCCGTGCAGGTCGCTCCGCTAAGACTTTGCTTTTATTTATTATTCTACTCTCTTTTACTCTCTATTTTTTCCAACGGATCATCTGCTTTGATCTGTTACGACAGCAAAACACTTCTGGAAATTGGTTACCGCTACACTGACCTGTTTCAGGACACTTTCTCCAATCTTCCATCTGAGATTCGCCGGGACGCCGAGTTGAACAATGGCCACTCGAGTCGACGGCGAAGATTCAAAAAACACCGCGGGAAACGCGCTGGGATCCGCAACAGACTGAGAAAAAGAGCATTCAGTCCTCCTCTCCCGAGCATTTTGCTCGCAAATGTCCAATCCTTGGAGAATAAGATGGACGATCTTAGAGCCAGGATAAGTTTTCAACGGGACATGAGAGACTGCAACATCTATTGTCTGTCCGAAACATGGCTCACGCCAGCGGTCCCGGATACAGCCGTGACGCCGTCCGAGAACTTCTCTGTTTTTCGGATGGACAGAACAGCCGAGGCCGGGAAATCTAAAGGCGGTGGAGTGTGTTTCATGATAAACAAGAAATGTTGCGATCCTAGGAACATCTCCATTCTTTCGCGATCCTGCTCGCCTCACTTGGAACATTTAACTATCATTTGCCGGCCTTTCTACCTACCGAGGGAGTTTTCCTCGGTCATCACCACTGCCGTTTATATTCCACCACAAGCAGACACGGGGCTGGCTTTATCTGCCCTCCATGATGTGACCAGCGGCTTCATAAACAAACACCCCGACGCTGCTTTCATCGTCGCGGGTGATTTTAACAAAGCAAACCTAAAGAAAGTATTGCCAAACTTTCACCAGCATGTCTCCTGTCCCACACGAGGAGCAAACACACTGGATCATTGCTACTCTCCGTTTAAGAACGCCTACAAAGCTCGTTCACAGCCAGCTTTTGGCAAATCGGACCATGCCGCCATTTTCCTCACACCGGAATATAAACAAAGGCTCGTTCAAGAGCCCCCGGTGAGGAGGGAAGTCAAACGCTGGTCATCCCATTCAGAGATCACGCTACAGGCAGCTCTTGATGACGTCGACTGGGACATGTTCCGCGCGAGTTCTGAAGACGTCAGCGAGTTCACAGAAGTGGCGCTCTGCTTTATTAACACACTGACAGAGCAAGCCACACAAACATTAACTATAACGTCCTTCCCTAATCAGAAACCGTGGGTGGACAGTTCAATTCGCACTGCAGTAAACTCGCGCACCACCGCTTACAATGCCGGTCTCCTAACGGGGGATATGAGGGAGTACAAAGCTTCATGTTACGCCCTCCGGCGCGCCGTTAAAGCCGCAAAACTCCGCTATAAAGACAGAGTGGAATCTCATTTCCAACTCAACGACTCCCGGCGGATGTGGCAGGGACTGAGGACCATCTGTGCTTTTGGAACTAAATCCTCTGCAGAGGTGAGAGCTGATCCGTTGCTGGTGAACGAGCTAAACTCTTTCTACGCTCGCTTTGATGGTAATCGCGGCAGCGCGACTCCGGCGAGTGACGCGTCAGAGAGAGTCCCTCAGAGCAGCAACGGTCACGTGATCTCTGTCTCGGAGGACGAGGTTCGGAGGGCACTCAAACGTGTGGATGTCAGGAAAGCTGCTGGGCCGGATGGTATTTCAGGTCGTGTTCTGCGGTCCTGTGCTGATCAGCTCGCAGGGCTCTTTACATCCATATTCAACGAGTCCCTTGCTACATCTGTTGTCCCCACCTCCTTCAAACGATCCTCCATCATCCCTGTACCTAAGATCAGTAAACCCTCTTGCTTAAATGACTATCGTCCAGTGGCTCTCACATCTTTAGTCATGAAGGTCTTTGAGAGACTCATTAAAAACAACATTTGTTCCTCCATTCCTGACACTTTGGACCCTCTTCAGTTTGCCTATCGTCCCAATAGATCGACTGAAGATGCCATTTCTCACGTCCTTCACTCCTGCCTCACTCACATCGACAGCAAAAGTGGGAACTATGTCAGGTTGCTATTTATTGACTATAGCTCAGCCTTTAACACCATAGTTCCCATTAAGCTAACACACAAACTCCTGGATCTAGGCCTGAATTCTTCTCTCTGCCTCTGGATTGAAGATTTCCTCACTGGCAGACCCCAGGCGGTGAGAGTAGGCCAGTTCACCTCCACCTCCATCACCCTGAGTGTTGGAGCTCCACAGGGCTGTGTGCTGAGTCCCCTGCTCTACTCTCTCTACACCCATGACTGTTTGTCCACACACAGCTCCACCTCGATCATCAAGTTTGCTGATGATACTGTTGTCCTGGGTCTCATCTCCAACAACAATGAGACGGCATACTTGGACGAAGTGGAGCAACTGACATCATGGTGCCAGGACAACTGTCTCTCTCTGAATGTTAACAAGACCAAAGAACTGATTGTGGACTTCAGGAAGAGACAGCATCGGTCATACTCCCCTCTCATGATCAGCGGGACACCGGTAGAGAGAGTGAGCAGCTTCAAATACCTGGGTGTGAACATCTCCGAGGATCTGACCTGGACTACACACATCCAGACACAGGTGAAAAAAGCCAGGCAAAGACTGTACCACCTGCGCCAGCTGAGGAAATTCAGGGTTTCACCAGCCATCCTGAAAACTTTCTATCGAGGGGCGATAGAAAGTGTCCTGACTCAGTGCATCACAGCATGGTACGGGAACAGCACCAGTCATGATGGCAAAGCCCTGCAAAGAGTGGTGCGCTTATCCGAGCGCATCTCAGGCTCAGCTCTCCCGTCTCTGCAGGACATCTACACCAAACGCTGCAGAGGTAGAGCTACTAAAATCATCAGAGACATTAATCACCCTGCAAACTCTCACTTCACCCTGCTGCCATCTGGTAAGCGCTTCCGTAGCCTGATGGCAAAGACTGAAAGACTCAGGAGGAGTTTCTTCCCCCAGGCCATCAGACTCCTGAACTCAGTCACGTGACTTCACTTCACCCCGCACACGCATAAACATACGGTTTTTTAACATTAACATCCACATACTGCAATTGCACTGCACTTTACTTTCCTATTGTTACTGCGTAACAACCTGTAATAAACCTAGCACATTATACTTCTTTATATATACATATATATATATTTTATGTTAACCACTTATTTTTAAGTCTACAGTTTATCTCACTTATCATATCCACATATTTTTTATATTTTTATTTATCTTATTTCCTATTTTTATCTTTTACTTGATTTATTTATAATTCTACTTATGTTAATACTTTTTATTCTAATTTTATTCTATTTCTATTTTAATTTCTTGTAACTGTTATTTGCACTGTCCATGGAGCGGACCTGTTTACATTTCACTGCCAGTTGTATATTGTGTATATAACTGTGTATGTGACAAATAAAACTCTTGAATCTTGAATCTTGAATCAGTTTTCGACAATTTAGAGGCAGCGAACGTCGCGTTCGTCTGTGCCACAAATTGCCGTAAACGAACCATGACGTAGGTGGAGAGCCCCCCCGCTGAGAGACCGTGCGGAGGTGCGACGCCTCTAATTAGCATATGAATTGCAGCGAAACCAGAGAGTCAACGGCCTGACTTGAATTTACTCACTCAGTATTGGCTGAGGCCACTACTTTTAAACAAGAAAAATCCCTTGTGATTGGTTGGCAGATCACTGCAAACCAATCATTATTGGTCCCCCTGGCTCATTATAAATGTAAACCCCAATGATAATAATAATAATAATAATAATAATAAATATATAATTTATGTTGTAATAATTTGTTTTATATTAATGTTATTGTGCTATGAAGTATTCATACCATCAAGGAATATATGTGAAAATTATACGGACCGTGCCGTTTATTCAAAGAAAGAGCTTCATTTATAAACACACAGCTGTTCATTCAAAGAAAGGGCTTCATTTATAAAACACAGCTGTTTATTCAAGGAAAGAGCTTTATTGTTAAACACACAACTATGTACAGTGCAGCAGTAATGTCTCGTAATGTAATGTAAAGTTCGGCGAGCTCCAGGCTGCGAGAGGGCGGTGGCCGCACAATCCATCGAGACAACCCCGTCAACAAAGCCGTCTTCCTCGTCAAACATGAGTTCAATGGTCGCGGACTTCCAAATGTCCACCTCATCCTCAGCACACTCTCGCTTCCAGCAACTGTAATACAATCCATAAAGACAATAAGCAACCTGAAAAATACTCACATTGACAAAAAACGGATCTAATATAATAAATCTTACCCTTTTTCTTCTTGATCGACTCCGAGCTAAACTTCGCAGTTTCCGCCTGCGATGTAAGTTCAGGTTGTTTGTATCTGAAGTTCCGGCGTGTCGATTCATAATACGTCTTACAGGCAGCTGGAAAACAATTACATGAGACTGGTATTAATAAAAACAGTCACGGTAAAATTAAACAAGGAATGAGAAAAACATTAGAAGTTATACTTACACACAATGTCGTCATGATCAGCGGTTAAATCTGGACTCGCGGAAATCGCTCCAAGCAGATAAGAGCTCACGGCTTCGTTATGAGGCGAGGATAGTCTGTGAAATCAAAATGTGCAGTTTTAAGCTCGGATCTATTAACGCATCCATTTCCTTATACAGCTGAATAAAAGCATATTCTTTCAATCGTAACGTTACATTACCCATGCCCTGGTTCATAGCGCCTGCAGTTTGCCTCAGAGTTGTGAAGACGCCGGAGAGCTGAAAAATAGTCGAAAAAGTTGGCCGCATCCATGCAGAGGAGTTGAAAGGGAGCTGAAGGCGAGACGGCGTCACTCCAGTCATTGTTGATCACGAAAAAGCAAAGCAGTAGTGATGTTACGTTCGTGAACGAATCGTTCTTTTTGAACGAATCTTTTAGGTGAACGAATCGTTCTCGTTCAAGTGGTCCACTGACTCATATTTCTCCTTCACTGAAATTCCTCCCTCCACAGCAGCGTGGCACTGTTAGCAGCGAGGAGCGAGCGCATGCGCAGCTCTGTGGACTGTTTCATACTGTCAATGACAAAACTTCGAGCCAATAGCGTTCGAGTATAAGATGTGACGGAGCAAGTGATTTGTTGAAATCAGTGAACGAATATACCTTTTACTGACCAAGATGCTTTTGAGTCCGACTCTGACTCTGAACCAAAGACTGATCTCCTCCTCGACTTGTTCGTGAACGAAATGAACCAGCTATTGAACGATACTGATAGCAAACATGTAGAGCTCGGCTTGTGTAGTTAGGCATATACGGTATGCAGCAAAGAAAGACATGTACACTTTACCATTTTAATGAAAACAGTGTAATAATGCAGGCTGATGGTTAAATGATTACTTAAGGACTGATGTATTGTGTTTGTATTATTTATTTTCATTGTTGTTGTTTTATAAAATGAATACAAATTACTTCATTACGTTCGAGTCATGTCATGCATTTCTCCAAAAACTGTAAAACAAATAAAAAATGCGATATTATTGGAGGTAACGAACACGTCCATCACTGACCGAGTTGCTTTTATTGAGTCTGAACGAGAGATCTCGTCAGTTTATGACAGTTTACAAAGAAGGGAGTCCAACAACAAACTGATTTTAAGAAATGTATTAAATTAACAAGAAAATGAAACAAAAGAATGTTAAGAGGTGAATAAAATAAAAAAAAATTTATGTATTTTGGCTGTGTGCGTGTGTGTGTGTGTGTGTGTGTGTCTGCCTGCACAGATGTGTGTGTGTGTGTGTGTGTGTGTGTGTGTGTGTGTGTGTGTGTGTGTGTGTGTGTGTGTGTGTGTGTGTGTGTGTGTGTGTGTGTGTGTGTGTGTGTGTGTGTGTGTGTGTGTGTGTGAGTGAGAGAGAGAGATAGAGAATCACAAGAGTCCGGAAATCAGTCCACAGAGGGGCTTAATTTATCCTTATATTCTTCAACCTCATTGAGGTTTCAGACCACCAAGGAGCTCCAGAAAAACCTATTATATTTATTTTCACTTTATTTAAGTTAATGGGTGTGGCAAATGTGTTTCAATTACATATAGGCATAACACCGTAACTTTTTATTTTGTGTGTATTTTTTTTTACATAACATTGGTTATTGCTAATGACATACAGAGTAATTAATCTACTCTGTTAGCCCGGACAAGTTGAATCTACTTAAAAAATTGGATCAAACTGGTTGCCCTAAAAATGTAGTAATGTGAACTGGGGGGACAACTGCCAAGCAAGGCCCACCTCAATTTCCGTCAATTTATGGCAGTTTTCAGTGTTGCCTGCAAATTGCCGTGCACAGTCGTAAACCTGAAGTTTCACGGCAATCTACAGTGCCACATACTGACGAAAATCCCACTTTTCATGCAGTGGTAGTTGTGATTGTGCTGTAAAACATGCTTTATTATGTATAGCTAATAGGGGATCTCCAGTAACACACGCACGAGTCTCCAAAGTGGATTTACACACATTCTAAAAACATATGCATCGTATAGACTCTTTGTACTGTCCTCAACATAGTTTCTGTTTTAACAGTCAGGTAAACTCCCTTCCCTCACACGACTCTGAAGACAACAAGTTTGATTGCCCACCGGTTTAATGGTCTTGGGTATGGAGTAAAAAAGTGATGCTGTTGCAAAGTTTAAGATTACAGTGATATTTGGAGATTTAAGAGAGCCATCTTTACCACTGCCTGCATGGAGCACTCACTAGTTCCTGATTCATGTAAATACAGGAAATCGCAGAATTCAAACTGATAGGTCCTTAAGGGGGCTTTGACACTCGGCACGTTTGCGGCGGTCCGAGTCTGAGCGCGATTGTTCCTGGTACCTCCTGGTGTGCTGCCAGTGTGTTGTATCAGCGGCCAATGAGCTTGTTGCTCAACATTCAAAGGCATAAATCCTTTTTAAACACATAAAGACTTTGAAGCATATGTAGAAGTGCATGCACTGATTTGTGGCTGAGTAAAATGTATTCACTGGCAGTGGTCTAGTCTTCTCCTATCAAAATCAGAATCAGTAAACAATATTTTAGTTACATGTGCAAATTTCCCAGATGCTTTTATCCAAAGTAGGTTCAAGTTAGAAATTTCATCAGTACATGTCTATCCCTTGTTCATTTTGAACAGAACCATTGACCCTTGATTTCTAGTGCCATGGTTTGCTGTTTGAAATTCTCATGGTATAATCAATCACTTTATGTGTAATCATCTTGTGATCAATTTGTAAGTAATGAAGTTCGTTCATAAGGGAAGGAGGAGGCGGGAACCGGCAAACATTCAACATAATACTTATATTTATAAAATGCCAAATAGTATTCACTGAAACACTGTTTTTACTCTGTTTGAAATACTCAGGGTGTAATCAAACACTTTATCTTGTGATCAATGTGTTCTCATGGTGTACTGTTATCTTCTGAGTGCTGGTATGAGCCAAGCAAGATCACAACACAACTTGTGTAGGTGTTACATATCACTTTGTGTGTGTTTATAGTTAAATAAAGACCAAATACAATTATCCAATTCATTGGAATACATTATTCAATAAGGAACAACACATACTGGTTACATGTTTATTGTTATATTAAACGATCACTGCTCAGTTTTCATATGGTCCCAATCTAAAGATTAAAGTAACAATGAAGCGGTGTAGCAGTTAGTGAAATAAAATATATTCACTCAAGTGATGATTGACCAATTATGATGCCACCTGCGCTGCAGTTAACCAACAGAATCAAACAAGCATACAAGCTCTTCTGTACAAATACTTTGAGACAGGATAAAAATCCTTTGACCCTTTGAATGTTTCACCAGTTTAAAATTATACTTTGTTATTCAAAACTTCAGATGACATTTATTCATTTAACTAAAACAATTAAATGTTTTTAGTTCCACTTTTAAAAGAGGGACCAAAAGAAATTACAAATTATATATTACAACAATGTAAGTTCTAATTGTATATTGTTTATAATTTACTTCATTAATATGTTACACATAGAAATTTGCAAGCAAAAACAATGCTTGTTCCAACAAAACACTGCTTACATACTGACATCTGGCGAACTCACACTCAACCCTGCAAGACCATGCTGGTGATTTTGCTTGAGTCCACCAACTAAACCAGCACTAAACTAGCACTATCCAGCATAAACATGTCAGATTTTTCAGCAGCTTACACAGTTTAAACAGTATTTTTTTCTCTGTTTGAAATTCCCATGGTTTAATCAAACACTTTATGTGTGATCATCTTGTGATCAATGTGTACTCAGTGTAAACAGTCATTTTTACTCTGTTTGACATTCCCATGGTTTAATCAAACACTTTATGTGTGATCAATGTGTACTCAAGGTAAACAGTCAAACAGTCTTCATTCATTCATTTCTCTGGTTGGGTAAATGTAGTTGTTTAGTCTCGTTTTCATTCCAGGACACTATCCACTATTTTACAGACATTTTCATTAACCCTAAAACACAACACAAGTGAAAGTGACGTGACGTGTGACCCATACTTGGAATTTGTGCTCTGCATTTAACCCATCCAAGTGCACACACACAGTAGTGAACACACACACCATGAACACACACCCAAACAGCAGTGGGCAGCCAAATTGCTGCGGCCTTGCTCAAGGGTCTCACCTCAGTCGTGGTGTTGAGGGTGGAGGAGAGTGCAGGTTATTCACTCCCCCCACCGACAATTCCTTCCGGACCTGAGACTCAAACCTGTAACCTTCTCTAACAATTAGGCCACGACTGCCCACAATGAATGCGTAAATAAAAATATAGGTAAAACACACCGATAACATTTTTTAAGAACCAATCCAAGACCAAAAATCTTAGTATCAGCCTATACGAATAAGATACTGTAACGCGGTTCGTTGTTTTAATGGGCAGGAAGGAAGAAGGCAGGGTCGGCGTGACTGGGACTTGCGACTTTATTGCTCAAACTTTTCAGATACAAACATAACGGGCGCACGTGGGCGCATAAACACATTAACGATCACTCAAAACTTGTCAGGACAATCACTCGGGTTCCACTCTGTTTCCCCAGGCAGGAAGTGGGTGCGCAGTCCCAATCCAACTATCTCTCTCGTCTCTCTCCCCGCAGCGCCTTATATGCAGTCTCTCCACACCAATTACTGCAATCAGAGACAGGTGTTTGTCATTTGCACTTGACCTACTTACCGACCGCTTGGCTCCGCTCCCTCTCTCCCGCTACAGACCTCGCAAAACCAGGCCCCCTCCGCCACAGATACTATTATACTTTTGTGTGTGGAACTGATGATCACTCCTTTCACAGTTTCGGCATCGACTGCGAGGTTTCCTCTCACAAAAGAGCTCACACGTGGCACGTCCTTTTAAGGATGTCTTGCCCATGTGCTTCTGGGTGCGGTCGATCTCTTTCGCCTTCTGATAGGCACAATCACTGTTTGACGTGTTTGGGCTTTCAGCACTCTCAGGTAGCGCTTGTGGATGACTCATGTTCCCACTGCGGGAACATGGCCATCTCTGTGCTACGGTCGAGGCTCTGTGAACTCCGTGGGGATGCCGGAGCAAGAGTCCCCTCTGCCACACCCCAATCTGCAGTCTTCACGAGAGGCGGCACTTTGGCTGGTGGCCAGGGTGACCTGAGGGTGACGGTGTGGAATAAAGCTCCGACGCTCATGCCCCGGCCCACACCCCCCTCTCAGACACCGCACCTGCCGTACATTCCGGCGAGTACATCGGGGCCGGCTCCTGCTGTCCTGACTGTCTCGTTTGGTGCCGCGGAGGACGAGGAGATGTTGATCGGCGCATCACAAGGTGGGCTGGAGTCATCTGAGGATGATGATTCGGCTGTGCTGCAGCCTCCGGGTGGTTCAGCATTGCCGAGTCAGACCCAGAGTTGACAGCCATGCTCTCCTGGGCAGCCGCGAGTCTCATCCCGCGCAGAGGAAACCGCAGGAAGGCATCCAAGACTGCTCCAGCCCCGCAGCCTGACACCCCCATCCCTGAGCCCACAGAGATCGGTGATGACAGTGTGCACTGCCCCCGGGCCCCACCACTCGCATCCCTCTCTTTGGCCTGGCGAAGGGTGCGATCGAGCCTGTCCCTCCAGCTGAAATGAAGTCCGGCTTCTACAGCCCCTACATCATTGTGCCCAAGAAAACCGGTGGGTTACGGCCAATCCTGGACCTGCGCGTCCTGAACTCCCTTCACAGGCTTCTGTTCAGGATGTTGACAGCAAAACGCTTTTTCGAATGCGTTTGTCCAGCCAATTGGTTTGAAGCGATCCACCTGAAGGACGCCTACTTCCATGTCTCCATCCTACCTCGACACAGACCGTTCCTGTGGTTTGCTTTTGAGGGGCGGGCATATCAGTATGTGGTCCTCCCATTCGGGCTATCTCTGTCCCCTCGCGTCTTCATGAAGATTGTCGAGGCAGACCTTGCGCCACTCAGGCAGCGCGGAGTTCGCATCCTAAACTACCTCGACGACTGGCTCATCCTGGCTCACTGTCTCTTTACTGAACTCAAACCCCCGTTGATCCACTCCCCTCATATACTGATAACTCTCCTACCTCACATCCGCCTTCACTTTGTTATTTGCACTACCGACTGTTTATTACAGTAACAACTGTTTACTAATGCATTTTGCACTACCACACCGTAACTGGATTATGCTCATTTGCACTGCCGACTGTTATTTACAGTACCAACTGTTTACTTTTGTATTTTGCACCGTACTTCTAACTGTAATATGCAATCACTTTCCACTGCACTTTTACACTTTTTTCGGATAGCTTCTGTCCATAATTTATTGCACTACCTTAATCCACTGCCATATTCCTCATTTTAGCCTAACATATCATTGTATACCTCTATCTGTAAAATTCTGTTTATAGTAATAGCCATCTGTATATTATATTATATTCATAGTACATATTGTCACATGTCTGTCCTGTCTTGTGAAGCACATGTGGTGGTTTGTTATTTTCCGTCCTTGTCTAGTTCCCACCCTCCTTGTTATCATCTTATTGGTTTAATTTGCCCCACCTGTGTTCCCTCGTTACCTGCTTTATTTGTCCCCTTTATAAGTTCCTTTGTGTTTTGCAGTCCTGGTCGGTTCATTCTGTCACGGGATGACTGAGGAAACTGAGGTGAGGACTCAAATGCAGGGAAAAACATCAAATTTAATATAATATAAACATAAATACAAACAAAAACCCATGAGGGGGAAAACATACAACTAAGAAATAACAAAAACTCAAACCGGGAACACAGGGAAAGGAACACGTAGACATCACAATGAACCGACCAGGACTGCAAAACACAAAGGAACTTATAAAGGGGACAAATAAAGCAGGTAACGAGGGAACACAGGTGGGGCAAATTAAACCAATAAGATGATAACAAGGAGGGTGGGAACTAGACAAGGACGGAAAATAACAAACCACCACATGTGCTTCACAAGACAGGACAGACATGTGACATTACCCCCTCCTTAAGGAGCGGCTACCAGATGCTCCACCAGAACAGGGCGGGACCGGGAGGACAAACCAGGGCGGAGCGGGAGGGACAGACCAGGGCGGGACGGGAGGGACAGACCAGGGCGGGGCGGGAGGGACAGACCAGGGCGGGACGGGAGGGACAGACCAGGGTGGGACGGGAGGGGCAGGGCGGGACGGGAGGGGCAGACCAGGGCGGGACGGGAGGGGCAGACCAGGGCGGGACGGGAGGGACAGACCAGGGCGGGACGGGAGGGACAGACCAGGGCGGGGCGGGAGGGACAGACCAGGGCGGGGCGGGAGGGACAGACCAGGAAGGGGCGGGAGGGACAGACCAGGGCGGGGCGGGAGGGACAGACCAGGGCGGGCGGGAGGGACAGACCAGAGAGGGACGGGCAAGACAGACCAGAGAGGGAAGGGGGAAACAAAAAGTTCAGGCGGCCGGGGCGGCCCGCGGAGTTCAGGCGGCCGGGGCGGCCTGCAGAGTTCAGGCGGCCAGGGTGGCCCGCAGAGTTCAGGCGACCGGGGCGGCCCGCGGAGTTCAGGCGGCCGGGACGGCCTGCAGAGTTCAGGCGGCCAGGGTAGCCCGCAGAGTTCAGGCGACCGGGGCGGCCCGCGGAGTTCAGGCGGCCCGCGGAGCTCAGGCGGCCGGGACGGCCTGCAGAGTTCGGGAGGCCAGGGCGGCCCGCAGAGTTCGGGAGGCCAGGGCGGCGCGCAGAGTTCGGGAGGCCAGGGCGGCCCGCAGAGTTCGGGAGGCCAGGGCGGCCCGCAGAGTTCGGGAGGCCAGGGCGGCGCGCGGAGTTCGGGAGGCCAGGGCGGCCCGCGGAGTTCGGGAGGCCAGGGCGGCCCGCGGAGTTCAGGCGACCAGGATGGCCCGCGGAGTTCAAGGCACAAGGGCGGCGCGGGCATAGCAGGACGCCAGGCCGGCGCGAGAAGAGCAGGACGCCAGGCCGGCGCGAGAAGAGCAGGACGCCAGGCCGGCGCGAGAAGAGCAGGACGCCAGGCCGGCACGGGAAGAGCAGGAGGTCCGGGCGACGCAGTCAGAGCAGGCCGTCCGGGCGGCGCAGTCAGAGCAGGGCGTCCGGGCGGCGCAGTCAGAGCAGGGCGTCCGGGCGGCACAGTCAGAGCAGGGCGTCCGGGCGTCCGTCCGGGCGAAGGGGTCATCGGAGGACTGGGGACCTGGCAGTCTGTGAGGATAAGTGGGGGAGGACCAAGAGGTGGAAGTCCACCCTTATGGAACTCTTCTCCATCACCCTGATTGTATACAAACCCCACAAACTGCCAGAATGATAAAATCCCCAGCATTCCCATCTCCCAAGCGCTGACAGGCTCCTTCAGGCCATTGTTAAAAATGTCCTTACGCTCCGTGTCACTGATGTTGAGCCCCTCTGCTGCGAAGACAAACCGGTAAGCAAACTCCCTCACGCTGGCCTTCTCCTGCCGAAGGGAAAGGAGTTTGCTCCGTTGTCCTGCGGTCTGTGCAGCAGAGGGGTAGGGAGATGGGAAAAGGAAGGTCTTCATCTTCTGCTGAGTCCTCTTGTGGGTCGGTTCATTCTGTCACGGGATGACTGAGGAAACTGAGGTGAGGACTCAATTGCAGGAAGGGACATGAAATTTAATATAATATAAACATAAATACAAACAAAAACCCACGAGGGGGAAAACATACAACTAAGAAATAACAAAACTCAAACGGGAACACAGGGAAAGGAACACGTAGACGTCACAATGAACCGACCAGGACTGCAAAACACAAAGGAACTTATAAAGGGGACAAATAAAGCAGGTAACGAGGGAACACAGGTGGGGCAAATTAAACCAATAAGATGATAACAAGGAGGGTGGGAACTAGACAAGGACGGAAAATAACAAACCACCACATGTGCTTCACAAGACAGGACAGACATGTGACACATATCCACCTGTAAATTCTGTTTATAGTAATAACCATCTGTATATTATTCACTGTACATATTCACCTGTAAATTCTGTTTATAGTAATAACCATCTCTCTATTTATAGATATATTTATATATATTCAGTACATATCCATGTCCTGCACTTATGCAAACGTTGTATATCCTGCACTTGCTGCTATTGCACTTCTGGTTAGACCTAAACTGCAATTTGTTGCCTTGTACTTGTACTTGTGTAATGACAATAAAGTTGAATCTAATCTAATCTAATCTAATCCTGGGTCACTCTCGAGCGCAGGTGTCTGGGCCTGTCTGGGCCTTCGGGTCAACTGGGAGAAGAGCAAACTCTGCCCAGCGCAGAGGATCTCTTTTCTCGGTATGGACATCGACTCGGTCGCCATGTACGCACAGCTTTCGAGCGAGCGCGCGCAGTCACTGCTGACTTGCCTCCGTCAAATCGAGAGCAAGAGTGCGGTTCCACTGAAACTATTTCAGAGGCTCCTGGGGCATATGGCATCTGCAGCCACGGTAACGCCGCTCGGATTGCTTCATATGAGACCGCTTCAGCACTGGCTTCGCGATCGAGTCCCGAGATGGTCATGGCGGTCGGGCACTGCAGACCCTCAGCCCGTGGTCGAACCTCAGTTATCTACGGGCCGGTATGCCCTTATAAAGAGTTTCCAGGCATATTGTTGTATCAACAGATGCCTCTGCCACTGGCTGGGGTGCCATGTGCAATGAACATGCCAGGACATGGGTCCTGGACAGGACCCCAGCGCCGCCTGCATGTCAATTGCCTCGAATTGCTGGCAGTACAGTTCGCCCTGCACCACTTCCGGGCGTTGCTGAAGGGTCAACATGTACTAGTCAGGACAGACAATACGGCCACTGTAGTGTACATCAACCACCAGGGGAGTCTACGCTCCCGCCGTATGTCTCAACTCACCCGCCATCTCGTTCTATGGAGTCAGAAGCATCTGAGGTCCCTTCGGGCTGTCCATAACCTGGGAGAACTGAACCGAGCAGCGGACGAGCTCTCACTTCCTGGAGAATGGAGACTCCATCCCCAGATGGTCCAGCTAATTTGGGAACAGTTCGGCAACGCACAGGTAGATCTGGTTGCCTCCCACGACTCTTGCTACTGCAGCCTGTTTTATTCCCTGACCGAGGGCACGCTCGGCACGGATGCACTGGCGCACAGCTGGCCGCAGGGCCTACGCAAGTATGCGTTTCCCCCAGTGAGCCTTCTCGCACAGCTATTGTGCAAAATCAGGGAGGACAAGGAGCAGGTCCTTCTGGTCACCCCGTATCGGCACGGCCGAACCTGGTTCCCTGAACTCTTACTCCTTGCGACAGCCCCTCCCTGGCTTATTCCTCTGAGGAAGGACCTCCCCTCTCAGAGACGGGGCACCCTATGGCACCCACGTCCCGATCTCTGGAACCTCCACGTGTTGCTCCTGGATGGGACGCGGCAGGTTTGAGTACCCTACCACATCCGGTGGTGGCTACCATCACTTCCGCTAGGGCAGAGTCTACCAGACACACCTATGCGTTGAAGTGGAACCTCTTCGTCACATGGTGTTCTTCTAGCCAAGGAGACCCCTGGAAATGCCCGACCGGGACCGTGCTCTCGTTTCTCCAAGAAGGGTTGGAACGAAGGCTGTCTCCTTCCACCTTTAAAGTTTATGTGACCGCAATATCTGCCCACCACGACCTCTTGGAGAACAAAACAGTAAGTCAGCACAACCTGGTCATCAGGTTCCTGAGGGGAGTGAGGAGACTGAATCCTCCTCGTTCTCCCCTCGTGCCCTCTTGGGACCTCGCAGTAGTCATCCGTGCATCCGGGGCTCCTGTTTTTCTCTCCACGCCTTTTACGAGTCCATCAAACAACCCGGGTGATTTGGATTAGGTAAGCCATGTCGTGTCCTCCTGCTATTGTCACTTGCACTGCCTGTCACATGTTTAGTATTACCTTCTCTGTCAGCGAACAGGGCTTCACATGTGATAAATGCAGGGAGATAGTCAAGCTGATGGAGAAGATTTCAGAATTGGAGACATGCATAAAATTTTTAATTGAGGATAGTAAGAATGCAAGAGCTTTAGACACTGCTTTGGATGTGACTAGCTTAGCGAACTCTGCACATTGTTCGGTACCAGCAGTAGAGCTCAAGCCGCAGGGTAACTGGGTGACTGTGAGACGGCTTAGTCGTAGATCAAAAAAATGCTCTTCCATTCTGATTAGAACATCAAACAGGTTCTCCCCACTCAGTGACACACCCACTGAGAATCCTGTTGAAACAGTAGCCTATTTATAACCTGGGCTACTCCAAACAGCTGATCAAGAAATAAGACCATCATGAAAATTATTCCCATGTCAAAATCATGTCCAGTGTGAAAGGACCTTAAGTCTAAACTTACTCAGCACCCCACATAAGCCCTCAGTGATAGTTTTCCAACCAGTGAAATAAATGCAATATTTGTCAAATACACAGATATTTCAGAGACATTTTCAGTCAGTACTTTATGTAGTCTACTGCTTAATACAGCGTTTGTTTGTACAAGAATAAAGTTCAACATAAGCCTACACTATCAATGAAGTGGGGTCTGTGTTTTTATTAGTTTTATTTGGATAAACATCAAATCGCTGTCATGTGACCCGGCCAATCACTCTAACGCTACATCAGCTCTTTCCTTGGGTTTTCTCTTCAAGATGAGACTCTTTTAACTTGTCTGTGTGCATGCATGACCAAACGACACTGTAATATGTCTCAGATGTGAAGATCAAAACATGTGATCATGCAGCCAAAAACCTTTATTACCCGTATTTACCCAGACAGCAAACAGTCATTGAAACTTAAGTCATCGAACTCTGATGTTGATTTTACATAATCCTGAGTGTGTATCAAACTACCAAAGTCCGATGAAACAACATCGCATCTGAGACATATTACAATGTCGTTTGGCCATGCATGCTCACAGACAAGTTAAAAGAGTCTCATCTTGAAGAAAAAACCCAAGGAAAGAGCTGATGTAGCGCTAGAGGAATGTTATGCAGGAGTCATTTTCATCTTTGTGATTCTTTTGATAATTATGTTCTGTAAAGTGTTAGATCGGTGAAATAAACCACACAGTGATATTCTTAAGAGAGCTTTCATTTGATATGTGTCTCTGTTTGGCGAGTTTGTATGATTCTAAATATGAAATCCAATATTATTCGTAACATAAATTAAAAAGTAATGTGGTTGTCAAGAAAGCTTTCAGAAGCTTTCAAAAGATACCATATATGTCTAGTTTTGTGCTCCACAACATATAGATAACATTTTTATTATTGTAAAAAATAATTATGATGATGCAATATTGGACCCATGCACCCGTCAGGATTCCTACGCAGTTTGGAAAAGTATGGAGAAAAGAAAGCAGAGTATGGAAAAATATTTTGTATTTCCAGACTATTGCCCCTTTTTAGCCTTTTTCTATAATAGAAAATTAAGAATGTAATGAAAATACATTTATCATACAAAAAAATTATTTTCATGGCAGCTGTTTAGTGATTCTTTAGCAACTATCAAATGTACATCACTTTTTCATTATGAAAAACTGCAGTTATAAGCATTTTGTGTTTCTTTTCACAATATTCTTAGTACCGTATTACAGAGCTTCTAAAAGGAAAGAAAAAATAATAAAAATATACAGACTTTCATGGGCACATGTAAACCATTAAACTTTGCATATAGGTCAATGCACACTGAGCCACATATTGCACCATCAACCCATTTCACAGTGTCGTTTCTTGGCCGCCACAGAGTATGTGTTAAAGCAGACTTAAGTCCTTGAAATATGACGCACGACCCTAAGGAGAGCCAAAATTTGAACACTTTTTCACTGTCCCAGTCTTTTTCATAGACTCTTGAACTTGGCAAATAGGCCAAAGCACACAGTGCCATCAGCACAATTCTTGTCATGGTTTCCCCGTCGCCACAGATGATGCAGAGATCTTGTTTTCTTCATAGTAAGATGGCAGTGATACACAAAGGAAATAGGTTGTAGTATATATATATAAAACTAGAAATTGTAATGCGCAAGCATGCAAAAAATCGAGGAGTGTATTGTCTCACATAGTCATGTGACGTGATCAAGGATGAAATAAAGCCTCATGTTGTGTACCATCATGTGGGCGATTCACTTTGTGTGTCAGATGTTCAAACTCCAAAGTAATGTTTGATCTAGAGCTGTCACGATAGCAGATCACAAAAACAGGAAATATTTTGTGATAGGTCCATTTGATGTTGGTTTTACTGATATCAGATCAGACTTATTTGGTTGGGAGGATCTTAATTTGTGATGAAGTGATTTTTATGTATAAAGTGATTTTTATGTTTATTCATTTCTTCAAATGCATTATAGAATTGTTCATACTATTTTCTTTATATTGCTAATATTGTTTGAATGGTTATTTGTGCTTAGGTTCACGAAATGAGTAAGGACGTTATGTGCAGTAATTCATTTTATTATTTTCATTTGACATACCAGCGTGATGACGTCATCGCACACTTCGGTATGTGGCGCGTGCCCGTGATACGCTCCATTCAGTTTCAATACACTGTTAAAGAAGCAATCACTGCAGCGCTCTCTTTTATTTTATTCTTTTTTCTTCTTAACCTTTTTGTACTTCTTCTTCAGGTAAATTAAACACTTCGATCTTGAGGAGTAACACTGTTTAATGCAATACTGATGAGTTGTACGGATTGAAAGTAGTTTATTGTTGTGTAGTGATAGTGTGCCAGGTGTTTGCATTTCTGAGCACATGGTTAGCATGGATGCCTCGCGATTAGCGCGTTAGCCCGCTATACACTAGAGAGAGAGAGTCATTTATGTCAACATTGTTTGGATATAAGAGTTTATTCAGTTGTTTCAATTTTATGAGTTATCTGAAACTTGCACATTTGGGTAATTAACTCCTTCATGTCTGTGGATTGAGTTATGCATGTCAATAGTTTTCATCAATTTTGTAAGTGACTTTATTGTAGGAAATACATAAACATTGGTCAGACATGAGCATGTAATGTATCTCAGCTGCATTATTGTCATCAATTTCATACTGTCATTTCTGAAAATATGTTTTCTCTTTATAACAAGTGTCACTGTGTCAGTTGTGTCTCTAGTGTGATGAGACATGCAGTTACTTATATTTACAGCTAGTCATTACTTTGTAAGAAAAGTATTAATATGCACTGATAATGTAATGTACTGAGCATCTGTTATACATGTATGTTTTTATTATTTGCCATTCAGTTTCAATACACTGTTAAAGAAGCAATCACTGCAGCGCTCTCTTTTATTTTATTCTTTATTCTTCTTAACCTTTTTGTACTTCTTTTTCAGAGGTACTACAATTTTGGAGGCACCGCTGGGATAGATGTCAGACGGTTTATCCACCTTGATCGGCAGGGAACCGCCTCGCGACATTCATCCCTTAACTACCCAGACGTTTATCAGTTGAGTATAGTGACAAGGCAGAACAGATTGAACAGAGCGTGCACTTGAGGTACAAAGGCAGCTGAGTTAAATCAGATAAGTCAAAGTTCACATACAACACTGAAACACTGCGAAAAACTGCAGCAATGGATGACTTGCAAAGTATCCAGGAAGAAATCGGTGAGAGACTGTGTACATTGCCAAGAGGAAAATTAATTGAACTGAGTCAGTTCCTTGAGATTCATTTAGAAGCAAATGTCACACGCCTTTCTCTAGTTAGTCGTCTCAGTAATCATCTGCTACGAAGTGAGTTGGAGGAACTTGAGGATGTAGGCATGGCTGAACTATTAAGCATAAATGATAAATTGAGTGAAATTATGCTAACTGATGCAAACGTGAGTGAACCAAGCCCAGAGCTGGGACAGGTAGAGGAAAGAGAAAATGTAGTACAAAGACAACCAGGAGAAATTAAGCACACAACTGATCTGCTTCCTGCTGTGCAAACACTTCCAACCGTTTCACATTGCACGAGGCTGAGGCCAGCATCAGCAGACAGTGTAGCAGTTAACTCTTCGCTGCTTCCACAGGGACAAATGATACCGACTGTATGGCACAGGGAGTTTAAAATCTCAGGTTTTATTGGAGAACCTGGCCAAAGAGATAGATTAACCTTTTCGAGTCTGGCACGCCAAATTGAAAGTGGACTGAAAAAAAGTTACCCAGAACAAGAGATAGTTGATTCAGTGATTCGAGCCATTACACCAGGCCTTCAATTACGTAGCTACTTAGAAGGGAAAACTGATTTGACCTTACCAATGTTGAGACGAATTCTTCGGTCCCATTACCAAGAGAAAAACGCCACTGAATTGTACAAGCAACTTACTGCAGAATCACAACGTGCAAAAGAAACACCCCAAAGTTTCCTCATACGTGTGCTTGACATGAGGCAGAAAATTCTCTTTGCGTCACAAGAAGACGAGTCGGGTTTGAAATATGACCCAGCACTCGTGCAGAATATGTTTCTCCACACTGTGTTAACAGGTCTACAAAACGACCGTATCCAGAGTGATCTCCAACCGTACCTGACAGACACCACAGTCACAGATGAGATACTGCTGGAAAAGTTGAATGTTGCATGCTCCCACGAGGCTGAGAGACAGAGTAAACAGAAAAGTGAACGAAGCGCCACTGTGAATGTTACTCAGTTAAGTGAACCAACTCTGCATTTAAAAAGCAAACAAAAACAGCCAAAATCTGATTTGATGTCACAGTTGAAAAGTTTAAGTGAAGAAGTCAAGCAGATCAAGGAATCGATGCAGCAACCCTCACCTCTGCCGCAACAGTGCTGCACTGTCAACAATGATGTCTCAACTTTAAGGACAGCCCATCAATCCATCTCAGAGGAGAATCAGGTGCCGCAGAACCAGGCCTGGAGGCAGAGTCAAAATGGAGGTGAGCAACAACAACAGTACCCATTTCAAGTTTCTCATTTCACACCACAACCATATCAACGGCGGATGAGTCCGATGCCAGTGCAGTATTTCCAGCCAACTCATTCATCTCAGTATGCAGCTCAAGGGTTCAATCCGCAGCAGTTTCACGCAGAGTCACAGTCATATGTCGCAACGCCACAATCACAGTCATTCCAGCCATACCAACAGTCACGCCCTCCAAGGCCAAGGCAGTGTTTTCATTGTCAGCAAGCGAGATCGATGGAACTGTGCACCCATTGTTACCGCTGTGGCAGCAATGAACATTTCCTGGCGGGTTGCAAAGAGAAAGGTACACGAACACAGCGTAGGGTTCAGTTAAACGAGGACGGGTTACCACCGCGGGACAGGGAGTGACCCATCAAGTGAAATTGTCCCCTTTGTATCCAAGGCAGCAAGTGGGATTGGAGCCAGACATCATCCCTTATGAGTGCAATCTAATTTCTGAGTGTCAAGTCAACAAACATTCGCCTGTGACTTCCCTGGTTGGTAAACAATGCTAAGTGACATGTTATCTGAATGGACACAAAACAGAGGCATTGTGGGACACAGGATCCCAAGTGTGCATTGTGGATCGACAGTGGAAGGATCAGTACCTACCTGGAGTAAAGATACGAGAAGTTTCCGAAGCGACAGAGGCCACAGACAACTTGCATCTTGTCGCAGCCAATGGTTCCATCATGCCCTATGAAGGATGGGTAGAAATTACGTTCAACTTGGCTCCCCCTGCAAACAAAATGAAAGAATTAGTCATCCCTGTACTCGTCTTAAGAGGCCAGCAGTTGTCCAAGCCAATCATTGGTTACAATGTAATTGAGCAGGTCATGAAACAGAGTGAAGCGAGTGGACAGTGTGATGTGAGCAAAGGACTGTTGAATAAGACTGTTAGATGTGCTTTTCCAAGTTTGAGGAGAAGTAAAGTCCAAACATTCATTAACCTTGTGACAGCTGAAAGGTCAAGTGAGTATTTAGTTAAGACGACAAGAGACCATGTGACTGTGCCAAAAAATGCTATCATGCAGGTCAAGTGTCAAGTAAAAGCACCATGTATGAAGCAGGATAGTGTCATGTTGTTTGAACCATCTGTCAATCTACAGTACCCTGATGGACTGGAACCCATTGAAACACTCTTGACTCTGAAAAAGGGGAGCCGACCTGTGATCCAAATCAGTGTCCAGAATGTGACCGAACACGATATCCTTCTGGTAGGAAAGACTGAACTTGGGACGGTACAAACAATAAAGTCAGTGTTACCAGCGACAGCGTCATCTGGTGTAACAACAGCCAGTGTTAATGAAAGGGCGAAGCCAACAAGTGAGTGTGAGACTAATGGTGAAGGTGTGTGGGACCCACCTGTGGACGTCAGTTTTTGTTTCTGGAGCAGCAACAGAAAGTCAGGCAAATGCTGCGAGAAGAGTGTCATTCCTTCTCAAAATCAGATGAGGACATCGGGTGTGTCAAAGACCTACAATTGAGCATCAGTGTAACAGATCAGACACCTGTTGTGCGAATGTATACATCTGTTCCAAAACCGCTGTACCAAGAAATGAAAGACTATCTTCATGATTTGATCGCCCAGGGGTGGATTGAAAAATCTCATTCGCCATATTCATCCCCAATTGTGTGTGTCAGGAAAAAAGATGGCAGCCTGAGGTTGTGCATTGATTACAGGGACCTCAACCGGAAAACAGTGCCTGACCGTCAACCGATTCCCAGAGTACAGGACATACTGGATGGCTTGGGAGGAAATAGGTGTTTCTCTTTACTGGACCAAGGAAAGGTGTACCATCAAGGTTTTATGACACCAGCAAGTAGACCTTTGACGGCCTTTTGCACACCGTGGGGGTTATATGAATGGGTCCGTATTCCCTTCGGGCTCATGAATGCTCCTGCTGCATTCCAGCAGTTCATGGAAGGATGTCTGGAAGGGCTACGAGATGACATTTGTGTGCCTTACCTCGACGACATCTTAGTCTTCACGAAATCCTTTGACGAGCACGTTGAGGCAGTAAGAAAAGTCTTACAGCGGCTGCGGTCGCATGGGGTGAAATTGAAGCCAAAAAAATGTGAGTTGTTCAAAGATGAGGTCCGCTACTTGGGAAGGATAGTTTCAAAAGAAGGGAGCAGGATGGGTCCAGCAGATACTGTAGCAGTGACAGCCCTGAAGGAAAAGAGACCCACCACAGTTGGAGAATTGAGGAAGGTTTTAGGCTTGTTAAGTTACTACCGGCCTTACATTAAAGACTTCTCAAGGATTGCTTGCCCCCTGTATGGCCTGCTGAAAAGTGATAATAACAAGGTACAAACAAAAGGTAAAGGGAAAAGAGGGACTTACCTCAAGAGTCATGTGGTTCCATCAAGTCAGTTGGTTGAATGGAC
Organism: Gobio gobio; assembly: GCF_949357685.1. Lineage (NCBI taxonomy): Eukaryota > Metazoa > Chordata > Actinopteri > Cypriniformes > Gobionidae > Gobio > Gobio gobio. The sequence goes on from NC_137104.1 coordinate 2,542,889, forward strand.
GGAGAAACATAAGGAAACACTCGAAAAACTGATTGATTGTCTAGTTAAGCCGCCTGTGCTGGGGTTCCCAGACTTTACATAGGCATTTGTACTGCACACCGATGCGTCAAATCAGGGACTGGGAGCTGTCCTGTATCAACACCAGGAAGAGAAATTAAGAGTGATTGCTTATGGATCGAGGACATTAACGACAGCAGAACAGAATTACCATTTGCACAGTGGTAAATTGGAGTTCTTGGCTCTCAAATGGGCCATCCATCCATCATCTTCCGCTTATCCGGGGCCGGGTCGCGGGGGCAACAGTCTAAGCAGAGACGCCCAGACTTCCCTCTCCCTAGCCACTTCCTCTAGCTCTTCCGGGGGAACCCCGAGGCGTTCCCAGGCCAGCCGGGAGACATAGTCCCTCCAGCGTGTCCTAGGTCTTCCCCGGGGCCTCCTCCCGGTGGGACGTGCCTGGAACACCTCCCTGGGAAGGCGTCCAGGAGGCATCCGAAATAGATGCCCGAGCCAAATGGGCCATCACTGAAAAATTCAGAGATTATCTTTACTATGCGCCCACATTTACAGCGTACAGTGACAATAATCCCCTCACCTACGTTTTGACGTCCGCCAAGTTGAACGCAACGGGATGCCGATGGGTCGCAGAGCTTGCTGATTTCCACTTCACTATTCGGTATCGGCCTGGAAAGGAAAACATTGATGCTGACGCATTATCCAGGTTGACAACACTCTCAGAAAAAAATGTCCCAGAATACACAGAGGAGCTTTCATCTGATTCAATAGGAGCCATGATACAGGCGGTGGAAGTCCAGTCTGAATCAGGGATACCATGGTCCTTTGCTATAGCTTGCCAGAGTTCACCAGAGACCAGTACAACATTAGCAGGACCCCTATCAAAAGAAGAGCTCAGAGGAAAGACAACGACATAGAGTTGGTAATTCGTCACTTACAGTCAGGAGTAAAGCCTTCTTCTAAGCAGTGGAGGTCTGCGGGTTCAGCAGCGAAAAGTTTGATGAGAGGGTGGGATAAGTTGATGCTGGATGAGGATGGCATTCTGCAAAGAATAACAGCACAGAGAACTCAGCTTGTATTACCAGCGGGATTAAGGAAAATTGCACTGGAGGAATTGCATGACAAAATGGGACACCAAGGCGTCGATCGGACCACAAGTTTAATGAGAGACCGCTTCTTTTGGCCCCACATGCAGCGTGACATTGAGCATTATGTGTTGAGGACCTGCTCCTGCATTAAGCAAAAGAAACCGTGCAGAGAAATAAGAGCACCCCTGAAACCCATCACGACGACTTGCCCATTCGAACTTGTGTCAGTGGACTTCCTTCACTTAGAAAAATGCAGAGGAGGATATGAATATATACTTGTCATCGTCGATCATTTCACACGATTCGCACAGGCATATGCGACAACGTCAAAATCTGGGAAGACTGTGGCAGACAGACTCTTTAACGATTTCGCCCTCAAGTTTGGATTTCCGTTGAGAATACACCATGATCAAGGGGGAGAATTTGAAAATCAGCTGTTTGGACAATTGCAAAAGTATAGTGGGATCACTGGTTCAAGAACTACTCCCTATCACCCCCAAGGAAACGGGCAAGTTGAGAGATTTAATCGGACGTTGTTGCAAATGTTGAAAACTCTCACTGAAAAACAGAAATCAAGTTGGAAAGACTCATTGAACAAGTTGATCTATGCCTACAATTGCACAAAAAGTGAAGTGACTGGTTTCTCCCCGTTTCACCTCTTGTTTGGTCGTTCCCCGAGACTGCCCATTGATGTTCTCTTCGGGCTTAATGCAGACAGCCTGCCCACAAACAGAAGTGAGTACCTGGAGACTTGGAAACAAGGGATGCAAGAAGCACAAGAGATTGCTAGAGAACATGCAAAAAAGGCAAGCGAGCGTAATAAAAGAAATTATGATCAAAAAGTGAGATACACAGACCTTGACTCAGGAAGTCGAGTCCTTGTAAGAAATCTGACTCCGAGGGGAGGACCAGGAAAACTTCGGAACTATTGGGAAGAGCAAGTTCATGTTGTTGTACGCCGAGTTGCTGAGGATGTGCCGATTTATGAGATAAAGCCTGAGCGAGGAATGGGGAGGTCACGAGTATTACACCGAAACTTGTTGATGCCATGCGATTACTTACCTCTTGAAGTCGATCCAACGCCAAAACCCAAATCACAGCGGAGACAGCCACAGGGAAACTCCAGCATACCTGTAAACCGAATGGAAGAAAGTGAGTTGGAAAGTGAAAGTGACTCTGAGTATTACATACCAGTTGAGCCTCGCCAAGTGAGAAAGCAGCCTAGTGGTTATGATCAGAGACGAGAGGAAGCACTACAGTTTTTACCTTCTGAGTTACCTGCTCATCAGAGTGCATCAGATAGTTCTCCACAGATACAGCTTGAACTAGAACCGTTACCTACAGCTGAAGCGGAACAAGATGTTCCCACACCTGCTCATGTACCTGTGAAAGAAAACAGATTTGAACTGCTTGGAAGACAAATTGAAAATGAGCCAGCGAGTGCACATGAAAACTTACCTGCGAAAGAACCAGAGGAAATTGAGTCAAGTGACAGACCTGTCGAGGTGCAAAGAGAATACCAGTACTCAGGGAGGCAACGACGTCCACCAAAGAAGTTCACCTATGATAGTTTAGGGACTCCTACCTGTTACAAAGTGCAAGTAACTGGTTCTGGATATGATCCACCCTTTCCTAACATGTGGACACCTACATTTACGCCTTGGGTGCCAACAGTGTTTCCCTACCTGAGACCACCATCTGTGTATTAAACATGAACTGAAACTGAAACAGAAATTGAGAGCACACACGAATTGTACTTATCAACTATTACACACACTAATTGTTCATATGGACTGTGAAAGAACTTTTGAAAAACAAAGAACTGTTGTACACATATGCACATACACATAAACAGGACTGTTTCTAGGCCAAAGGGACATGGACTGTTTTGCAAGGCCTATAAAAACATTGAGTGAACACTTTGAAAAAAGTTTTTGAAACATTTTTGCACAGACTTTGAATCATTATTTTTGCAATCCTCTACATGGCATTCGGCCTGGGACTTCAACGTATTTTTGTGCACTGAAATGGACTTTTGTGTTTTGTTTTCCTTTTGGACACTGGATGAAATCCCTGAACTTTAAATTATTTTGAGATGGGGTATGATCTACTACATTTGAGTACAAAAAGACTTAATCGGTTGACAAGGACTGTTGGCCAATGTAAAGTGTCATTATAGAGGAAACGTGATGTGTAAAAAAAAAAAAAAAAAAAATAGCCATTGGTAGATGTCGGGACGACATCTTATCCTGTGGGGGAGTGTGTGATAAAGTGATTTTTATGTATAAAGTGATTTTTATGTTTATTCATTTCTTCAAATGCATTATAGAATTGTTCATAATAGTTTCTTTATATTGCTAATATTGTTTGAATGGTTATTTGTGCTTAGGTTCACGAAATGAGTAAGGACGTTATGTGCAGTAATTCATTTTATTATTTTCATTTGACATACCAGCGTGATGACGTCATCGCACACTTCGGTATGTGGCGCGCGCCCGTGATACGCTCCATTCAGTTTCAATACACTGTTAAAGAAGCAATCACTGCAGCGCTCTCTTTTTTTTGGAGGAGCGTGGAGAAAGCGGAAGTGAAACGCGGTAGGATTGCTGATTGAGCAAGTGTTTTGGCGGATTTGCATAAACTGTACTGTGACTGTATATCATGTCAACTAGTTCAGATGGAGATGAAATGGATTGGACGATTCCCAAAACAGCAAGATTGAAAAGGGCTTTAAAAGCAAGAAATAGAGGGAAAAGTTGGTCGGAGTATAGCGAGACTGGTGAGGGAAGTATAAGCAAGAAACTGAGATCTAATCAGTCTGAGAAACAGAAAACTGATAACATGGAGAGTGGTCAAGGAAACATATGGAAAGTTATTATTGAGTTTAATCAGGATGGTGGACATTACCACCCGATCAAACTTACTAAGGCAATTGAGAAAGAGATTGGTAAAATTACATTTGCTAGGTTTATGAGCAATAAAAGAATACTGATACATGCAACTAGCAAACAACAACAAGAAAAGATACTGAAAATGTCCTCACTGCAGGGGGAAAGAATGAAAGCACACATACCAGGGGCAATGACAAAAGTGAGAGGAGTTATATCAGGTGTACCATTGAGTATGTCAATGGAAGATGTAAAAAATGAGATTCAGGGAGGTAAAGTGATTGAAGCCACACGGCTTAAAAGTAAACGAGATGGATCATTAAAGGAAACACTATCGGTTGTAGTGCAATTTGAGAAAACTCTACCTAAATCAGTGCAAATAGGGTACATGAATTACAGTGTGAGAGAGTATATTCCCAAACCTATTCGATGCTATAAATGTCAAAGAATGGGACATACAGCACAGCAATGCAAAGGAAAGTTGAGGTGCGCTAGATGTGGTGGTCAGCATGAGTACGGTAAATGTGAAAAGGATACAAAGATTAAATGCTGTAACTGTGGTGGTGAGCATAGTGCTGCGTTTGGAGGATGTGAAGTACAAAGAGAAGCCAGAGAAGCCCAGAGGGTGAAGATACTAAGTAAAGTGTCTTATGCAGAAGCTCTAAAAACAGTGAGAGAAACGGCATCAAATAAAAGCCCCAGTGGAATGGTTCAAAGAAACATAGTAGCAGTTAACCAAACACAAAGGCAGACTCCTGTTCATACTCCGGTTACATGTGATCACAAGTGTGAAGTTGATAAGGAAACATTGGCAGTTAAGAAGATAAACTTTGTGGTTTTCATTTGTCACACTATAAATGTTGCGTCACAGTTGAAAAAGAAAAGTGATAGAATCAAGGCTATTGTGGAGGCAGCAGAAAGATTTCTTGATATAGATGTTAAGGCAGATCAGATACATGAATTGTTAACAGTACTTGGAAATGGGGAAAATGCACAAACTGAGGGTTTGAACACTAATTATGGTAATGCACATACTACAGTGGAACGCCAGAAGCCTCATAGCTAATGGTCAAGAATTTAAAAAATATATTAATGAATTAGATGTAGTTCCAGATGTAGTATGTGTACAAGAAACTTGGTTACAACCACATTTGGACTTTGTTATACCAGGGTTTACTTCTATAAGAAATGATAGGCCTAACAATCAAAATGGTGGAGGGTGTGCTACCTTTCTCAAGGATGGGCTGGCATTTAGAGAGCTCCCTTGTCCAGAGGATATGGAATGTATTATGGTCGAGATATGTAGTCCAAGGAAAGAGGGTCATATTAAGTTAATCAATTTCTATAACCCATGCAAAAAATTAATTATTGACAAATTAAAAGAGATGGCAGGGAGTGTATACAGGAAAGAAATATGGTGTGGAGATTTTAATGTGCATAATAGCCTTTGGGGTAGTAATCATACAGATAGTAATGGGAACATAATGGAAGAAATTATGGAAGAAAGAGTTGGTATGCCTTAATAATGGACAGGGTACAAGAATAGATGTGAATAGGGGTATTCTATCATGCTTGGATATTACACTGGTGTCAGAAAGCTTAGTTAAAACATGTGATTGGCATGTTAAGAGAGAAACTACCATAGGAAGTGATCATTTCCCAGTTCTCACTGTAATTAATACACACATTTGTATCCAAGAAGGGATGTCCATAACCAGATGGTGTTATGAGAAAGCAGAATGGGGAAAATTTAGGGCATGTTGTGAAGAGTCAGTTAATCTGGTTACATTTGATGGAAATATAGAAAAATGCACAAAGCAAATTACAGAACACATTATAAATGCAGCAATATGGAGTATCCCACAAAGAACAACAAAGGGAAGGAAGAAAGTGGTACCTTGGTGGAATGAGGAATGTAGCAGAGCTGTTAAAGAACGAAACAAGGCATTTAGAACATTAAAGAAAAATCTTTCATGCGAGAATGTTATAGATTATCAAAGGAAAAGGGCTGTGGCACGTAGGACAATAAAGTATAACAAAAGGAGAAACTGGAGAGAATTCTGTTCCACCATAGGCAGAGGAGTAGAGTTAGGGGATATATGGTCTATGTTCAAGAGAATGAGTGGGAAAAGGACGTCGGTTAAAATTCCAGCTTTGATTGATAGAGAGAAGATGATAGTATCAGATAAAGGAAAGGCAGAAGTGCTAGGGAGGACTTTTGTGGCAGTACACAGTTGTGAACACCTTAGTGATATACATAAACAGCAGAAAGAATTTGCACTTAGAGAGAATAAGGAAGTGAAGGTAAAAAAGGAGGATGGCATGTCAATACTAGATGTGGATTTTACAATGTCAGAACTCAATATAGCTCTGATGGGTACTGGATATACAGCACCTGGGCAAGATCAATTATGTTATGCCATGTTCAAACAGTTACCAGTTGAATCATTTAAGTTAATATTAAGACTTTTTAATAAAATTTGGAGGGATGGAATAATACCACATAGTTGGAAAAGTGCAGTAATATTACCTTTCAACAAGCCTGGTAAGGACCCAGCTAATCCTGATAACTATAGACCCATAGCATTGACATCCCACTTGTGCAAATGGATGGAGAGGATAATAGTTCGCAGATTATCACATATATTGGAACAGAGAGGTTTACTGACCAATATTCAAAGTGGATTTAGAAAAGGGCGCTCCACAACAGATGCTTTAGTTAGGGTAAGTAATGATGTGGAAAAGGCATTGAAAATAAAAGAACTAATGACAATTGTATATTTCGACATAGAAAAGGCATATGATACCATGTGGAGGGAAGGTTTGCTTATTAAACTAAGTAGTATGGGTATTGGAGGAAGGTTGTATAATTGGGTTATGGACTTTTTAACAGGGAGGAAAATTAAAGTTAAAGTTGGATCAGAGGTATCTACAGAATTGAATGTAGACAATGGTATTCCCCAGGGTAGTGCAATTAGTCCGATACTGTTTAACATAATGATTAATGATATTTTTTCAAAAATGGATGGATGCATAAAAACAGCACTATATGCGGATGATGGGGCCATTTGGATGAGAGGAAAGAATGTATCATATGTATTAGGTAACATAAGGAAAGCAATTAGGGAAGTAGAGATGTGGTCATATAAATGGGGATTTAAGATGTCGACAAGTAAATCTTGTTATATGATGTTTACAAAGAAGCGAAAGTGTCATGTTGAAAGTTTGACATTATATGAGCAGACAATGGTGAAAGTAAATGAATTTAAGTATTTGGGACTATGGTTTGATAGTAGGTGTACATGGAAAACGCATATTAAGCATCTAGAAACTAAATGTAAAAAAGTTATTAACCTTATGAGAGCTGTGGCTGGATGTGACTGGGGTGCAGAAAGGCAGTCGTTAATTAACATCTATAGGGCTTGCCTGAGGTCAGCAATAGATTATGGTTGCATAGTTTATGGTGCAGCGGCAAAAACAATATTTTGAAAAATTAATGTATTACAGTATAGAGCATTACGTATATGCACCGGAGCGGTTAAGACAACCCCCATTAATGCTATTCTTATAGAAGCAGGAGAGATGCCTTTGGAGTTGAGAAGAGAGAAACTGGCGATGGCGTATTGGATTAGATTGAAAGGAAGTGGGAAAGAAAACCCAGCAAAAGAAACAATACAGGAATGTTGGGAGTATTCCAAGTTTCAGGGGCTTGGTTTTGGATGGACAAGAGAAATGAGAGTGAGGGAATATGAAATGGAAGCTTTAAATTTTACCACGGCCAATCCAGTTAGTAGAATTCCACCATGGCTCTTTCCAGAAGTAAAGGTTGATATTAATATATTGGAAAAGAAAAGAGAATGGAGAATGGAGGAAATAGGAGTTAAAACAAACCTTTACATAAGAAACAGTTACTATAATTATTTAAAGATTTATACAGATGGATCCAAGAATAAACAGGAATGTGTGGGAGTTGGAGTATATATACCAGAATTTAAAATCCATTTCTCCAAAAGACTATCTGACCGGTTATCAGTGTACACAGCAGAAATAGTAGCAGTCATTATTGCACTACAGTGGGTTGAAGAGGTCAGACCTGATAGGGTGGTACTGTGCACAGACTCTTTGGCTGTAATTAAAAGTATTCAGGCAGTAACATCAATAAGAGAGGATCTACTAATATAACTTTTTAACAGTTTATTTAGATTATATCGGGGTGGTATAGATATTCAGTTTTGTTGGGTACCAGCACATGAGGGGGTTAAAGGGAATGAGATGGCAGATAAACTGGCCAAAGAGGCACTGCTAAAAGTAATTATAATTACAATTCCACTAGGAAAAGGCGAAGGCAAAGCAGTGGTTAAAAGGAAAGGTCTTGAAATATGGCAGAAACGATGGGAGGAAGACAGGAAAGGTAGGAGATTTTATAAAATACAAAAAAGTGTCAGTATAAAGAGTTTCATGGAAAAGACCAGGCGTGAGGAAATTGTAATGACAAGACTGAGAGTGGATCACACAGGGCTGAATGGTACATTATTTTTAATGGGGAAAAGGAATAGTGAGAACTGTGAAAACTGTGGGGTTAAAGAAAATGTTGAACATATAATATTGTACTGTACATTGAATGTACAGTGGAAATGAAGTGGAAAGACAGGTGCTTAAAGATAAGGTTCAGGAGGCAGGGAGGGAGTGGAATCTGGTAGGGATACTGGGATCAGAAGGAGATGGAGAAGGAATACGAATCATAAGGATGGCTCTATTTATATATCTACTTTTTTAAAAGACTCAGGGTTATGGAGTAGAATTTAAAATTACATGATTATACACACTCCAGTACAGTAGGTGGCGGCATGCACCTAAACGTTGTTTGCAGTCCGCCATTAAATAAGAGAAGAAGAAGAAGAAGAAGAAGAAGAAGAAGAAGAAGATTCTTCTTAACCTTTTTGTACTTCTTCTTCAGGTAAATTAAACACTTCGATCTTGAGGAGTAACACTGTTTAATGCAATACTGATGAGTTGTACGGATTGAAAGTAGTTTATTGTTGTGTAGTGATAGTGTGCCAGGTGTTTGCATTTCTGAGCACATGGTTAGCATGGATGCCTCGCGATTAGCGCGTTAGCCCGCTATACACTAGAGAGAGAGAGTCATTTATGTCAACATTGTTTGGATATAAGAGTTTATTCAGTTGTTTCAGTTTTATGAGTTATCTGAAACTTGCACATTTGGGTAATTAACTCCTTCATGTCTGTGGATTGAGTTATGCATGTCAATAGTTTTCATCAATTTTGTAAGTGACTTTATTGTAGGAAATACATAAACATTGGTCAGACATGAGCATTCAAGATTCAAGATTCAAGAGTTTTATTTGTCATGTAATGTATCTCATGTAATGTATGCATGTAATGTATCTCAGCTGCATTATTGTCATCAATTTCATACTGTCATTTCTGAAAATGTGTTTTCTCTTTATAACAAGTGTCACTGTGTCAGTTGTGTCTCTAGTGTGATGAGACATGCAGTTACTTATATTTACAGCTAGTCATTACTTTGTAAGACAAGTATTAATATGCACTGATAATGTAATGTACTGAGCATCTGTTATACATGTATGTTTTTATTATTTGCCATTCAGTTTCAATACACTGTTAAAGAAGCAATCACTGCAGCGCTCTCTTTTATTTTATTCTTTATTCTTCTTAACCTTTTTGTACTTCTTCTTCAGAGGTACTACAAATTTACCAATAAATAGAGCATCATTTCTGAGCACAGCATTATTCATCTAGATCCTCTTCATAGACTGCTGGTGAGTATTAATTTTCATATCTATGTTTAATAGCACATTTTTGGTTTGTAATGTTTTGACAGGGCATAATATTCCTCATCTGAATTATATATTGGATAAATAATAAATACAGTAATTGTTTATAAATAAATATTAATAATGTTATTTATTAATTTATTATATACAAACATATTATTTACTATTTATTATTTACAGATAACGGCTGAATTGTGTGAATTGTGAAGACTGAAATTGGTCAGCTGTTCACACATTTACTATTTTCTATCGTGAATGGCACATAGCGCACTATACATGCAATAGGAAACGATTCAGACAGTGTAAATATGCTTTCCGTTGAGGCGAATGAAGTCTGGTTCCACGCGCACCGCCGCAGCGCACACACATATTCTAGACCAGAGCCGTTGACTAGAAACACAAGAGCGCAGCGCGGACCATATGCACGAGTCGGTGCATGCATATCGGACCCATTTCAATTCTGCACAAAATGCTGTATTTCAAAGCGATATGGAAGAGATTATGAGGTAACACTTTACTTGAAGGGGTATGCATAAGACTGACATGACACCTTCATAATCATGACATGACACATCATGAATATGAAGGAGTTTGTATGCATGTTTATGACAACTGTCATTAAGTGTCACTCGCTCAATTATGTCATTTTTAATGCAAAGATGACATTATTTGAGATGTCTTTGTCATGACAACTTGACATTACCAAGACAACATAACCTGAAATAAATCTTTTTTTCAGTGGTACAAGTTGAATTTGTCATTAAAATTTAATTAAGTGTCAATACTCTGTCAAATTATTTTATAACAGCGTCGTGAATATTTTTCAGTTCATAATGTTTTTAAAAAAAAGTTTCCCAAACAGTTAATTACAGCATCCTACACATTTATATTTTCTTGAAATGTTTTTTTACATCATGGATAAGTCTAGCTAAGACACCATCATAATGGCGTACACCTAACCAGTGCTGCCACTCTATCATTTTGAGGAGAGTTTTCAATGACTCGATTTCCTCTATGACGCCATAGTTTAGGTCAAGAAAAATATTCATGACACTGTTATAAAATAATTTGACACAGTATTAACACTTAATTTGGATAGTATTTAATATTTTAATACTTAAGTTTGATAATGAATCTGCTATGCCATGTTTATGACAGGTTATGTTGTCTTGGTAATGCCAAGTTGTCATGACAATAATGTCATCTTTGCATTAAAAATGACAAAATTGAGTGAGTGACACTTAATGACAGTTGTCATAAACATGCATGTGTCATGTCATGATTATGAAGTGTCATGTCAGTCTTATGCACACCCCTTCAAGTAAAGTGTTACCGATTATGATGATAAACGGTTAAAGATTAGGAGGATACTCTGGCTTTACCAAACAGAAAGGCTCTAGTCAAACTGTGATATTTACAAAACCCTATTGGCTGTTTCAAAAAAGGGGAGGAGCTGCTAACAGCTGGAGCTAGGGCTGGAATCGACTCCAATCAATTCCGGAACCAGGAGTCGGAATCGATTCCAAAAATTTCAGAATCGATTCCGACTCCTGATTCCGGAATCCATTGGAGTCGATTCCAAGAATCGATTCCGCACTGTTGTTTTCGGGGAACCTAGTCCCGGAGTGACCGCAGGATATAAGGATGTAGAAAGTATCCTTCTCTGAAACTTTAGTTGTAAAATGAAGATACGTTTCAATAACATAGTAATTATGGATGCTCCTGAAATGGCCCATAGCCCAGCAGTAAATGTGATTTAATAAATAAACAGGAAAGCACATTATTCAAGGATGTGCATTTATTGCATGGTTAAAGGAGTTCGCCCAAAAATAAAAATTAGCCCATGATTTACTCTCCCTTAAATCATCCTAGGTGTGTGTGAGACGTTCTTCTTTCAGACGAATAAAATCGAGTTATATTACAAAAATCCAGGCTAATCCAAGCATTATAATAGCAGTAATAGTTGCTCTGTTTTTGAAGTCCATAAAAAGTGCATCTGTCCGTCAAATAACTGCTCCACGCATCTCCGGGGTGTTAATAAAGGCCTTCTGAAGCGAATCGATGCGTTTGTGTAAGAAAAATATCCATATTTAGAACTGTATAAAGTAAAATTCCAGCCGATCGCCTTTCGTGGAAAAGTGTTGAAAGTGCCTTCTCGTAATTCAAGATGCATACGTGACGTCATGACGAGCGGACCTGGTCGCGTTAGTCTTTTGAACGGCAGAGGCACTTTCAACACTTTGTCCATAAATTGAATACGGAAAGCGATCGGCCGAAACTTTACTTGATAAAGTTTTAAATATGGATATTTTTCTTACACAAACGCATCGATTCGCTTCAGAAGGCCTTTATTATCACCCCAGAGCCGCGTTGAGCAGTTATATGACAGACAGATGCATTTTTTATGGACTTCAAAAACAGAGCAACTATTACTGCTATTATAATGCTTGGATTAGCCTGGACTTTTTGAATATTACTCAAATTTTATTCGTCTGAAAGAAGAATGTCATACACACCTAGGATGATTTAAGGGAGAGTAAATCATGGGCTAATTTCCATTTTTGGGTAAACTATCCTTTAAAACTGCATGACGTCTAAAATGCATGTGCACCGTTAAGACAAAGTTTACTTAAGTGCTTTTGCACAGAATGTACGAGGCAAAATAACCACAATATTAGCAAAAACAATATAAGACTGCGCAGTTTATTTGTCAATCAGATGTGCGAGGAAGTTGTGTTCATTACTATAGCAACAGTAGGCTCTCGGCCATTAATCTGTGCTTTAGGTGCATTTTCTTTCAGAATTATCATTGGATTATGGAAAGAAAAAAAAACAGCATTTTATTTCAAATGAAAATAAGACCCTCACATCTCCAACTGTTATCGTAGACCAAGCAACACTCAAAACCTACCGTTGTGGATAACATAACCGTTTCACCTTTTTCAGATTTAACCCTCTGGTGCTCTTCCTTTAGGGGTTGCATTGGTCGTCTTCCCGGCCATAAGTGACCGAACACCTAAAAATTAAACTTCCTCCACCCCAGTAAAACCAATGCAATTTATTTTTCTTCAATAATATTTTTTCTTTTTAATTTTGTATTTTGAGATGATTTGATGGCATTTTTTAATATTTATGCAATAATTATGGTCTATTTTTGCCATTGAAAATTATACAAAAAAAGTTTTTTTTATTTTTTATTATTATTATTGCAGTATTTCAGGTTAAATTAGAGGCTAGGCCTTCAAAATATATATATTTTTTAAGGCAGATTAGCGCCCTATTTTGGAATTATTTAAGAAATCCTGCAACCATGGGTGTAATCACTAAAGGTTTGAGAGGCTTGATAATTCCCTAATTCTCTTTTGAACACATTTAATGATTTTTTTTAAATGGATTTGAATATATATTTAAAAAATCTCAAAGACTATTTATTATAAAGTTTTAGATATTTTTTTGTTAGAAATATTGATTTTTTTCTGTGAATTTGTGTTTTTGCAGATTTCCCATTCATTTCCTATGGTGGTCCTTTTTGACCGAGGAGCACAAGTGGGAGTATTTTTTACGACCCCTTAGCATGCTCAAATCATGCCCTCGATCATCCCCTTTTTTCTGCGTTTACATAACTAATGCTAGAAAAGTCATCAAGTTTGATATCATTCTGATGAAGCTGTGATTTTTAAAAATTCTAAATGTGGTTCATTGGTGCAGTTTTTCATAGATGTGTGTGTGTGTGTGTGTGTGTGGGCAGTTTTTGTGAAATATCAGGACACAAATGTGTATAATGACATGGGTATGACATAGGTATTACAAAAAGAGGGTGAAATATGAGGACGTTCCCCATGTCCTCACTTTTCAAAATGCTTATAAATCATACAGAACAAGTTTTTTTTCACAGAAAGTGAACTGCACAGTCTCCTGTGAGGGTTAGGTTTAGGGTCAGGGGCAGTGTAAGGGGATAGAAAATACGGTTTGTACGGTATAAAAACGCCTATGGAATGTCCTCACATTTCACAAAAACAAACGTGTGTGTGTGTGTGTGTGTGTGTGTGTGTGTGTGTGTGTGTGTGTGTGTGTGTGTGTGTGTGTGTGTGCGTGTGTGCGTGTGTGCGTGTGTGCGTGTGTGCGTGTGTGCGTGTGTGTGTGTGTGTGTGTGTGTGTGTGTGTGTGTGTGTGTGTGTGTGCGTGTGTGTGTGAGTGGATGTGTCAATCACACTCTTGATGTTTTAGATTTTCACCCTTTTACTGCAAATTTTTTTGTGTTTACATACCTAATGCTAGAAAAGTCACCAAGTTTCATATCATTCCGATGAAGCAGCAAGATTTTTTTAAAATTTTGAAACAAAAATAGATGAAGAGCACCAGAGGGTTAAGCTAAAATTATGTTTTTGGGTGCAAAATGTAGTAAACTTGTCCAAGATGCAGGATCACAGAAGGAAACAATGACAATAAACACCATTAACTCAGTGAATGAGAGGTAGGCAAATAATCAGTGATATGCGTTCGCATAGCCTATGGCTTTATTTGAATGTTTCAGCATAGTATTCCATAAAACAAAGTAGTTAGAAGAATTACGTTCTAGTGACGTCTTTACGCGATGACGCAAAAGAACCGCTGAATTGCTTTATTTTTAACTGGTTCATTTCAACTGTCCGAAAGAACCTTTTGCAGAAATTAAAATTGACTTCCAATCATTATTAGTGAGCGAGAGACAAATGAATGCTAAACTCTGTTGAACAGAAAAGGGCTCTTAAAGAGGAATCGATTCCCAGCCCTAGCTGGAGCTGTTTCAGGGGAAGTTACGCCCACACATTCAATAATGCTGCGCGTTTCAACGCACTTCACTGGGCCTTTGAGATAAAAAGGGGCAAAATATGGCTAAACAATAGTGTTTATTGATACTTATTCTGAGTAGCAATAAATGTCATTGAACATTTAATACTTTCCAACACTCTAAAATGATCTTATGTCTGCTTTTAAATTTCATTACAATACCTCGGTTCCTCAAAACAAAACTTCTCTAAGGAATTAAGTCGATTATTACTTAAGCACAATAAAATAACAATACAGTTCCAAAAGAAAGAAACACACAGTCGTGAACGTACAGCAGACAGACAGACAGGATGCAGCATTGGTACATTTGATCAGGGTTTGTGAATTTAAACAAAGAAAAACAAATTCAAATTTCAATTCAATTCAAATGTATTTGTACAGCGCTTTTCACAATACAAATTGTTTCAAAGCAGCTTTTCAGAAAGTGCATTTCATAAATGTACATTGAAAAATGTTAGAAAGAGAATGTTAAAGCAAAATCTTAGAAAAAGTTAATCAATCATGTATTAATTTAGGCCATAACAACGCTGGCGTTGAGTCGTCTCTTCACAGGCGTCGAGTCGTCTCATCACAGGTGTTGGGGCATCTGACTAGTGTCCCGAGATAACAACAGAAAAGCAGATGGGAAATAATTAGCATAGCTGCTGTTCAGAATATTAATGCTTTTGATCCGATTTAACTGTAGTATAAAAGGTAATTATAATGTGAATGCTTGGCTAAAGAGATGCGTCTTTAATCTAGTTTTAAACTGGGACAGCGAGTCTGAACCTCGAACAATATCAGGAAGACTATTCCAGAGTTTAGGAGCTAAATGTGAAAATGCCCTCCCTCTTTTAGTGGACTTAGATATCCTAGGAATGACCAGAAGCCTCGAGTTTAGTGATATTAAAGAGCGCGATGGATTGTAGGGCGATAGAAGATCCGTTAGATATACTGGAGCTAAACCATTTAGGGCTTTATAGGTCAGTAGCAATACTTTGTAATTGATATGGAACTTAATAGGTAACCAGTGTAGAGATGATAAAATTGGTGTTATATGATCATATTTTCTTGACCTAGTAAGCACTCTAGCAGCCGCGTTTTGGACTAACTGTAGCTTGTTTATCGATGATGCAGGACAACCAGCTAATAAAGCATTACAGTAATCTAGTCTCGATGTCATGAATGCATGAACTAACTTTTCTGCATCAGAAATAGATAGCATGTTACGTAGCTTAGCAATGTTTCTAAGGTGGAAAAATGCCGTTCTTGTAACATATCAAATATGATTTTCAAAAGACAAGTAACGGTCTAATATAACACCCAGGTCTTTTACTGTAGTGGATAAAGCGACAGGACATCCTTCCAAGGTAAAATTGTATTGTGAGAGGTTTTGTGGGCAGTTTTTTGGACCAATAAGTAATACCTCCGTTTTATCTGAATTTAATAGCAGAAAATTACACGTCATCCAGTATTTAATATCATCAACACACGCTGTCAGTTTAGATAATTTAGCGTTTTCATCTGGTCGTGATGAAATATATAATTGAGTGTCATCAGCATAACAGTGGAAATTATTTCCATGTTTTCTTATAATATTACCAAGTGGCAGCATATATATAGAGAATAGCAGAGGGCCTAACACGGATCCTTGCGGCACCCCATAGTCTACTGACGTCATCTTTGATTTTTCCCCATTTAGACAGACAAAATGGTAGCGGTCTGATAAGTACGATCTAAACCAGTTTAATGCCTGTCCCTGAACACCAGTGTAATTTTGAAGTCGATCTAAGAGTAGTTTATGATCTATAGTATCGAACGCAGCACTAAGATCGAGTAGAACTAGTATTGAGATACAGCCTTGGTCAGAAGCTAGAAGTAAATCATTTGTGATTTTAACGAGCGCGGTTTCTGTGCTATGATGCGGCCTGAATCCTGATTGAAATTTTTCATAGATATCATTTTCTTGCAAGAAAGAGCACAATTGAGCGGACACAACTTTTTCCAGTATTTTAGACATGAATGGAAGATTTGATATTGGTCTGTAATTTGCTAGGTTATTATGATCTAATTGTGGCTTCTTAATGAGAGGCTTTATGACTGCCAACTTGAATATTCTTGGAACATGACCTAAAGATAAAGACGAGTTAATAATATTGAGAAGATGCTCTTCCACTACAGGTAACAACTCTATCAGTAGTTTAGTGGGTATTGGATCTAATAAACATGTTGTTGGTTTAGATGCAATGATAAGTTTATTTAGCTCTTCCTGTCCTATAGTTGTAAAGCGGTGTAGTAGTTCTTGAGGGGCGATTAATTGCGGTTGAATCATAAGACATCATTAAAGATTGTATATTTACAATTTTGTTTTCTGATGCTTTGTTTCTGATGCTTTTCTTCGAAAAGAAATGAAGCATTTTGAAGAAAACGTTCGATTGTTCATCATATAATGCTTTTCAGTTGCAACCAAAATGCTGAAGGTCCAAATCAATGCAGTTTCAAAGCGCTTTGATGGGCTCCAGAGGCTCTGCGTGATCCCAGATGAGGAATAGGGTCTTATCTAACAAAACAATCTTTTAAAATTTTAAAAATATATATATTTTTTTACCTAAATTGTTCATCTTGTGCAGCTCTGCGAGGTGCTAAGGGTGGCATGATCACGTTGGAACGGTCACTCTAGATGTAGGCAGAAGTCCTGGCAGAATTTTTTTTGTTGAATTTTTTTTTGTGTGAAAATTATCGTTTTGTTAGATAAGACCCTATTCCTCATCTGGGATCACGCAGAGCCTCTGGAGCCCATCAAAGCGCTTTGAAACTGCATTGATTTGGACCTTCAGCATTTTGGTTGCAACTGAAAAGCATTATATGATGAACAATCCTGGAACGTTTTCTTCAAAATACTTCATTTCTTTTCGACTGAAGAAAGAAAGACATGAACCTCTTGGATGAGATGGGGTGAGTAAATGATCAGGAAACTTTAATTTTGGGCTGAATTAATCCTTTAAGTCAAGCAGTGGAAATTGCCTTGTCATGTGGTGTCCAGATTGTGTTGCACAATGATGAATAATTCTCCACATATTTTTTGAACTCTGCCTATTTCTCTAGATGAATAATAAGCAAGCTTTGATGGCAATTAAAATATCAGCTACCCCTCACAAACGTGCACTTTTGTAAACAATATTCAAACACATTTTAGATTATTTGGAATAGGCTTTAATTAATATAAGTCATAAAGTATTCACATATAAAGTATAGTAAGTTAATTAAAGTATATAATGCATAAAACTAGAGCAAACTCAGCAAGGCGTTTAAAACCCAAAGAACGGAGGCAGGTTAGTCACATTACACTGACTTTAAGTCTTAGGGTTCTTCTACTATTTTATCATTACAGTAACAATATATGTGTTTCTTTGTTTAAATGAGGATGAGAAATTGAAAATGATTTTTTCATATGCTGAGATGAGGTGATGTGTTGTTGTGTCTTATATCAGGATGGCCGAACGTGTGATTTTGTCTCCAACACTTTGTACTGGGATGTGCGTCGCTCAATATAAAGGTATGTTTAGAAAAATACAAGTAAAAATGATTAGAAAAAAATATTAAATTATTAAAAATATAGGCAGAAATATGGTCATTGAAAACTTGCAACTATTTTTTTTTATGAAGACTGTGATTGAATTTATGTACTTTTTAATGTGTGTCTAACTGTTATTATTTTATTAACAGAATACTTCACACAATCATGCCCTTATGTTCCAAGTGAGTGTTCTTCATTACTTTGAATGTTGTCAGTCACACACATATAATATTCTTACTGAACATTTGATAACCAATAAGAGATTATGTACATCAAGACAGTTGTTATCGCAAGATAAACCCTGAAAGATTGATCAGGACTACTAACAGGGCTACTAACCACAAATAAATAATTTTGGACACAAAATATAGATTTGAGTTGAAATATATTATTAGCTCACTTGTAATTAAAGGTCCCATTCCGCATGATCCCATTGTTCAAACTTTAGTTAGTGTGTAATGTTGCTGTTAGAGCATAAATAATACCTGTAAAATTATAAAGCTCAAAGTTCAATGCCAAGCGAGATATTTTATTTAACAGAAGTTCCCTTTCAAAGCCTACAGCGAACGGCTGGCTTGGACTACATCCTGGTACTTCCTGCTATAATTACGTCAGTAGAGCAGTAGAACAGACTTACCTCCGCCCACAAAGAAACGCGAAAAAGGGGGCGCGGTCTTGTTGCTGTCCCACGTGGAGAAGCGGACGTGTCGCGTGGAGAAAAGGAACTGTTGCGTTGAGTGTGTTTATCGCCATGTCGTCGAGACGCTGTTATTTTCATCCAGGAGTCAAATCACCTTTGTCTGGCTTTCCCAGGGACGCTGTAGAGATTATTGAACGCATACATCTCCCCGTTAAGAGGCGTGACCTTTCCAACATGCGCTAAGCTGCTGTCGAATCACAGCACAGGAACCGCTTTCACGTGCGCTAAGCTGCGGTCGAATTACAACACGGTAAGCGCTGGCACAATCAGAACTCGTTACGTATTTCTGAAGGAGGGACTTCATAGAAAGAGGAAATCACCAGCCGTTTTTAGGACAGTGAAAACAGCGGTACACAGATAAGTACATTGTGTGAAAAATACTGTTTTTTTACACGCGAAACATGAACACATGTTATATTGCACACTGTAAACACAATCAAAGCTTCAAAAAAACACGAAGAACGGGACCTTTAACACAAAGCTTCCATGGAGAAAAAATATCCCTAGCAAGACTAATGAACAAGTTCAAACAATAACACTTTATAATAACTGCACACTATGAAGCATTAGTTAAGCATTAATGAATCATTTATAAATAATTCATAGACATTAATAAGTAGTTTATAAATACAGCTATAAATGCTTTTTTCTTGATTTATAAGCACTTCTATAATGTGTTCAATTTATAATTTCTAAAT
This sequence comes from Gobio gobio, assembly GCF_949357685.1. Lineage (NCBI taxonomy): Eukaryota > Metazoa > Chordata > Actinopteri > Cypriniformes > Gobionidae > Gobio > Gobio gobio. The sequence goes on from NC_137104.1 coordinate 2,562,477, forward strand.
TATTACATTATTTACAAATATAACTGAGCCTTTAAATCTCCTTTGTAAAAGCTTTACGAGGCATAAATAGTCCTTACTTTAGATGAGCTCACAGAAATAGTTCACTGACAACTACTAAATGGTTTATAACTACCTGAATTAATCATGAATTACAGTAGGAATACAAGGGTAAAGGCCTGTTCACACCGGGACGATTTTCGCGCGCGTTTATCGGCGACGTTTAACGCCTCGTGACTAAACAATGGGCGCCAATGTGAGTGTTCACACCGACGTGTAAAACGCCAGGCGTAAAAGCGTCATTTAAAAAAAAAACGCCTCGGGTTCGTTTTTTTATTTTGACGCGGCGCGTAAAAAACTGGCCGACCAATGAGATCGCCGCTTTTGTTCACGTGCCTGGAGCTGCTGAAGTGACAGTAAAACACGACTTGGTGGCGCTCAAGCACAAAACGGTCTTGCTGAGCCCACATTGATACGACGAAGTAGTAGTAAGTAGACAAAGAAGAAAATGAGCTGATAATGCTGCCTGCCAGTTAGCAAAAAGTGTGTGAATGGTTTTGGCCATAGACATAATCAGGGTTTTTCCTGGGTCAAAAATGGTCTTCGGTGGTGTCTGACAGACATGGTCATCCACACACACAGTAAAAAAGTACCCTACCCACGTGATCTGTGAGCGCAATACTGACAATACATTTAAAATAAATGCAAAGAAACCGTTTGTAATTTTTGCCTATCTTATTTTGACATCTGATATTATGTATGATCTCTACCTTGATGTTTGTTTCTTTTGATCCTCATTTTTTACACTTTTTACTGATAATTGTTTTGGTATAATCATATCAATATTAAAAAGTAGCATTAAAAAATGTACAAATAGCCTAATTTTCTACCATATACAATTTAGTAAAATTATCAGCTAGCTAACAACTTTGTTCTGGTCTCACCTAACTCCAGTCTACACTAAATTATATTTCACTGCACATTGTCAACATAAATAAGCTGAATGACTGTGGATGATTAAACTAATTCCTACTATCCGCTCTTGCTAAATGGGGTAAGCATACTTGTGTTCTCGTTTCAGATGTTCTGAGTAAATGAATAAACTGATTCGTTCGTTCAGTGTGGAACGGATCAGTTGTTCTAACCAGTCGCTAAAATGATTCGATTCAAAGGAGTCATTGGTTCGCGAATCTTACATTAGCAGACGCGTTGCGTGCGAATCCCGTCTGTTAGAACATCGCGAAAGATTTGTCAATACAGAATACACTTCATAACAGAATATAATGTTTTCCCGTTTATTGAAACTTATGTTTATGTCAGCTGGTCAGAGAAAAGTCAATGTTTTTTGAGCGCAGTTCACACTCAGCGGGAATTCAAGGAAAAAAAATATCCGAATGCGGCACGTGCAACATGGATTCGGTCTTCCGACCTTTTGATTTTGATTAATATGTGAAATATGAACCAATATGTGAAATATGAGAAGACATCGACAGAAAGAGAGAGCGGTCGCGCGGGGGAGGAGTTCTCTGCTCGTTCTCTGTCACTCATTTAACACTGCCATATCACACGTGCAACAGTCATCTATTCTACACTCATAAATCACAATAACTCATCAAATAAGGCTTTGGCGGGCCAAAAATTTGTCTTGGCGGCCGCCAAAAAATTTTCAATGCAGGAAAAACCCTGCATAATATATCTGTGGTGTTGGAAGAATGTAAATACTGTCTCTCTTCTTCTTCTGTGTGACAAGCGAGTGTCAGAAGCGTAAAGTGCCGCAGCGCCACCTTGTGTACCGGGAGTGCTATCATCTACTGAATGTGCACGTTCACTCGCCGCATCGCCAGTGGAAATCGCTTGGGTGTGAACACTCAAGACGCGCCGAAAAACGTCACGAAAAACGCTGGCGATAAGCGTGTGCGATATTCGTCCCGGTGTGTACAGGCCTTAACACTTTATAATAACTACACGCTATGAAGCATTAGTTAAGCATTAGTAAATAGTTAAATAATCATTTATAAAGCATTAATAGACATTACTAAGCAGTTTATAAATACAGCTATAAATGCTTTATTCTTGGTTTTATAAACATATCTAATGTGTTTAATCATTTTATTTTCATAGTTTATTAATGATCAATTTACATTAAAATTTCTAAATTAAGTGTTACATTATTTACAAACAAGTTATTTAGGAGTTGTCAGTGGTTCATCAGATCATTTAGAAAGTGTAAGTAAAGGATTAACAAACTATTTAAATATACATTTATGCATCTTATTATTTTTACAAATAGAAATAGTTACTCAGTGTGTTAATAAATGCTTTAGTAACACGTATTCCTACTGTAATTCATGATTAATTCAGGTAGTTATAAAACGTTTAGTAGTTGTCAGTGAACTATTTCTGTGAGCTCATCTAAAGTGATCACTGTATGATAATTGAAATGAGCTGATGACATCACCGTTTTCTCTAGAGCGGCTGTACAGCCGAATCAAATTCTGTTGCATTATTTTCCAGTTTAACACTGTGAAGCTGCTTTGAAATAATCTGCATTGTAAAAAGCGCTATATAAATAAAGTTGACTTGACTTGACTTGCTAAGAATCTCATCCCTATGGCGAACAGAGAGGGAGCCAGAACAAATTACAGTGTCTGACACCGTACTTGCGAGTTCACACACCTCTTTAATGTTAATATTGGTGATCTCCGACTGAATAATTTACGATTCTCTAACATGACTTGGCTCCACCCCGGCACCACAGAGATTGTCCATATGTAGCACTAACTCCATGGTTGGAAAAGCATGTGTTATCCAATAGTCACACTGTATAGGGTCAGAACGAACCCCAGTGATCGTCATTCTCCATGCAAAGCCCTGTCCTTTCCCAATTCATCAGTCCGACGTAACATCGTTTATGACTGACTAATAGGGAATGTCTAGGTTATTAATGTAACCCCGGGGAACAGAGATATTATGTCCCTTTGCCACAATTTCTATACCTCAGCTGGAACAGCCGGGACCCCGTCTCGGTTCCTCAGCGGAAAACAATGTGAGAGTTTGCACACTGCTTTATATACCCGGAAGCAGGGAGTGGCTTGCGAAGCAAATCTCACTTGTCGATGTGGATTGGCTTGTTCTGTTGCCACTCGAAGGTGACTGACGAGATCCCAATTCACCAGTTTTACGTAGCATCTCATTTCCTTTTTTCAGGGTGGTTACATTAGTATTCCAGAGAGCCGTGTAATAATCATTTACACAGCTTAGCATTATTTTGCCCATTATATTGGAATTATACTTTAGCACATTAAAGTAAAAAAAGTTATTGTTTATTATTATATGTTAAACAGGAAATCTTGCTCTTGGAGCCCCAGCTGTCCAGTCTTCTACACACGGTTCAGCAGCTGCTGAAAGGGCTGTCGATGGCAACAAGGATTCAAATTACTTCCATGGGTCATGCAGTCATACTAATGCGGACTTGAACCCCTGGTGGAGAGTTGACCTGCTGGACGTCTACGGTGTAACCAGGGTTAGTATCACTAATCGAGGAGATTGTTGTGCAGAGAGGATAAATGGTGCTCAGATCCGTATCGGCAACAGCCTGGACAATAATGGCAACAATAATGAGCTGTAAGTATTGCCTCTCTCATAATACTTTCATAAATGGTTAGAAAATGAGAAAATAAGATCAAATTATTTTGAATAGTTCCTTTGAATACAAACTTGCCTTAGACAGAAGTATATTTAATATGCTTCATGCTGTTTTGATGCACCATCTCTATTTCTCTGTGTGTCTTCACAGGGCTGCAGCTGTTGGGACCATCCCACTTGGAGCCACAAAAACATTTGAGTTTAGGCCTATTTATGGGCGATATGTCAACATTTTTATCCCTGGGCGCAATGAAAATCTCACATTGTGTGAGGTCGAGGTGTATGCAGGTGAGGGACAGAGAGAGAAGAAGACTTTGAATTTGAATATAGAACTTATTTATGTACTTTTTAATGTGTGTATAACTATAATAATTTTATTAACAGATAAGCACACATCATCGTACACTTCTGTTCCAAGTGAGTGTTCTTCATTACTTTGAATGTTGTCAGTAACACATATAATATTCTTACTGAACATTTGCTAACCAATAAGGAATAATGTACATCAAGACAGTTGTTATTGCTAAATAAACCAGACAGGCTGATCAGGAGCCCGGCTTATCACAACCACAATTACAGAGCTACTAACCCCTAACCATGGGGAGGTGCTTGGCGACGTCCAGGCAGGAACCGTTCGTCTAAGCGGCTGCGTGTGCGTTCCTCAAGTGCAGACCACTCCAGACCGAGCTGCTCAACTTCTTAAGAGAGCACACGGGTGAGCTCCAAGTTGATTGATGCTCTGGTGTCAATCGGTTCCAAAGATGGGGGCTGGGTCAGTGAGCCCGACCACTGCTCGGCATCCGAAGCTGCCAAGGACATGCTGTCGTCGTGCGGCTCATCATCAAATCCCCTGAACGAGACCAAGTTGCTCGCAATGGCAGAGGGGCGTTGGTCTGGGCGGGAGAAGTGGACAGGGGAAACCTCTTCATGTGGAGAGAGTGAGTTATGCGGGACCTGAGCTGACGTGAGCTCACTCTCATCCGAGGGCTTGGATCCTCTGCCCCACTGTTTTTTCCTCTCAGGCTCCCGGGTTGACGATAACGGGAGGGCGCGAGGGGCGGAGTCGCATTCTGAAAAGAACGTTATCCGCGAGCGCAAAAAGGCGAGACTCATACCGTCGCAATGAGAGCAGGTCGATTCAGTGAGCGCGGCTTCTGCGTGGGACTTGCCCAGACATCACTGTGCCCGTCATCAGCATTCAGAGGGGCTCTGCACGTGCCACAATCGTGGTGCAACGTGTAACAACATCGCGGAAATTTGCTCTTTAGAAAAGCTCTTTTAGAAGCAACAACATTGCAGCACACACCGCAGTGCACTCGCACAAACTGCAGGTGGCTCGGGGGCGAAGCACTGACCAGGCTGCTAGGCAGCGGCGTGGGAACAGAGTTGCTTAAGGGTGGTGAGCTGATCTGGCTGCTGCGAAGCGGTGGGCGATCAGTGCAGCACAAGAGTGGCGGCTGCTAGAGAGTGGCGAGCAGGGAGGCGAGCTGATCAAACTGCTACAGAGCGGCGAGTTAATCAGCGGCGAATCCAGCTGCTTGCAGGTGAAGGCGGCTTCAAGTCTCGTAGATCAAGCGAAGAGCGATCTGCGTCACTGAAGGAGAATGAATCGATTTTCCATGGTGAGGGGTGTAGAGTTACATTCAAGCTATTTTAAGGCATGAAGAAATTTCTTTTTTTCGCAGGAAAACAAAACGTTTAAATTTGCCATTTTGGTGATCAAGGATGAGCTAAGGCATACAATTACTGACTACAGGGGGACTTTAATACTAAAAATACTTCAATACATTCTCTAACTATAACAGAGCTGGCACCACTTGTGTTTGAATGAAGCGAGAGAGAGCGGGTCCGTGCGTGATGCAAGAAACATCAAAGACAGACCGGCTTCAGAAAGCGGATGAGCTGTTATACAGCGTTGCTATTGATGACGCTCATTATCTGGAAATATCTGACCTCAGAATGTCACGACTGACCAATCAGAGTCAAGTATTCCAGAGAGCCGTGTAATAATCATTTGGATTACATAGTTTAGCATTATTTTGCACATTATATTAGAATTATACTTTAGCACATTAAAGTAAGGTATAAAAGTTATTGTTTATTATTTTATGTTAAACAGGAAATCTTGCTCTTGGAGCCCCAGCTGTCCAGTCTTCCACACACGATTCAGCAGCTGCTCATAATGCTGTCGATGGCAACAGGGATTCAAATTACTTCCATGGGTCATGCAGTCATACTAAAGGGGAAATGAGCCCCTGGTGGAGAGTTGACCTGCAGGAAGTCTTCGCGGTAACCAGGGTTAGCATCACTAATCGTGGAGATTGTTGTGCAGAGAGGATAAATGGTGCTCAGATCCGTGTCGGCAACAGCCTGGAAAATAATGGCAACAATAATGAGCTGTAAGTATTGGCTCTCTCTTAATACTTTCAACAGTTATAAAATGAGTAATGTTGTGTAATATGCATATGAATGTATACAATTACCCTGCCTCATTGTTTGACGTATTTGTCTAAAATATTACGTTTAATGGTTTATTATTTTGTTTATTTACTGGAAAAGCTTTTTATAGGCAATTATGTAACTATTAAATTGTATTTATAATACAACAAATATAACATTAATATAAAGTCTTATAGTCTTGACCCAGTAGTACAGTGAGTGTTGTTGAATTATATGTGGGTGCAGAAGCGGCTTTACAGAGCTGAATTCAAGGTTAAAGAGAAATGGATGGGACCGCATATTTTATTAAGAATATAGTTTATTAAGAATATAGTTTATGAAGTAAAGACATCACAACTGCTGTTGTATATTTTTATTAATAATGTAGTTCCTTAAATAACAGAAAACCACACTCGATTAAAGCACTTGTGACCCTGGACCACAAAACCAGTCATAAGGGTAATACATTTATACATAATCTGAAAGCTGACTAACTAAGCTTTGGGTTTTTAGGATAAGACAATAGCTGGTTGAGATACAGCTAGTTTGAAAAAATGGAAACCTAAGGGTGCAACAAAAATCTAAATATTGAGAAAATTAATTTTTTTGAGTTTTTTTTTTTTCTTTTTTTTGCCTGAGTGACACACAAAAGTAAAGACTCATGACTCCAAAACTATAGCAAGGATAGAGTCAAAAGGTAGGTATCTGTTACATGAAACACTCAGTTGATGTCAATCTTGAGTACCTATAGAGTAGTATTGCATCTTTCATATCTCCGAAAAGATTTTAGTTTAATTATACTTATAAAAGAAAGATACGCTGTACCGAGTCTTTCCGTAAAAAAAACGAGCGGCTGGAGGCGTATCGTGCGGGCGGAGCTAAAGAATGACGACCGTGCGCAGCTATTGCGTTGAGAGCGTCTGAAAGCTCTGACATCCTTAAACATGGAGAAAAAAACGTTATCCTAAATAAACCATGGAGATCAATCAGATTTAGCCATACATATATGATCCAGAATCAGATCTAGAGGCTGAAATTGAACAGGATAAGCAGCAACGACTACAGCAGGACGTCTATATGGTATGTACAGTAACTGTAACTTATATACTTGCTTAGCGGCTTGTCATGCTCATGAGTTTTACAACATTTATGTGTGTTTCCTCATGGTTTATGAGGATACAATTTGGTTTATGGACTACTATATGTGATTTAATGTTAGCGGTAGCAAGCGGAACGGTTTTGCACGTCAGACTAGTGTGTGTTTACATAGAAAAACAATGGAATAGTGACGCATTTGAACGAGCGAGTCGATAGCTAACAACCTGCTCTGTGCAAGCATGTTGTCACGTTGGTTATGTTGACAGAAGTTAGCCTATTTTCATGCGCTCTGAATATCATTGCGCCGATGCACTCATGGTACAGCACTGGACGATAGGGCCAAACGGATTGTCCTGGCTCAGGAGAGCCATTATTGTTTTCTTTTGTTAAGGACTTTTGTTGTTTAGCCATCACCAGCTCCCTCGATGACCAGACCCTGAAGACCTTGTTCCGGATCGAGGCAAACCTTCAACCACCCTATCGACCTCCCAGACACCACAGGATTGGACTGGAGGGAAACCGTCATTAGGTGTCTGGAGAGTGGTGTATCCTGATTCGGAGCACAGCCAGACCCAGAGCCTGTTTCATTCCGTACGACCGCGGAGTATTCGTGTGAGCCTCCGGCCTCGGATCTCTCCTCTACATCTCGGCTCAGTCTTGGCTCCTCCACCTTTGGCTCCACCGGAGACCCTTGGACTTGCGGTTCTACCGGGCTCCATCCAGCTCCCCCTTGGTCAGTCTTCACACCACTTCCGCCACGGACTTGCAGGCCGTCCACTGGACTCATTCCTCCATCCCTACGGCTGCAGCGTGTTCCTCCTTCCCCTTGGTGTCGCCTCTGTCCTCAGTCCTGCTAATATCTGTTTACCTGCCTTTGAGTCTACTGCACATTCAACATAATTGGGTACTTTATTCATCTGTCTTCATCTGTCTGCCTGCAAGCACCTTGTGACACAGATGTTGGGTTGCGAATGAAACACAGGAGGCAGCAAAGGAGAAGAGTCAGATGACATGTCAAGAAATTGACAAACTGTCTATAAAAGACTGAAATGCGATATTACGGCAGATGCTGCTTCGGGACCATCTGAAAAGCTTCTCCGGCAACAGAACCATTGCTGATATTGCCTTGAGTAAAGAAATCTTTGATATTTGTACTTTATTTAATACTTATATAGATTAGTATAGATAGTACAATATTTGTACTGCTAGAAATACTAAATGTAATAAATAAATTGACATACATTTTTAAAGATAAAGAGTAGGGGTGTAACCCCGGCATCCAGGCCAAATTTGCCCATTGGCCCATGTCCATCATGGCCTCCTAATCATCCCCATATATATATATATATATATATATATATATATATATATATATATATATATATATATATACGATTGGTATCATCCCTCAGTCTCCTCTCCACCAATCAGCTGGTGTGTGGTGGGCGTGCTGGCGCAATATGGCTGCCGTCGCATCATCCAGGTGGTGCTGCACATTGGTGGTGGTTGAGGAGATTCCCCCCTTCTATGTAAAGCACTTTGAGTGCCTAGAAAAGTGCTATATAAATGTAACAAATTATTATATTATAGAAGTATATTTAATATGCTTCATGCTGTTTTGATGCACTCATCTCTATTTCTCTGTTATTGTGTGTCTTCACAGGGCTGCAACTGTTGTGTCCATCCCAGCTGGACTCACAAAAACATTTGTGTTTAAGCCGATTAAGGGCCGATATGTCAACATTGTTATTCCTGGGCGCATTGAATGTCTCACACTGTGTGAGGTCGAGGTGTTTGCAGGTGAGCGATAAAAGGAGAGAGATGTGGTGTGTAGATATTTGTTCTATTTACTGTGTGTAATGTCTTAATGATTTTTGTTCTGTTTTCATTGGCAGATTGAGTGGAATGAGATGATGTTACACCACAGTCACTGATCCTATCAGCAAAATACCAAACTACTGTTTTCTGAGCAATACTAATATTGCACTTCTTTCATTGTTTTCATTTTACCTCTGCACCTTTTAATCCTTAAGATAAAAGATCAGTTTCAGTGCACATTAAGTAAAGCATGAAATGGTTTTTAAAATGCACCTGATTCGTAAACCCATTTTGATTCAGAGGGGTGTGTATTTACCCTTCTTTGCTTTCTTCATTAATAAATTACTATAGCATCACATGTTGTATTGTGTGTTTTTGGATCAGAAAAGGTTAATTTAGATATTCACAATGAGGAGGAGGAGGTGTAGTGTCACAGCTACCCATCTAGGGTTGAGGAGCTGTAACAAAGTAAAGACATTTTTTCAAAAAGACAGAAGTAAAAAAAAAAAAAAAAACGAGGATGTCTGAACCTTCTGTCCCAAAATCACAACCACAAGCAAAATTAGCTTTTAATATTCTGTTATAAAGAGTAAAATTATAATAACACAAAAATAACAATAACCATAACAGAAATACCAATATTACAAAGAATAATAATGAAAATAGGGCTGTCACACAGTTGGATGAATTAACCCCTAGGAGTCTGAGCTGTTTTGGGGCCCTTTAGAATTTTTGACATGCTGTGACATTTGTGCTGTTTTCAGTTGCTTATAAACACATTGATGACAAAAGTGTAATTACACTGTATTCAGCACAAACTGGGCTACCAGAATATGTGAGCAACATGTATGTACATGCTTGTATTTTTTAGAGAATAATGTTTATGCATGATATTTGAAAAAAAGTTAAAAATTTGTTTTAAAATTAAGGCTTCAAACACATAATAGATAGAAAGGCTTTTGACTACTGCCCAGATAGCAATGAGTCGGCGGACCACCGGCGGTGATCTGGCGACAGTAGAAGCGTCAGAATTGCGTAATCTCAAACAAGTTTGACGCTTTTTAAAAGCGGCAGCCGGCTTCCTACCGCCTCATTTCCGCCGCCGGCCCACAGGCAAACCGCCGTTCTGCCGCCTTTATACCAAAAGGCGGCCTGTCGGAGGCAAACGCTATTTTCGAGCGATCTGCCTCCACTTATTGTGTAATAAATAATATCTATTTATTTATTTATTATTCATATATTTGTAACATGCAGTTTATGAAGGATAATGATTGAACAAACCAGACAAATTCCCATTTGGCGTTTTAATTCCACATTTCAAAGTACAGTAACTGTCAATGATACAAGATAATATAAATGAAATATAAATAAGATGAAATATAAATACCAGAACAATAAATAAGCTTAAATAGGCCTATAAATAACAAAAAACATTTTTACTAAAGAACCTGCATGTTTCCAATTAAATTTTGGTTGAAAAAAAAACTGCCTTACAAGCAAATTATAACACTTACAATAATTGTTAATAACAAAGAGGTCAGCTCTGGGATGAAAATAATTACCATTAAACATTATATCAAATAATGAGGATATTTGGTACTAAAGAATGTGCAGGATACCAAATAAATCGAGGTATAACATCACATTTAACAAGCCATTTCTAACAATAGGATAAATGGTAATAATTTAGAGTAAAGCTCTGGAGAAGAATAGAACAGTAGTAGAACAGACCATTATAACAAGCCTGACTATGGGGGTAACACTTTATTTTAAGGGTCCAGAATAATGCATTAGTTAAGCATTAATTAAGGGTTAACTTGTTCACAACTAAGCATTAGTTAAGCACGAACACACTAGTAATTAATGATTAACTTTACATTTAAAGGGTCTGTAATTATGCATTAGTTAAACTAGTAATTAATGATTTGCTTGTTCACAATTATGCATTAGTTAAGCATGGACACAATAGTAATTAATGATTAACTTAACATTACAGTAAGGGCATATTAGACATTATTTACAACTTAATAAGCCATATATTATTTTTCTGTAGCTATGTAATTATATGTCTGTATTTTCTGTTAAGTTAACTGAACAATAAGCTAGTAATTATGTTTATAAATTATATAAATTGCTAAAATAGTGTAATAAGACAATTTGAGCCCCTATTCTGAAGTGAAAGTTTTATTCTCATTAATTATTGCACTTATTCAGTGATATTTAAGTTTATTAACCAGAATAAGCCAATAATTAAGCCTAACTACCATTAATACAGTACTAATAAAGGCAATTTGACCCCCTATTCTAAAGTGAAAGTTTAATCCTCATTAATTATGGCACTTATTCAGTGATATTTAAGTTTATTGACCAGAATAAGCAGCTTTTATGGACACAAAACATACTTTTGTTGTATATTTGGATAAATGGTTTAAGGTAAGGTTAACATTGAAACAAACGTATTATGTATTACAGAAAAAAAACGAAAAGTATATTTTAGTAACAATATAGCATTACAATTATATGTTGAGCCACTAATCTCACTCAAACCTCTAAACCTACATATAAACATTTCTTAAAAGTATGTAACGTTAGGGTGAACTTATGAAGAAAAAACATAACAAAAGTGTAATCACAATAATTTCTTTATTGTGAAAATGTCAAAAGCGGTACCAATAGTAGTCCAAATGATGATGTGTTGCAGTCGGAGTCCTCTCTGGCGATATAGATATTTTAAGTTATTTAATTTAAGCTTCACTCAACTATTTGAAGGCGCGCGCGTTTCTCATTCAAACACTAAAACACGGCATGTCGCAATCTGTGACGAAGCAGGCGAGAGCCAATCAGCGTTTGATATCACAGCCGTAAAGCGAGTTTTTTGAATTCATAACGTGCGCGGGCTTTGTTTACGGTCGCTGTTGAACATGAAGATGAAGATGAAGATCGCTGGATAAAGAAGTTCCTAGAATGGATTCTAAAGATGTGGATTACAGCAAACAAATTAAATTGGTGTATTTTGTGAAGCAGGGTTAGAGGGGCGGAGCTGTCAACTGATCACCACCTGGTGGTGAGTTGGATCCGATGGCGGGGGAGGAAGCTGGATAGACTCGGTAGACCCAAACGTACTGTGAGGGTCTGCTGGGAACGTTTGGCCGAGTCTCCTGTCAGAGAGATCTTCAACTCCTGCCTCCGGCAGAGCTTCGACCAGATCCCGAGGGAGGCTGGAGATATTGAGTCCGAGTGGACCATGTTCTCCACCTCCATTGTCAAAGCGGCCGCTCGGAGCTGTGGACGCAAGGTCTCCGGTGCCTGTCGAGGCGGCAATCCCCGAACCCGGTGGTGGACACCGGAAGTAAGGGATGCCGTCAAGCTGAAGAAGGAGTCCTATCGGGCCTGGCTGGCTTGTGGGACTCCTGAAGCAGCTGACAGGTACCGACAGGCTAAACGGACTGCAGCCCGGGTGGTTGTGGAGGCAAAAACTCGGGCCTGGGAAGAGTTCGGTGAGGCCATGGAAAAGGACTATCGGCTGGCCTCGAAGAGATTCTGGCAAACCGTCCGGCGCCTCAGGAGGGGGAAGCAGTGCCCTACCAACGCTGTTTACAGTGGCGATGGGCGGCTGTTGACCTCAACTGGGGATGTTGTCGGACGGTGGAAGGAGTACTTCGAGGATCTCCTCAATCCCGCCGTCACGTCTTCCATTGGGGAAGCAGAGGCTGGGGGCTCAGAGGAGGACTCGTCCATCACCCAGGCTGAAGTCACCGAGGTGGTCAAGAAACTCCTCGGTGGCAAGGCACCGGGGGTGGATGAGATCCGCCCTGAGTACCTCAAGTCTCTGGATGTTGTGGGGCTGTCTTGGCTGACAAGCCTCTGCAGCATCGCGTGGCGGTCGGGGACAGTGCCTCTGGTATGGCAGACCGGGGTGGTGGTCCCTCTTTTTAAGAAGGGGGACCGGAGGGTGTGTTCCAACTATAGGGGGATCACACTTCTCAGCCTCCCCGGGAAAGTCTATGCCAGGGTACTGGAGAGGAGAATTCGGCCGATAGTGGAACCTCGGATTCAGGAGGAACAGTGTGGTTTTCGTCCTGGTCGTGGAACACTGGACCAGCTCTATACCCTCTACAGGGTGCTGGAGGGTTCATGGGAGTTTGCCCAACCAGTCCACATTTGTTTTGTGGATTTGGAGAAGGCATTCGACTGTGTCCCTCGCGGCGTCCTGTGGAGGGTGCTGGGGGAATATGGGGTCCGGGGTCCTTTGCTGAGGGCTGTCCGGTCCCTGTATGACCGAAGCAGGAGTTTGGTCCGCATTGCCGGCAGTAAGTCAGACTTGTTCCCGGTGCATGTTGGACTCCGGCAGGGCTGCCCTTTGTCGCCGGTTCTGTTCATAATTTTTATGGACAGAATTTCTAGGCGCAGCCAAGGGCCGGAGGGTGTCAGGTTTGGGGACCACACGGTTTCGTCTCTGCTCTTTGCGGATGACGTTGTCGTGTTGGCCCCTTCTAACCAGGACCTTCAGCATGCACTGGGACGGTTTGCAGCCGAGTGTGAAGCGGCTGGGATGGGGATCAGCACCTCCAAATCCGAGGCCATGGTCCTCAGTCGGAAAAGGGTGGCTTGCCCACTTCAGGTTGGTGGAGAGTTCCTGCCCCAAGTGGAGGAGTTCAAGTATCTAGGGGTCTTGTTCACGAGTGAGGGGAGGATGGAACGGGAGATTGACAGACGGATCGGTGCAGCTTCTGCAGTAATGCGGTCGATGTACCGGTCTGTCGTGGTGAAGAAAGAGCTAAGCCGTAAGGCGAAGCTCTCGATTTACCGGTCAATCTACGTTCCTACTCTCACCTATGGTCATGAGCTTTGGGTCATGACCGAAAGGACAAGATCCCGGATACAGGCGGCCGAAATGAGCTTTCTTCGCAGGGTGGCTGGGCGCTCCCTTAGAGATAGGGTGAGAAGCTCAGTCACTCGGGAGGAACTCGGAGTAGAGCCGCTGCTCCTCCACATCAAGAGGGGTCAGCTGAGGTGGCTCGGGCATCTGTTCCGGATGCCTCCTGAACGCCTTCCCGGGAAGGTGTTTCGGGCATGTCCAACCGGGAGGAGGCCCCGGGGAAGACCGAGGACACGCTGGAGGGACTATGTCTCCCGGCTGGCCTTGGAACGCCTCGGTGTCCCCCCGGAAGAGCTAGAGGAAGTGTCTAGGGAGAGGGAAGTCTGGGCATCTCTGCTTAGACTGCTGCCCCCGCGACCCGGCCCCGGATAAGCGGAAGAAGATGGATGGATGGATGGATGGTATTTTGTGAATTTATGTTGCGTTTTGGTTTACTTTCTAATCATTGTGTCCACGGTATACAATAAGTATTACATGATAAATAATGGTTAAATGATTACAGAAATGTAATTAATTTTAGAGTTTTAAAGTGAAGTTTTGTTTAACGTAATCCTTTGAACCGAGTTTGCAGCAGAAGTCACAAACAGCAAAATGTTTAGTGATAACTCAATAAGTGCCATAATTAATGAGGATACAACTTTCACTTTAGAATAGGGGGTCAAATTGCCTTTATTAGTACTGTATTAATGGTAGTTAGGCTTAATTATTGGCTTATTCTGGTCAATAAACTTAAATATCACTGAATAAGTGCCATAATTAATGAGGATTAAACTTTCACTTTAGAATAGGGGGTCAAATTGCTTTTATTAGTACTGTATTAATGGTAGTTAGGCTTAATTATTGGCTTATTCTGGTTAATAAACTTAAATATCACTGAATAAGTGCCATAATTAATGAGGATTAAACGTTCACTTTAGAATAGGGGGTCAAATTGCCTTTATTAGTACTGTATTAATGGTAGTTAGGCTTAATTATTGGCTTATTCTGGTTAATAAACTTAAATATCATTCAATAAGTGCCATAATTAATGAGAATAAAACTTTCACTTCAGAACAGGGGCTCGAATTGTCTTTATTACACTATTTTAGCAATTTATAACGGCAAAATCAGCAATAATTTAACATAATTACTAGCTTATTGTTCAGTTAACTGAACAGAAAATACAGACATATAATTACACAGCTACAGAAAAATAATATATGGCTTATTAAGTTGTAAATAATGTCTAATATGCCCTTACTGTAATGTTAAGTTAATCATTAATAACTATTGTGTCCATGCTTAACTAATGCATAATTGTGAACAAGCAAATCATTAATTACTAGTTTAACTAATGCATAATTACGGACCCTTTAAATGTAAAGTTAATCATTAATTACTAGTGTGTTCGTGCTTAACTAATGCTTAGTTGTGAACAAGTTAACCCTTAATTAATGCTTAACTAATGCATTATTCTGGACCCTTAAAATAAAGTGTTACCAAACCGGGTTTTAAAACTGGAGAAGGATTTTAAAGACTCGGCTGGAAGCCATTTGAATCGTGAAGTATATTTTAGAGAGGCTGTGAATGTGAAGTTCAGTAAGATGGAGGAATGTTTGAAAAAGGCTTTGGTGGAATTAGAGAAAGAGGTTGTTGAGTGCTTTCGGAGGAGAGATAAACAGTGGGCGAAATAAAGAAAGGAAATGAAATCCCAGGAAGCCACTGTCCCACCTCCTACAGAAACCGCCGACCCTGTGCCTTCTACCATCAGCTCCTCTACTCCTCAAACTGACTGTTCCACAATCTCAGCAACTTCACTGACCAACAGCCGAGCAAAGGAAGGAACTACTTTCGCCAAGACCTCTTCAGGACCAGATGTCACCTACATCTTCTCTGTCCTTCCCTTTTCCAGTGAGGAAGTCAACAGTGCACAGCAGGATGATGTCACACTTCGCATCTCCCCTTCCACACACCAGACTGACGGGATCACAATGATAAATCACCAGGGCTTGCTGTATTAACGGATCCAGGAGGAGGATGGCCAGCACCGTTTGCAGCTCATCGTTCCGAAGGCCTTGATCCAATGAACGCTACAAAGCATACACAAAAGGACCACCTAGAGACATCACGGACGGCTAAAAACTCTCCTCAGCATCCTAGAGGTAGCCTGGTGGTCCACAATTCGGAAGGATGTCTGGCGATATGTGGGAGACTGCGAAAGGTGTACCTTCATCAACAAGAACAAAGAACCATCTCCTCACCCTGCATCAACACTAACACCCACATCAACCATCAAGTCAGGAAGGAGGAATTTACAGTGGGAACGGCGTGCCGGCAAAGCTGAGTATAGAAAGCACCAGGGAGGAATCGCGCAACCTATCCAGGGTTACCCAGGCTGGTATCGACTTCCAACATTCGGTAATGGTTCCCCAATCCCTTCCAGCCAACTAGTGCCTGCATGGGAGTGCCTAGTTTTAGCTAATTTATTTCAAAGACATTTCAAGACACACTTTGAAGAGGATACCCATTTTATGGACAATGGATGACAGTACTCTGGAGAGGCTGGTTTCTTGCCCGTGGTGCCATAGGCAAATGGGGGAGACTTTGTGACACTGTCACATAAGAGACATGCTTTATCCGCTCTATTTAATTCAATGATATGTATAATAGAGTTTTAATTGGTTTACATGTTTTCTAAGTCCATTTTATTCCTCTTACCATCTTAAGTGTGTATATGTCTTTAAGTAGTTAAAGGTTGGCCTTTTATGTGACCAGTCACATGACAGGAAGGAGGAAATGCATTGGTATAAAGAGAGCAGCATGAGAAACAAACAAGAGGAAAAAAAGATCACTAACAGACACTAAATAGTACCTTCTGGATTGTGGAGTTTCCAACCTGTGGACTCACCTTTTCAGACACAACTGCACACGTTTGGATTATCTTTTTCTTGGGTTGTGTATATACACTGGAGGACACTCACATTGGGACGTAACAGCACACTAGGATGCTTGGACTGTTTTAGGGTATGGTACATTGGACTCTATGCTTTTAGCAGCCTTAGTTTTCCTGTGTTGTTTTAAAGTCTCAGGTGAATGTCACGGGGTGACAAAACAAACCGAACGGGACTAAGATCCTGGTGAATACTGTTGCAGGATTTTCCAGTGAACACCCGGTCTATGCCCTGGGAATCTGTTGCCATGGCAGCGGGGCTGATTGCCTGAGTGACAGCAGGTGTGGGGCAATTATAGAGAACGCTGTGAGAGGGACACCTATTGAGATGAGGCTTTAAAAACAGAGAGAAAACAGACTGTGGGTGGTGGATCTCCTCCCGTATGATGCTGTGTTTGTCAGCGGGTTGCTCTTTTTATTGAGGCTGGGCTGTGGAGTGGGGAAGATTGGAGATGTGGAAGAGGAAGGAAGGAGTGAAGTATTTGGCAGCGAAGACTTGAGGAATATCGTCCGTAGTGAGAAAGACGCAATTGATGAGTAGTGGAGCGATCAAGGACCTAGATGGCAGAAGAAGAGCCAGTGGCCCGGCAGCCCGTTATGCCTTTCTTTATGGGGGCCCCGTGGGCCCAGAAGTACGGAGGTCCAGGGTCAGAATTGAGCCTGTCAGCATGGAAGACCCAGGTTGAATACCTGGCAGGGCTCCAAGGGCTAAGTGCCCCTCAGAAGGTACAGTTTGTGCTAAATTCGTTGGAGGGAGAAGCAAGAAGAGAAGTACAGGCAGCGCCGGAAGCAACCCGCATCACAGTTCAAGCCATCTTTGATTTTCTCACGGGGCAATACGGAGACACCACCCCGGTAGCGGTCCTGAGAACGCAATTCTTTAATTGTAGGCAAGGGCCTCGACAAACTGTTCGGCCATTCACGTTGCAACTGAGGGAACAGTTTACCAGGCTAAGGGGAAGACAGGATCACGGCCTGGGGGACGAGGAGACCCTATTGCGAGATCAGTTTCTGTTGGGATTACGGGAGGGCCCCGTGCGTCAGAGTCTGCGGGTGCAACTGAGACGGACGCCGGACCTCACGTTCGAAGAGCTGCGGCAGGAGGCTCTAGCCCTCGAGCGTGACCACAACGAAGGTATGGATCCCCCCAGCTGTCTGGCTGCGAACGCTGTTACTTCCGATTGGAAGCATGCCCTCCGGGAGGAACTAAAGAGGGATATCCGTGAGCAAATGTCTGAACTGTCTAAATCTGTCGTCGAAGAACTCCGCCGAGAACGCCTCCATTCATTACCCTCACCGCGGGAGCGAGCCTACTCCGACGGGAATCGCCCTCCAGAGCGTCACTTCGCTCGATCCACAGGTCCCCGATTCCAGTGGGACGAACAGGGGCGTCCTATTTGCAACGGCTGTGGGGAAGCCGGACATTACGTCCGTCAGTGCTCCTCCAGACGCGCTTCGCAGGGGGGTTTTTAGAGTCTCCGGCCACTGTGGGTCAAGTGGTCGGGACCCCCTTTTCAGACCCCTCGTCTTCCAAACTGTCGAAGGAACGCCTGGTGGGCCGTTGTCCGGTCATCGTGGTTCAAGTCAATGGCCAGAAGGTGCAGTGTCTGCTGGACACGGGGTCGCAAGTCACTCTGTTCGCGGAGAGCCTAGTCCAGGAACTATTCGGTACCCAGGGCCGGCCGACGACCGAAGCCCCCTGGCTGACTCTGCGAGGGGCCAACGGTCTCGACATCCCATACGTGGGATACGTAGTGACAGACCTAGAGATCCATGGCATGGTCGTACCCCAGAAGGGGGTGGTGGTGGTTCGCGACGCCTGCCTGGGGTCTCATCGCGCCC
The DNA here is from genome assembly GCF_949357685.1 of Gobio gobio. Taxonomy (NCBI): domain Eukaryota; kingdom Metazoa; phylum Chordata; class Actinopteri; order Cypriniformes; family Gobionidae; genus Gobio; species Gobio gobio. The sequence goes on from NC_137104.1 coordinate 2,581,124, forward strand.
TGTTGGGCATGAATGTCATCTCCGAATGCTGGGTGGGGCTGTTCCAGAGTGGGCCGGCCCGAGCAACTGCGATGCCTGAGGGCAGAGAATGGGATCGGATTAGTGCTGACTGTCGCCGAGTTTGCCTGGCCAAACAGCAGGGGGACCGGGAGAGCACTGGAAGAGTGGCTTGCCGCTATGCGTTGTCCATCCCGGCTCGAAGCGAGGCGATGGTTTGGGTCCGGGTGCCCCCTAGACTTTACCACCCGGAGGAGTGGGTGTTGGTAGAACCGCACAACGACGGTCCTAAGGTGGAAGTGGCCAGAGGACTGGCATCCGCCCGAGGCAGCCGAGTCCGGGTGAGAGTCCGGAACACGAACCCTTTCCCGATCCAACTGCATCGTCATCAGTGTCTAGCCCGAGTTACCTCAGTGTTGCCCCAGCAAGTGCAAGATCCAGGAGGAGTCAAGTTCAGTCGAGTGGGCCCGACCGTAGTGGAGGTTGCGTTGGCGCAAACGGGGACGCACAGAAGAGAGGCTGAAGGAGGACTGCCGGCCCATCTCGGAGGTGAGTCCCCACGGGGAGAAGGGTTGGAGGAGGATCAAACAAGACGGCTCAAGGCTTTTCTATCAAAATGGCCACAGTTGTTCTCCACCCATGACGAGGACTACGGGTGTACTAACATCGTTCAGCATCAGATTCCCACTGGAGAAGCCCCGCCTAGTAGGGAACGCTACCGGCCGGTACCTCCAACATTATATTCTGAGGTTCGGGCTCTTCTGCGGGGGATGCTGGATAAAGGGATCATCCGCGAGAGCAGTAGCCCTTGGGCGGCCCCGATTGTTCTGGTGAGGAAGAAAACAGGCGCATGGAGATTCTGTGTGGATTATCGGAGGTTGAACCAAGTGACGAAGCGGGATGCTTTCCCATTGCCTCGAGTCGAGGATTCCCTCACGAGTCTCACCCGGGCGGCCTGGTATTCCACACTAGACCTGGCGAGCGGATACTGGCAAGTGCAGGTGGACGAGCGGGACCGGGAGAAGACAGCCTTCACGACTCCCTTTGGGTTATATGAGTGGGACCGGATGCCGTTCGGCCTCTGCAACGCCCCCGCCACGTTCCAACGGCTAATGCAGCGCTGCCTGGGGAGCCAGCTAGTGGATACCGCTCTTGTGTATCTGGATGACGTGATTATCTATTCCCCTGACTTTGAGACTCACCTTCAGCATCTTGAGCAGGTGTTCCGCTCCCTTGAGAAGTACGGGCTGAAGCTCCAACCGGAAAAATGTCAGCTTTTCCGGAAGGAGGTGAAGTTCCTGGGCCATATCGTGAGCGCTGCAGGAATCGCTGTGGACCCAGAGAAGGTGTCGGCTGTACAGGGGTGGACTGCCCCGAAGACCGTGCGCCAGGTTCGATCCTTCCTCGGCTTTGTCGGGTACTACAGGCGATTTATTAAGGATTTCTCTAAGATCGCCAAACCCCTGAACCAGTTGCTGGGGGGAACGGGACACACCAAGGGCCGAGGGTCCCCAGCGGTTCAGTGGGATCCGGCATGCGAGACCGCCTTCCAGAGGCTCAAGCAGGAGCTGTTACAAGCACCCATCCTGGCATACGCAGACTTCACCCAGCCCTTTATCCTCTACACTGACGCCAGCCACTTGGGCTTGGGGGCTGTCTTAGCGCAGAAACAGCAGGAGGAAGAAAGAGTCATTGCTTATGCGAGCCGGAGTCTACACCCCGCGGAGAGGAACGATGCCAACTACAGCTCCTTCAAGCTTGAGTTACTGGCCATGAAGTGGGCGCTCAGTGAGAAGTTCAAAGACTACCTATGGGGAGCAAAGGTGACCGTAGTGACTGATAACAATCCACTGGTACACCTACAAACCGCCAAGTTGGGGGCGGTGGAACAGAGGTGGGTGGCACAATTGGCCAACTTTGAGTACCAGCTTCAGTACCAGCCAGGAAGGGAACATACCAACGCTGATGTACTATCTAGGTGGCCCGAAGGAGGGCCGGAGGGTCCGAGACCCATGCGGGAGGTGGACCGTGACGAGGGAATGATGGTGGGCATTGTGGAGGCACCGGGACCACCGTTGGAGGAACCGCCCGCAAGTTGGGGATGGGACCCACAGCGCTGGAGGATGTTGCAGGGCGAGGATGAGGACCTGTCACTGGTCCGGGTCTGGCTGGAACAGGACAAGTGGCCGGAGGGTGCGGGGCGCCGGGCTCAAACCCGAATCGTGAGGGGCCTACTGGGCCAGAAGGAGAGGCTCCATCTGAAGGAAGGGGTGATTTGTCGGTCCCTCCAGGACTCATGCTCCGGTGACCCGGTCTGGCAAGTGGTGGTCCCCGAGGGAAGATGTCACGCTCTGCTGGAGGCTTATCACACCAAGCTTGGTCATCAAGGGCGGGAGAGGACGACGGCACTCTTGCGACGCCACTTCTACTGGCCTGGGATGGAGGGGACCATGAGGACTTACCTACAGGGCTGCCCGCGCTGCACCCTGTTCAAAGCCAGGAAAGAGACACGAGCCCCATTGGTCCCAATTCGAGCTAAAGCACCGATGCATATCCTCGCTATGGACTATCTGACGCTGGGTCGGCCGGTCGATCGCGTTCAAAACCTCCTAGTGATCACTGATCTGTTCACCAAATATGCCTGGGCCATCCCAACTCTGGACCAGACCGCCATTACCACCGCTAATGCCCTGTGGAGGCATGTCATCCAGCCCTTCGGGTGTCCCGAAGTGTTCCATTCAGATCAAGGGCCAAATTTTGAATCCAGGGTAGTACACGAGCTGTGCCAACTGTACGGATGTAAGAAGACCCATACAACGCCCTATCATCCTCAGGGGAACGGAGGGTGCGAGAGGTTTAACCAGACGCTGCTCGGTCTCTTGGGGACCTTGGAAAACGAACAACAGGGGCATTCGGCTGACAACCTTCCGGCAATGGTCCAGGCGTATAACAACAGCATACACAGCACGACCGGGTATGCACCGACCTACCTGATGTTCGGAAGGCATGTGAGACTACCAGTTGACCTACTGCTGGGAACTGCGGCCGCTGAAGAGGGAGGCGGTGTAACGGAGTGGGTGGCCAGACACCATCAACGCCTCCAACTGGCCTACGAGCGGGTCTCGGACCGAATTAAGCAAGCCGCAGCCAAGAACAAAAGGTTGTATGACCGTACGGCTAGAAGTGCGCCGCTACTGCCCGGTGAAAGAGTTCTGGTGCGAGATAGCCGGCGACAAGGCAAGGGCAAACTCAGTGATCGGTGGGAGCCCCAGCCGTACGTGGTCCAACGACAGCCGCATCTCGATCAACCGGTGTATGCCCTCCGCCCCGAAGGGAGAGAAGGTCCAGAGCGGGTGCTCCACCGAAACCTGATGCGCCCTTGTCCGAATTACCCCGAACCAACTGTATAGAGACCTCCGACTGAACCAGCGTGGATGCCTCCCGTGATGGGATGGGCTGTGGCCCCCCGGAGGCTGGACATAGGGCCAAGACCAGAGGAACCCTATGCCCTACCAAGGCCAGAGGAACCCAACTCCCCGCCAAGGCGATCCCAACGGGAGAACCGGGGGCAACCCCCAGCCAGGTACGGAGACTGGGTGTCCGGATCCCGTTCTAGGGACTAGGGACGGTTTGGCAGGGGGGTGTGTCACGGGGTGACAAAACAAACCGAACGGGACTAAGATCCTGGTGAATACTGTTGCAGGATTTTCCAGTGAACACCCGGTCTATGCCCTGGGAATCTGTTGCCATGGCAGCGGGGCTGATTGCCTGAGTGACAGCAGGTGTGGGGCAATTATAGAGAACGCTGTGAGAGGGACACCTATTGAGATGAGGCTTTAAAAACAGAGAGAAAACAGACTGTGGGTGGTGGATCTCCTCCCGTATGATGCTGTGTTTGTCAGCGGGTTGCTCTTTTTATTGAGGCTGGGCTGTGGAGTGGGGAAGATTGGAGATGTGGAAGAGGAAGGAAGGAGTGAAGTATTTGGCAGCGAAGACTTGAGGAATATCGTCCGTAGTGAGAAAGACGCAAGTGATGAGTATTTGATCCGTTGTTTATATGCACTAACACTGAAGTGGTGTGGAGAGTTTGGAAAACGTTTGGCACGAGTGAACTATTACACCGAGTGAATTAATGATCTGTCTCCAACTTCTGTCCTCTCCTTGCCGAATGTGGTGATCGCTGCATCGTCCTTCTGCTTTCCCGGAGCAAAGTCAAGCCCTGATCGAGGACGAGATCCGATCTGGTGGGAGAAAAGACCGGTGGGTGAGTGCTGGCCCGAATGCACGGTGTGCGAGTGGAATTGCAGTGCCTGAAGTGAAGATTTACACGGTTTGTGCTGTGAAGTGAAATTTGTGTGTGGAGAAGTAATAGAAGTCTGCCGTGCACTCCTCTCCTACAGTCTTCCACCCGCTGTCTCTAACGAAGGGTCTTGATAAAGCAACCGCCCAACTTCCTGCTTTGAAAAGACCCGGCCCTGTTAATGCTGAGTGCTCCATATATCATGTACTGTTGAAACTGTGCTGTGTCTGTTCTAGTGCTCAGCTGAAGTGGAGTGTTCCGCCCAAAGTGTCCTTCCCGCCTGGTGGTCTCCACACGCCTTATTGGAAGCCTTTACCCTGTTCAAAAGGAGAGAAGGTATATCAGTTGCAAGCTTCATGTACTGTTGAACCGTTGAAACTGTGCTGTGTCTATCCCAGTGTTCAGCCGACGTGAGCGCCCCGCTCTAAGTGTCCTCCCCGCCTGGTGGTCTCCACACGCCCTATTGGAAGCCTTGACCCTGTTCGAAAGGAGAGAAGGTATATCAGTCGAAAAGCTTCACATACTGTTGAACCGGTGAGACCTTGCTGTACTGTTCCAGTGCTCAGCTGAAGTGGAGCGTTCTGCCCAAAGTGTCCTTCCCGCCTGGTGGTCTCCACACGCCCCTATTGGAAGCCTTGACCCTGTTCGAAAGGAGAGAAGGTATATCAGTTGAAAAGCTTCACATACTGTTGAACCGTCGAAACTGTGCTGTGTCTGTCCCAGTGTTCAGCTGACGTGAGCGCCCCGCTCAAAGTGTCCCCCCCGCCTGGTGGTCCCCACACGCCCTATTTGGAAGCCTTTACCCTGCTCAGAAGAAGAAGAGAGTGGCTCGCTTGCCCCCACCTCTGAGTACCTCCCTCCGGAGTAACCCCAGCGACTCGCTTCGCCCTCGTATCGGCATACTTACCTGGTTCCAGTCTGAATGGGGTTCGTATGACCACGGCCTCCCCTCTTGAGTCCCGTAGAGGAGTACTTCCCAGCGACCTACCTGGACGGCGCGGGGATTCCCCCCTGATTCCCCTCCGACGAGCCTCCGGTCCACCACGAGCGTCCCTCCCCTCCCGTCCCGGGAGGTCTGTAGACTCTTGAACTGTCCTGGTGGCAAGAAGAAGATTTTAATTAGGACTTATCCAATTCATTGACATTTTAATATAATAAATAAACTGTAATATTTTATTCCCTTGTCTGTCTGGTCCTTGACACGTTCCTCGAGGTGGTTCCCGGGTTTTTCAGGGGTGGGTGCAGTCTGGGTTGGCCCGCCCCGACCTGTGACATGAGCTTTGTAAATACACCATTTCTAATTAATCTCATCTCTGGTTCATGTCTCATTCTTTTAACACCTAAAGATCTCACACAGTAAAATCTGACCCCATTTCAAATATTGTAACCCACCCACTTGGGCTGAACGTTACAACGTGTCAAAGTAACATCCACATGGATGCAGGACCCAAGGTTTCCCAGCAGAACATTGCCCAAAGCATCACTGCCTCTGCTGCCACGCCTTCTTCCCATAGTGCACGTGGTGCCATGTGTTCCCCAGGTAAGCCACACACACACACCCGGCCATCCACGTGATATAAAAGAACACGTGATTCATCAGACCAGGCCACCTTCTTCCATTGCTCCGTGGTCCAGTTGCCAGATCACCACTGTTCCTTCCTTGGAGCACTTTTTATAGGGACTGACCACTGCAGACCCGGAACACCCCACAAGAGCTGCAGTTTTGGAGATGCTATGACCTAATAACAAAATGTTAACTTGCTGCCTAATATATCAAGTCATGTCAACTTTATTTATATAGTGCTTTTAACAATGCAGATTGATTCAAAGCAGCTTCACAGTGTTAAACAGGAAAATAATGCAACATAATTGTATTCAGCCGTATAGCCATTCCAGAGAAAACGGTGATGTCATCAGTTAATTTCAATTATCATACAGTGACAGTGTGGGCTTTATATCAGTAATTAGATCAGTAATTTAATTTATATGGTTAATTTAGTTTAATAGTTAGATTTATTTGGATATTTAGTTGAAAAATGTAGTGTCCTCAACTGAGCAAGCCAAGCCAGAGGCAACAGTGGCAAGGAAACCAAAACCCCATCAGGTTACCTAATGGAGAAAAATAAACCTTGTTAGAAACCAGGCTCAGTCGGGGTGCTAGTTCTCCTCTGGCCAATTAACAAACAGCGTATGATTATTATTCTGGCAACTTTACATGTCAGAGGTCATACTAGATCGGAATATTCGAAAGATCGGAGGCAGCACGCCGGAGACGGGTTTATTGAGGATGTTGTGTCGATTAAATAATTATTAAATAGGAATGATCAAAATATCGGAGTCATCATGCCGGAGATGGGTTTATCGATGATGTCGTATTGATTAAACAATTATTCAATTGCAATATTCAAAAGATCTGAGTCATCATGCCGGAGACAGGTTTATTGAGGATGCCGTGGCTATGTGGCAGTTTCAGGGGGAGTCTAATCACGGTCTCTGCAGACACTTCAGGGTCATTCGTTGGTCATGTCTGGGTGCAGGTCCACCATCTGATCTGGATCCGGCTGACTGCAGTAAACCTCGGGATAAAACAGAGAGACTATCATTAGCGTAGATGCCATTTTCTGATGATGTAACGAGTACATCAGGTGTTATGGGAAGTGTTCCCAGTTCCGGCTGACCTAGTTAATGCAGCCTAACAATCATTTCATTGAAAAAGTGGTTTATGTGTATGCCATAGTAAAGAGATGTGTTTTTAGTCTAGATTTAAACTGACAGAGTGTTTCTGCTTCCCGTACAATGTTAGGAAGACTGTTCCAGAGTTTAGGTGCTAAATAGGAAAAGGATCGACCGCCTGCAGTTGATTTGGATATTCTCTGTATTATCAACTGGCCAGAATTTTGAGACCGCAGTAGACGTGATGGAGTATAATGTGTTAAGAGCTCGCTCAAGTATTGGGGAGCTAAACCATTTAGTGCTTTGTAAGTAATAAGCAAGATTTTAAAATGTATGCAATGTTTAATAGGGAGCCAGTGCAGTGTTGACAGAACTGGGCTAATATGGTCATACTTCCTGGTTCTAGTAAGAACTCGAGCTGCTGCGTTTTGGACCAGCTGGAGTTTGTTTATTAAGCGAGCTGGGCAACCACCCAGTAGAGCATTACAATAATCTAGCCTTGAGGTCATGAACGCATGAACTTACTCTTCAGCATTTTGCAATGAGAGCATGTGCCGTACTTTAGATATATTTTTAAGATGGTAGAATGACGTTTTACAGATGCTAGAAACGTGGCTTTCAAATGAGAGATTGGTATCAAAGAGCACACCCAGGTTCCTCACTGACGACGAGGACTTGACAGAGCAGCCATCAAGTGTTAGACAGTATTCTAGGTTACTACTTGTGGAGCTTTTTTGTCCAATAATTAAAAATTCAGTTTTTTCTGAATTGAGTTGCAGGAAATTACCGGTCATCCAATGTTTTATATCAGCTATGCATTCCATTAATCTTGTTAATTGGTCAGTTCTGTTGGAGCGTGAAGAAATATAGAGCTGAGTATCGTCAGCATAACAATGAAAACTAACGCCATGCTTCCTAATGATATCTCCCAGTGGTAGCATGTACAGGGTGAAGAGCAGCGGTCCTAGCACTGAGCCCTGCGGTACTCCATACTGAACTTGTGATCGGTCTAACATCTCTTCATTTACTGCTACAAACTGATAACGGTCAGATAAATACGATTTAAACCATGCCAATGCAATTCCCCTAATGCCTACATAGTTTTCGAGTCTATTCAAAAGAATGTTGTGGTCGATAGAATCGAATGCAGCGCTAAGATCGAGTAACACTAATAGAGAGATACAGCCACGATCGGATGATAAGAGTAAATCATGTGTAACTCTGATGAGAGCAGTCTCAGTAATATGATACGGTCTAAATCCTGACTGGAAATCCTCACAGATACCATTTCTTTCTAAGATGGAGCATAATTGTGAAGACACTGCCTTTTCAAGTATTTTTGACAGAAAGGGTAGATTTGAGATTGGCCTGTAATTGACTAATTCTGTAGGATCAAGTTGCATTTTTTTTTTAATTATTGGTTTAATAATAGCCAACTTAACCCCCCCCCCCCCAATCCCTGAACCAGATTTTGTTTTGTTGCCTCAGGGCAACACTGAACACTTATAGCACAAAAGTGCTATAAGGGTACTAAAACTCCAAGATTTTCTACATAGATTTTCAATAGGGAAAACAAGCAATATGTGCATTAGATAAAGTTTTATTTTGAAAAACAACAAACAATACAAAAACACTACTACTAATTACAACTAACACCTCATGTATTATATTCATACACCAATCAGGCATAACATTATGACCACTGACAGGTGAAGGAGATAACACAGATGATCTCTTCATCACGGCACCTGTTATTAGGTGGGATATATTAGGCAGCAAGTGAACATTTTGTCCTCAGAGTTGAAGTGTTAGAAGCAGGAAAAATGGGCAAGCGTAAGGATTTGAGCGAGTTTGACAAGGGCCAGATTGTGACGGCTAGACGACTGGGTCAGAGCATCTCCAAAACTGCAGCTCTTGTGGGGTGTTCCCGGTCTGCAGTGGTCAGTCTCTATCAAAAGTGCTCCAAGGAAGGAACAGTGGAGAACCGGCTACAGGGTCATGGGTGGCTAAGGCTCATTGAGACCCGTCAGGGTGCCCATGCTGACACCATGTCAGCATGGGACCAACACAATATTAGGGAGGTGGTCATAACATTATGCTTGATCGGTGTTAATAATAATAATAAAAAACATAAATGATACACATAATGCACATTCTTTGAGTTTTCTGAACTTATGATATCCTGATTTCCTAACCCTATGATATTGCCTGAACAAAAGTGGTCTAACTGCACAGTGGCAACAAACAAAATAAATATTTAAAGCAGCACTAGGTAGTTTTTGGTCTCGGGGTCCCCCTACAGTTGGGAAACAGTATTGTCCTCTACTACTGTCGTAAACTGTCATTCTATATCAGTGGATGCATCGCACGTGCATTTGTTGACATGACAGCTATGATAGCCCTGAACACGGCAGGAGTTCACATGCAGGTGTTCTGCTTGCGTCGCGTGTGAAATGTCTTCATCCCAGGTACAGTGGCATATGCTTCAGCATGTCATATGAATATAATTTCATGGGTTTTATTTTTTTCAAACGCCAAATGATCGCGATGCTCACGTTTACAAGCCAGCGTCATTATAGTAGCCTAGTCTATTGGTTACCGTTTTACAGAATCTAAATGACACTTCAATTCAATGTTTGAGTGGTAGGTAATAACCATATATCGTCAATATTATAATATCACGCTACCCTAGATTTCCGGAGAACGAACGGACGGGAGGACAATAGTCCGGTACTCTGCTAATGGAACAGCAGCGTTTTTGATAGTGTTATTCAGTGTATATATGTATATTTTAAGATACAATCTGCCTCTTTTCATTTTCATTAAAAAATGTTGTGCAGGCAATGTTGTTGCAGGTATATTTATAACAAAACGAAATATTAAAAAACCTTGCCTCTTTTCGTTTATGTGACACTCACAAAAATAGGTTTTGTTGAGATTATTATATTTTGTTTTGTTTTCTTTCCTTTTATTATAAATTAAAATGATTGAGAGAATGCACCAGAGCGTTATGACATACTGTTACACAGAACAGACACAAGGTGACAGTACCGTTCAACCGCGTCACTCTGGGACACTTAGCGGGGCGCAGAGTAAGACGAAATCATAATCCGGTTGAATGGAGAAAGAGCAACTGTTGTCCCGTGTCTCTAGGGTTGCCACCTTCAGTGTGGCAAAATAAGGGACAACCATTCACGACTATTTCATGATTATTTCAACATTAACAACTTGACAGCTCAATAATAAACCATAAGAAAACACAAGATCAAGTACGTGAACTTGCAACAGAACACATGCTATATTATTTTACATTTGATTATTTTATTTAATTCTAAAGAACTCTTAGCCTATTTGGTGCACTTTATGACGCCTCATGATGTTCCAAACCTGTATGAGTTTCTTTGTTCTGCTGTACACAAAAGAAGATATTTTGAAGAAAGTTTGTACCAGGCTGCTTTGGGGGCACCATTGACTTCCACAGTAATCTTCCTATGTGTTCAACATAACAAAGAAATGTATACATGTTTGGAACAACTTGAGGGTGAATGACAGAATTTTCATTTTTGAGTGAACTGTCCCTTTAAGCAGTCATTCTGAACCAGTAGGCCTAATCACTTTTTTGAATTTTAAAAATGTTTATTTTCTTTGAATAATTTACTTAAATTATGACTATATTATCGTGTAATTATTTGTCCCATTTTTATCTAAATATTTTTTAAATGTCATAAACTTTATATGACAGGATTATTTATTATGTATCACAGCAAATTCTGGTTTTTGGAATAAACTCCCTGTTAGTTAAAATCAACTCAATCTGAGTGTACATGCGTGACCATCAAATAAACTCCAGCGCAGAGTTAAAATAACTCTGCTCTTGGAGTTGAATTTAACACTTTTTCAGAGTTAAAATTTAACTCTTTCTGGAGTTAAAATACTAATCCTACGGAGAGTAACTGTAACTCTGAAATGTAGTTAATTATAATATAAACTCCTTACCAGTGTTAAAAATTAACACTTGAAACACATTTTATTTAACACTTCTTAGAGTTAACATTTATTTAACACAATATGTTTTATGTGGAAATGACTACACTGAACAACATACTCTTGATTTACTGCCTTTATTTGAGCAAATTCATACATTTGGTTCAGAAATTCATTGCATGGACACACTTTGAAAACAATTGCTGTCATACTGTAAAATCTAACAGCAAAACATATAGGCAGCTAACAGAGTGAATTACGTTATCTCGTCGGCATTAAAGTTAATGTGGAAGCTGAACAGGTTTCTTGAGCTGAGTCGCCACTTCAATTTGACGGCAAAACACTCATTTTCAGAAACACGGTGAATGTGTAACAAGTAAAATTTGTACTGCTGAGCTCCTTTAAGGGGGAAGGCACTTATTTTACTCACTCGCTGAGTGCAGTCCTTAGATGGAGCACGAGCTGTGAGCTGCATGTATGCTTTATATATTTCTGTTGCTCTTTATCGTTTATTTTTCCGTTCAGTAACGCCATAAAGTGTTGCAAACTAACGTTACCCTATGTGTGCATGGGAATGGCGCTGATAATAAACCCCATGTGAAACGTCAGATAGCCTGCCTACTTGAGTTTTGCTTGCACTTGGCTGAAGCCATTCTATCCGGTTTCTCTGCAAAGCAAATGGAAAGACGGTTAGCTGGTTTACATCGACAAAAAGTCCGCGCAAATAGGCAATTCAAATTTTGAAACAAGTTATCGGCTACGTTCATACGTTGCCATGGTCGTTGGCGTTAGTACACAGTATATAACGTAACAGCTATGACAAAACGTGTTTGTCAGAAAATATAGAACATGTTGAAATAGTTTTTTTGTTGTTGTATATATACACTTTTACCTACCTCAGTCACGACGAAGCACATAAGTCCATTATTTGTGCTGCAGAACCAGGGTCGTGTCGTGACGCACTTCTCAAAATGTAACTCCAGATGTAGTGTTAAAACACGCTCCTGAACACCAATGAATGAACGCCAAAATACAACACAGCCAGGGAGTATCCAATAACACACACGGTAGTCAAAATTAAAAAAATAACTCAACAAATTTAACTCATTCACACTTTTTTGTCTAACTCATGATTTTTCAACTCCTGAAATTTGCTGTGTATGATTAATATAGCCTAGCTAAATTATAAATTAATAATAACATTTATTAGGCTATAATCTATTAATTAACCTGTCAAAAAAAATAATAATTCTGTCTGCCAAGCTCTGATAATGTATTGGAATATTGTATTACTACATTATCCATTAAAAAAACTATAGGCCTACCTTTAGAAGCACGGATGTGTCTGTCACATAGACCGGTCTGTCACCACAGTCAGACAGTCTGAGACAATGAAATGCTTCTCATAAAGTGTGCAGTTGGCCTGAGGTTCATCATGAGTTACTGGACAGACCCATTGATACCTTTTTGATATAAATTCAGTTCTATATCTGGAGATCCTCTTGCGTTCAAACGGTGGACGCGACGCAAGCTCGACATGTTTTTAAAAAACCGCGCAAGTTTACAGGCACACTCTGGCACAGCGCATGTTCTCGAGACTCCGCCGCTATGGCAACAAAGCCCGCAATCACGCAAAAATGAGCTCCTGTACTACTTATTGTGAAATTGATCGCGTTATATTTGCTATCAGTATTCTCCACACTGCCAAATCCGTATGTGTTTATTGAACTATGTGTGGACCTGTGTAAAATACGGGACAAATCGCGTCCCGTATTGGTTTGATACGGAACGCGTCATTTTGCTTGTAAATACGGGACGATTCCGTATTTTACGGGACGGGTGGCAACCCTACGTGTCTCTAACTTCTCTGTGTTGTATTTACAACATTTCCAGGTTAGTTTTTCATCTTTTGTGTGACTGCAAATGTTTATAAGATAATGTGAATCCAGGTGATGTGTATTTGATAAGCTAAAGGTATGTCAATAGTGTAAATAGTCAAGTCTAATGATAACGATGTGAAGATGAGGAAATGGCGGCCGACGCTCGTATTAATGTTTTCTTTTATATATTCCTAATGGCTCTGGGATATTTCTGAGTTTCTTACTACATTGTGAAAAGTAACTGTGTGTGAGACTATGCATTGCAGGTATTGTATAAAGCCAATGTACAGAGTAAAGGCAGTTTACAGATGCAGCTTTGAGTGAAAAGCACATGGTTGTATGAAACGCACGTGGTAATATTACACTATAACACCGTTTTGGTTCAAAGTGTTAAAGCTATGAGACAAATATGTTTATTATTGAAGTTTTTACTCATATAATGTAAAGATAATTCAACTTAACTGCAAATGGGATTTATTCTGTTATAAAAAAGTGAACACTTACAAAAATGTATAATGAATACATACATACTGTTTAATGAGAAATAACAGAGAATATGGTTTAGAGAGAAAAATGTGTGTTTATGGTTTAAGATAAAACTGAGAAAAGTGAAGGTTGAGAGAATGTGTGAATATACATTTATGTGAAAATGTACTTTTGAAGAAGATGTGACTTCATGTCACAATGTTCAATTGTTGATATAACCTGTGTTTCAAGACAGAGCAACAAAAAAATAACAGTAATGATTCATGATTGCAGATACAAAGCTGAAATGTTTTATGAATAAATCATAATCCGGTTGAATGGAGAAAGAGCAACTGTTGTCTCTAACTTCTCTGTGTTGTATTTACAACATTTCCAGAGCACTTCGACCAGGATTGGCTATATATCTGCTAGCGGACCCCTGGCCGGGACCCATTACATTTACATAAAAAAAAAAACATTGTATATGTGGTTATTGATATTGAATATGTGGTTCAGACAAATGTGATTATCACTGTAATAAAATGAATTATGACATAAAACACAACCCAGTCTATTTTTGTTAAATGTCAGTTAATGTGTTTAATAGCCTAAAAATATAAAGTTATGAAACTTCACTTTGCCCTCAGTCAAAACGATTTGCCAGGGAACAAATTATAGATTCATGAGACCAAAGATCGCCCGTTAGAAGACGAATTATATCTGAAGACATCAGAGACAGCGGCAGACATCAGAAGGACTAGCCGTGTTTGGGCTGCTCTAGGTGGGGAGAGCGCGCCCGTTGATCGACTGGATCTCACAACTCCGAAAACGGCAGATCAAATTTTCAAAAAGCCGCTCTCTTTATAAATAAACCACAGATTTGAGCTTTAAACAAGTACAATCTCGTCTGAAAAAGTCTTAAAACTACATTTGGTGAAACATTAACAGTAGTATTTTTAAATTACGAGGGGTTTCTCATCCGTTATTGACGTTTGCTCATTGGTGCGAGATGCATTCTGGGATACCGGTCTGTCTGAAGTCCACAAGGGGCGGATCAAGGACACATCCGGGGATTTGAACTGGACTTGGCTAGATGTGAACTTTGAATTGGAACCGTACTTGGGCAGCAACTGATGACGTTTCACCATTGACGATTGCTGACGATTCCTCCCGTCCTTTGGAGTTCGTTCTCCCGAGTCGAACTTGCAAGTCTGAACTACCAAGGACGCAAGTCAGAAGTTCATGTACTTGGTATTGAGAAACGGCCGGGTGTCTGTTGTTCCGTACAGCTTTGCTTTTGAATCTCTATGTGATATCAGTCCTTGTTGTTTATACTGCTAAATATAACTTACTCATCACCATATATTGACTAATGTCACATTAAATCTGACATCACTAGCTTTAAATCTAAATCACTATCACAATGCGTTAGCATTTCGCTAGCCTGTTAGCCTGTTAGCCTGCCATCCGTGCATCCGGGGCTCCTGTTCCCCTTCGAGGGAACTCGCACTACGTCGTCGAGGGACGACACTCCGGGGACACCCACAGCGTTACGCATCTGAAGTATGAATGAAATCAAGCCAATCTGATTGGTGGTGCGTCGTGACGTAGTAGATGACGGCATACCCGGAAGATACAAAAAGGAAGCTGATGCAAACACACACTAGCTTTTTTGCTCTTCAGCGAAGCGCTATATGTGAAATTGTCTGTCTATTTGGTGTTGTTTTGTCAAAGCAAATATTCCCTAAGATGGCTAGTGAGCAACAGTTCACAAGGTGTGTGCACCTGTGTCCGCGATTCATTTCGGGCACGGACACACACCTTTTGTGTGTACACTGCCTGGGCGTGCAGCACGCTAAGGCGGCTCTCGAGGGAGCCGCCTGTAGCGAGTGTGAAAAGCTGCCGCTCAGGGTGTTGCGCTCACGGCTGGCTGTGTTCAGTGAGACCGGCCAAGCCCGCCTGGTTCTGGGCCCGCTGTTGCTGAGGCACGGCGGCGCCGTAGATCATGGGGCTCGCAGCGGGACCTCGTGACAGGATATGGGACTGCTGAGGCACTTTCCCTATCCTCGTCCGAGGATTCCGATGTTCTCCCGGCCCGTGCGGAAGCCCGCGATGCGGCTTCTTCCCGCGGGGCGGAGAACCCGATGTTTCAGCTGTCTGGCTCCGAGGAGTCGGATGTGCTGAGCGTCGAGGCGGGTTCAGTGGAGCCTGAGCCATCGTTTCACGCACCCGCTCCAGAGGAGCTAGTGGAGGTTTTGACCCGCGCCGTGGCCAAGTTAAACATCCATTGGCCACAGGAAGAACCGGAAATCCAGCCGCCCAGTAAGCTGGATGAACGGTTCTTCAGGCGCAAGCCTCAACCTCCAAGCCGGGGTCTGCCTTTTTTTCCGGACCTACACAATGAGTTGTGTAGGTCCTGGGATAAACCCTATTCGGCCAGACTCACCAGCCCTCCAGTGCTTGACTTCGGTAACGTACTGGGGGCGGCCGAACAGGGTTATGGGACACTGCCGAGGGTAGAGGAGGCTCTCACGAGCTACCTCTCTCCCGAGGCCGCTTCGTCCCTGAAGACCCCGGTATTGCCCGCCAAACCAGCGCGCGATACATCAGCGCTGGTAGGGAGGGCATATATGGTGGCTGGGCGGGCTGGTAGTTGCCTGCACACTATGGCGGTGTTGCAGGCCTACCAGGCCTACCTCCTCAAGGAGCTCGACGAGGGCGGGGGCCCTTCTCCGGACGATGTCCTCGAACTCAGGAAGGCCACCGATTTGTCCGCATCGCCAAGGAGACGGCCCGTTCCATCGGCCCCTCCATGGCGGGTATGGTGTGTGTGGAGAGGCATTTATGGTTAAACCTGTCGGGGATGAAGGAGAGAGAGAAACACTTTCTCCTAGATTCCCCGGTCTCGCCTTCTGGGCTTTTCGGCGGCGCGGTTAACACCGTCGTCGAGAGGTTCCAGGAGGTGAGAAAGCAGGCGGCGGCCTTCCAGCAGTATCTCCCTCGTCGATTCAGCTCCTCGGGGAAGGCTGTCTCAAAGGGACAGCCTCGGCCGTCTACTAGCTCCTCGCACCGGCAGGTGCAAAAAGAGAGCGTTGCTTCTCGCGCCCCTCCTGAGGGAGCCTGGCAAAAGAGGCGGCGCTCTCGTGGCAAGCCTTCCGAGCCTAAGGTCGATCTGAGGACCGTCCTTCAGGCGAAGAAGGCTGCCACTAAGCGGTCCTAGCTGCGGCTGGATCGCTGAGAGCTGCCCCCCCCGGGACGGAACGACCAAGGTCGTCTTCCCCCCGGAGCTCTCGGGAGATCAGTGCTGTGTTCCCGCCGTCACAGACGCTTCGGGCCTCACTGATCTCCCGCACACGCGTGCTGTCTTCGCTGCCTCCAACAGGACTTGCGGCTGGACAGCAAACGTGTGCACCCACCGAAAATCGTTCCCGACTTCTCCCTGCCGGTCAACCACTTCAGGGGATCGGGAACGAGGCTCGGTTGACACCCGAGGCCAGCCTCGAGAGGCTGGTTCCCTTAGTAGATTATCTTGGCGCATGGACATGCCTTCCGAGTGTATCTACATGGGTCCTGCAGACTGTAGAGCTGGGTTACAGACTACAGTTCGGTTCTCCTCCCCCGAAGTTCAACGGGGTGGTCCGGACGGTGGTCGGCCCAGAGCAGGTTCGGGTTATGGAACAGGAAGTACAGGCCCTGTTAGCCAAGGAAGCCATAGAGCGGGTTCCGTTGGCGAACAGGGACTCCGGGTTCTACAGCCGGTACTTTATAGTTCCCAAGAAGGATGGTGGGTTGCGTCCGATAATAGATCTCAGGCTCCTGAATCGGTCTCTGAGGAGATTCAGGTTCAGGATGCTCACAATTCCAGCCATCGTGAGTCAGATCCAGTCCGAGGACTGGTTCGTCACGATAGATCTAAAGGACGCATACTTCCATATTTCCATCCTTCCAACCCACAGGAGGTTCCTGAGGTTCGCTTTCGGGGGCGAAGCGTACCAATATCGGGTTCTTCCCTTCGGCCTGGCACTCTCCCCTCGCACCTTCACCAAGTGTATGGATGCAGCACTGGCTCCGCTGAGACTCCAGGGCATCCGTATACTAAATTACATCGACGACTGGCTCATACTGGCCAGATCGCGCGAGATGGCGGTTCGGCATCGAGATGTCGTTCTGGCCCACATAAGGTGCTTGGGGTTGAGACTCAACACGAAGAAAAGCGTGTTGACGCCCTCCCAGAGGACCACGTTCCTGGGAGTCGTATGGGATTCCACGTCGATGCGGGCACGTATGTCTCCCGCACGCGTGGAATCCATACTGGCGAAGGTCTCCAGAGTGAAGCCAGGCCGCAGCCTCACTGTGAAGCAGTTCCAGAGACTGCTGGGGCTCATGGCAGCAGCGTCCAACGTGATACCTTTTGGCCTGCTGCATATGAGACCCCTACAGTGGTGGCTGAGGGCCAAGGGGTTTTCCTCGAGGGGAAATCCGTTTCGTATGATCAGGGTAACGCGCAGATGCCTTCGTTGCCTCGTCATATGGCGGAAACCTTGGTTCCTGTCCCAGGGGCCAGTGCTGGGAGCATCATGTTGCCGGAAAGCCGTTTCAACAGATGCCTCCCTCACTGGTTGGGGCGCGGTCATGGAAGGCTGCTTTGCGAGAGGTCTGTGGGAGACCCGGCATTCTTCATGGCATATCAACTGCCTGGAGATGCTGGCGGTCTACAAAGCTCTGAGGAGCTTTTACCCGGACCTCCGCGGCCACCATGTCCTGATACGCTCAGACAACACTTCGGTTGTCGCGTATCTCAATCACCAGGGGGGTTTGAGGTCGCGCCCTCTATGCAGACTGGCGCATCAAATCCTCCTGTGGTCCCAGGGGAAGTTATCGTCCCTCAGGGCGATGTACATTCCCGGGGACCAAAATCAGGGAGCAGACATCCTGTCGAGGCAGGGGCTGAGGCCCGGGGAGTGTATATATAGTCATATATATATATATATATACACGGGGAGTGTATATATAGTCATATAAATATGGAAATTATAGTCATAACCCGAGACGTTTTTCTCTCCACGCCTTTTACGAGTCCATCAAACAACCCGGGTGATTTGGATTAGGTAAGCCATGTCGTCTCCTCCTGTTATTGTCACTTGCACTGCCTGTCACATGTTTAGTATTACCTTTTCTGTCAGCGAACAGGGCTTCACATGTGATAAATGCAGGGAGAGAGTCAAGCTGATGGAGAAGATTTCAGAATTGGAGACATGCATCCAAATTTTAACTGAGGATAGTAAGAATGCAAGAGCTTTAGACACTGCTTTGGATTTGACTAGCTTAGCGAACTCTGTACATTGTTCGGCAGTAGAGCTCAAGCCGCAGGGTAACTGGGTGACTGTGAGACGGCTTAGTCGCAGATCAAAAAAATGCTCTTCCATTCTGATTTGAACATCAAACAGGTTCTCCTCACTCAGTGACACACCCACTGAGAATCCTGTTGAAACAGTAGCCTATTTATAGCCTGGGCTACTCCAAACAGCTGATCAAGAAATAGAACCATCATGAAAATTATTCTCAATACAAAATCACGTCCAGTGTGAAAGGACCTTAAGGCATAACTTACTCAGCACCCCACATAAGCCCTCAGTGATAGTTTTCCAACCAGTGAAATAAATGCAATGTTTGTCAAATACACAGATATTTCAGAGACATTTTCATTCAGTACTTTATGTAGGCTACTGCTTAATACAGCGTCTGTTTGTCCAAGAATAAAGTTCAACATAAGCCTACACTATGGAATCTCATGGAAGCTAATGGGGCTCCAAATAAATAAATAAATAAATAAATAAATAAAACACTATCAATGAAGTGGGGTCTATGTTTTTATCAGTTTTATTTGGATAAACAACAAATCGCTGTCATGCGATCCGGCCAATCACGGAACATTCCTCTAACGCTACATCAGCTCTTTCCTTGGGTTTTCTCTTCAAGATGAGACTCTTTTAACTTGTCTGTGATCATGCATGGCCAAACGACACTGTAATATGTCTCAGATGCGAAGATCAAAACGTGATCATGCAGCCAAAAACCTTTATTACCAGTATTTACCCAGACAACAAACAGTCATTGACACTTTGTTAAATCAACATCCTGCTGTCAACATTAAGTCATCGAACTCTGATGTTGATTTTACATAATCCTGAGTGTGTATCAAACTACCAAAGTCAGATGAAACAACATCGCATCTGAGACATATTACAATGTCGTTTGGCCATGCATGCTCACAGACAAGTTAAAAGAGTCTCATCTTGAAGAAAAAAACCAAGGAAAGAGCTGATGTAGCGCTAGAGGAATGTGATGCAGGAGTCATTTTCATCTTTGTGATTCTTTTGATAATTATGTTACTGTAAAGTGTTAGATCGGTGAAATAAACCACACAGTGATATTCTTAAGAGAGCTTTCATTTGATATGTGTCTCTGTTTGGCGAGTTTGTATGATTATAAATATGAAATCCAATATTATTCGTAACATAAATTAAAAAGTAATGTGGTTGTCAAGAAAGCTTTCAGAAGCTTTCAAAAGATACCATATATGTCTAGTTTTGTGCTCCACAACATATAGATAACATTTTTATTATTGTAAAAAATAATTATGATGATGCAATATTGGACCCATGCACCCGTCAGGATTCCTACGCAGTTTGGAAAAGTATGGAGAAAAGAAAGCAGAGTATGGAAAAATATTTTGTATTTCCAGACTATTGCCCCTTTTTAGCATTCTATAATAGAAAATTAAGAATGTAATGAAAATACATTTATCATACAAAAAAATTATTTTCATGGCAGCTGTTTAGTGATTCTTTAGCAACTATCAAATGTACATCACTTTTTCATTATGAAAAACTGCAGTTATAAGCATTTTGTGTTTCTTTTCACAATATTCTTAGTACCGTATTACAGAGCTTCTAAAAGGAAAGAAAAAATAATAAAAATATACAGACTTTCATGGGCACATGTAAACCATTAAACTTTGCATATAGGTCAATGCACACTGAGCCACATATTGCACCATCAACCCATTTCACAGTGTCGTTTCTTGGCCGCCACAGAGTATGTGTTAAAGCAGACCGAAGTCCTTGAAATATGACGCACGACCCTAAGGAGAGCCAAAATTTGAACACTTTTTCACAGTCCCAGTCTTTTTCATAGACTCTTGAACTTTGCAAATAGGCCAAAGCACACAGTGCCATCAGCACAATTCTTGTCATGGATTCCCCGTCGCCGCAGATGATGCACAGATCTTGTTTTCGTCATAGTAAGATGGCAGTGATACACAAAGGAAATAGGTTGTAGAATATATAAAACTAGAAATTGTAATGCGCAAGCATGCAAAAAATCGAGAAATGTGTATTGTCTCACATTGTCATGTGACGTGATCAAGGACGAAATAAAGCCTGGTGTTGTGTACAATCATGTGGGCGATTCACTTTGTGTGTCAGATGTTCAAACTCCAAAGTAATGTTTGATCTAGGGCTGTCACGATAGCAGATCACAAAAACAGGGAATATTTTGTAATAGTTCCATTTAATGTTGATTTTACTGATATCAGATCAGACTTATTTGGTTGGGAGGACCTTAATTCACCAATAAATAGAGCATCATTTCTGAGCACAGCATTATTCATCTAGATCCTCTTCATAGACTGCTGGTGAGTATTCATATTCATATCTATGTTTAATAGCACATTTTTGGTTTGTAATGTTTTGACAGGGCATAATATTCCTCATCTGAATTATATATTGGATAAATAATAAATTGTTTATAAATAAATATTAATAATGTTATTTATTAATTTATTATATACAAACATATTATTTATTATTTACAGATAACGGCTGAATTGTGAAGTTCTTCTGTGAGGCTGATTCATTGATGATTTCCAGGTGAGTTATGAATGTTTATGAACTCTCTACAATTATAATAGGAATGAAAATGTATTGAATACAGTTGATCAGTTTTATTAGTGATACATTTGCAAAACTCTTGGCACAAAACTCTAAGACATTCACTCTTGTAACGCAGCCGTGCTTCTGTTCTTTAATTAATGTTGTGTTTCCTTTTTCAAAACCATAATATCAGAGGTAATGTCACGTTCATACGCAGCTAGATTAAATTCCATTAAAACATCACAGTTACAAGTGAGGAAAATAAGTATTTGAACACCTTGCTATTTTGCAAGTTCTCCCACTTAGAAATCATGGAGGGGTCTGAAATTGTCATCGTAGGTGCACGTCCACTGTGAGAGACATAATCTAAAAAAAAAAATCCAGAAATCACAATGTATGATTTTTTTAAACTATTTATTTGTATGATACAGCTGCAAATAAGTATTTGAACACCTGAGAAAATCAATGTTAATATTTGGTACAGTAGCTTTTGTTTGCAATTATAGAGGTCAAACGTTTCCTGTAGTTTTTCACCAGGTTTGCACTGCAGGAGGGATTTTGGCCAACTCCTCCACACAGATCTTCTCTAGATCAGTCAGGTTTCTGGCCTGTTGCTGAGAAACACGGAGTTTGAGCTCCTCCAAAGATTCTCTATTGGGTTTAGGTCTGGAGACTGGCTAGGCCACACCAGAACCGTAAATTGTTCCCAAGATGGCAGTGCGAGTACATTGTCTCTCCAGATTCTGCAATTTTGCGGTATTTTTCTTGCTCATCTCGGGTCTGTTCGTTCAGAACAGTTGTGCCTTAACATCGTACACCCGTGGTGAGATTTTGGATATTGGTTTGCGAATTTCCGACAGTTTTATGGACAATCTTCGACTCCTTCCTGAGATCGCTAGGACACCCGAGGCTATGCACTCTACCCGGCCGGGCGGAAGTGCTCGCAAGCGGTGTCGAGACCATAAACAAAGGCGGCGGACGGGCGGAGGACTAAGAGATAAGCAAAGGCTAACCCCACATTGGCTCTCTTTACCCAGCATTTTCCTTGCCAATGTACGGTCGCTAGTGAACAAAATGGAGGAGATTCGACTCAGCATCACACACAGCAAGAAACTTTTGAACTGTAACGTCCTAATATTCACGGAAACCTGGTTAAACAGCGGAATACCGGACACCGCTATCGAGCTAGCGGGATGCCACACGCTCCGGGCGGATAGAACATTAGATGGCTCCGGTAAGACCAGAGGTGGTAGATTGTGCATTTACATTAACAAAGCTTGGTGCACAAACTCTGCTATTGTTGGGAGTCATTTTTCAGCTAACCTCGAGTTTCTCATGGTTAAATGTAGACCGTTTTATCTACCGCGGGAGTTCACTTCCACCATTATAACTGCAGCCTATATTCCCCTGGATGCTGATGCCAAGCTTGCTATGAAAGAACTTCACGCAGCCATCAGTAAACAACAGACTGATCACCCGGAAGCTGTCTTTATTGTTGCAGGTGACTTTAATCATTCAAACTTAAAGTCAGTGCTACCCAAGTTTCACCAGCATGTTTCCTGCCACACCAGAGGAAACAAAACCTTAGACCATGTTTACACAAACATGGCTGGCGCTTACGTTGCAACACCCCTCCCCCACCTGGGACAGTCAGACCACCTCTCTTTGTTCCTCAGCCCCAAATATTCACCCCTCATCAACCGTGTGAAGCCATCAGTGAAGACAATCAAGGTGTGGCCTGCCGGAGCAGATTCCACACTCCAGGAAAGGTTTCTACACACAGACTGGAGTGTGTTTGCTTCTCAAGCCACCAGTGGCGCTCACACAGACATTGACTCCTACACCTCCTCTGTATTGGATCATATCAATACCACCATTGACAGTGTTACTGTAGAAGCTAGGGCTGTCACGATATCAGATTTTTCACACCATGGTTATTGTGGCCAAAAAAAATCACGATATCGATATATGGCGATATCTATAGAAACCTTGGGGGAGAAAGTTATCAAATGAACTGGTAACACTTTACAATAAGGTTGTATTAGTTAACATTAGTTAATGCATTAGTTAACGAACTAACCATGAACAACAGCTGTTCAGCATTAATCTTCTTTGTTAATGTTAGTTAATATAGAGCTGTTCATGGTTTGTTCATGTTAGTTCACAGTGCATTTTAGCAAGATTTGAATAATGCTTTAGTAAATGTTGAAATTAACAAAGATTAATAAGTGCAGTTCATTATTAGTTCATGTTAACTAATGTAACTAATGTTAATTAAGGAACCTTATTGTAAAGTCTTACCAATTAATTTTTACTTTGTTTATTTAGTTTTATTTTTTACCCAACAAACATACTTGGATAATGATAAACAGGGTAATACTGTTACTGAAAAATTGTCTTTGAAGCTCCATATGAAAAAACAAGAGAGAAAATACTGTCAAGTTCAACAATATGATGATGAATAAATATTAACATAAATGTTATTGGCCATGACTACATTGCAAATACAAATACAAGAATAGACATTATTCATTAATTAAAAGAAACTGAGACCGCGACCGTCGACTGGCTCTGACCGCCGCGTTCCTTCAGTGCAGCTGCAAGAGTTATGGCCTTTTTACACCTACTCACTTCATTCGTTTTCTCTGATCACATATCTATCATATTGTGAAGAGATCAGGAGTAAATGTCTTCCGAAATTCTTTCGAGGCGGATTTAAATCCGATCACTCAGATGATCCACCGCTCCCACCACGCACTGCGCGCACCGAGTGCTTAGGGGGCACTAGAAGATGCAAGAAAAGACGCAAAGTGCCGCCAGTGAAACTGAAAGTAGCCCAAGGCTCAGAATCAGATGCTCAAAAACACAACAATCTCGATTAAAACAAATGAGACTAAATGCTCTTACCAGTGCTTAGGTCGCTCGTTCTCCTATTACGGCCTTTGATCTTTAAATGAGCCAATAAATAAAATAGCCTATAACTCATATCTGTTGCTTTCGTTGTCGTGAACTGAATTTGCATAGCCTATAGAGTAGAAATTGAAGATTGGATTTATATTCATTTTGCGGAGAGGTATAACGTAAGACATTGCATGTTTTTATTTTTATAGTTTAGATTGTGTAGCCCGTTTCGTTTGCAGGCGCCATTGCGTGCGAGCCTGCCTCAGCTTGTCAAAAATGCATTTTTACTGTGGTGGTGATAGTAAACATATAAACTTACATTGTGATATGCTTGAAGTGTTTTATATATATGGATTTTATTATAGGCAAGACAAGTCAAGTGTTGATTTGAGAGGATAAATTGATCAAACATGCGGTTAACTCACTGTCGGCCGCTGGCCGCTTGGTCATTAGGAAAAAAATAAAAACTTTAATTTAACTAACGAAAATTGCCCCAAACATTTTTTCTAAATTAACTTAATAAAGAAACGAAACGAAATATAACAAATTTGACATTACAAACAAAGCTGAACTATTTTTATGGCTGCAACAGTGTGTAATAGAGAGGGAGGAAAAACACGGCTACAGTGTGACTCGGGACACCAGAGTATTTACGGTCATGTTATCATACCAGTCCTGTTCATTTTAAATATTGTGGTTATTGCCAATACCGGTATATTGCCACACCCTAAATTAACACGATTTGTCGATATTTCGTGCTTTGAATATCACGGTTATCGTCAATACCGGTATATTGCGACACCCCTAGTAGAAGCCATGGATGAACAGGGAAGTGCGACTCCTGCTGAAGTCACGCAATACTGCCTTCAGATCAGGAGATGCACAAGCCTACAGCACATCCAGTGCAAACCTGAAGAGGGGCATCAAAAAGGCCAAGCACTGCTACAAGCTAAAGATAGAGGGTCACTTTTCCAACTCTGACCCTCGACGCATGTGGCAGGGCATCCAGGCCATCAGTGACTACAAACCCACCCACTCCACCCCAGCAGCCACTGATGTCAACTTCCTGAACGAGCTAAATTACTTTTATGCTCGCTTTGAAAGAGACAATAGAGAAACTGCCACCAAGCTCAAACCCTCAGCTGACCACCCACCAATCACACTCTCCTCCACAGATGTCTGCAAGGCACTGAGCCGGATCAGCACGCACAAGGCTGCTGGACCAGACAACATCCCCGGTCGTGTTCTCAGGGCATGTGCGGAGCAGCTCGCTGGGGTTTTTACAGACATTTTCAACCTGTCTCTTGCCCAAGCAGCTGTACCAACATGCTTTAAACGCACTTCCATTGTGCCAGTGCCAAAACACTCTAACCCGAGGTGCCCTAATGACTACCGCCCTGTAGCACTCATACCCATCGTTACGAAGTGCTTTGAGTGGCTGGTCCTGGAACACCTAAAAGATTCTCTACCATCCACATTGGAGTCACACCAGTTTGCCTACCGCAGCAATAGGAGCACAGAGGATGCCGTTTCCATGGCACTGCACTCTGTGCTCACTCACCTGGACAATAAGAACACTTATGCACGCATGCTGTTTGTTGACTTCAGCTCAGCATTCAACACTGTCATCCCAACCAAGTTAATAGCCAAACTTGGAGACCTGGGCATCAACACCTCAATGTGTAACTGGATTTTGGACTTCCTAACTAACAGACCCCAGAATGTTCAATCTGGACTCACCTGCTCCACATCCATCACTCTTAACACTGGTGTACCACAGGGCCCGTTTCTCTACTCCCTCTTCACCGCCGACTGCAAGCCTGTGTATGGATCTAATTCCATCGTCAAGTTTGCGGACGACACTACAGTGATTGGTCTCATCAGCAACAATGATGAGACTGCCTATAGGGAGGAGATCCAGCACCTGGCCACATGGTGCACTGAAAATAACCTGCTCCTCAACACCACCAAAACGAAGGAGCTCATCGTGGACTTCAGAAAGGAGTCAAGAGGCACACGCGACACCATCCACATCAATGGAATGGCTGTTGAACGTGTCTCCAGTTTCAAGTTCCTGGGGATCCACATCTCGGCGGACATGTCGTGGACGACCAACACCTCCAGCCTGGTCAAGAAGGCTCACCAGCGCCTTTTCTTCCTGAGGACACTGAGGAAGAATCAGCTCTCCTCGGCTATCCTGGTGAACTTCTATCGCTGCGCAATAGAAAGCATCCTGACCAACTGTGTCGCAGTGTGGTATCGGAGCTGCTCTGTTGCGGAGCGCAAAGCACTGCAGCGGGTGGTGAAAACTGCCCAGCACATCACAGGGACTCCATTACCGGCCATCGAGGACATCCAGAGGAAACGCTGTCTGCATCGAGCTTGCAGCATCTGAAGCATACCTGAAGCTCATTCATTATGCAGCTCATTAATGCGTATCCTTTGTTATCTCAGGTGCTATCTTATTATTATTAATTAGATATCACGCCTCCTCGCATATTGGCTTTGTGAAGAGAAACTGTCTTACAAATTTTAAATCAGTGTATTGTTTTATGTGAATGAGTAGACTCAATAATTCTCACATCAGTTTGAAGAAAAAACTATCAAAAGTCAAAAGTCTTGGGAACAGATATATGTTGCGTGTTTTGAGGCCTTGATTTAAAAAAAAATTTGTTTTTTTTTTTTTTAAATCTGTGCATAAACATTTTTCTCTCAAAAATACAAGCATGTACATACATGTTGCTCACATATTATGGTAGCCCAGTTTGTGCTGAATACAGTGTAATTACACTTTTCCCATTAATGTGTTTATAAGCAACTGAAAAAAACATAAATGTCAGAGCATGTCAACTTCTAAAGGGCCCAAAAAGAGCTCAAACAGGTCTTTGATGTCAAAATTCTAGCTGATAGACAGGTGTTCAAATACCTATTTGCAGCTGTATCATACAAATAAATAGTTAAAAAATCATACATTGAGATTTCTGGATTTTTTTTTTTTTTTTTAGATTATGTCTCTCACAGTGGACGTGCACCTACGATGACAATTTCAGACCCCTCCATGATTTCTAAGTGGGAGAATTTGCAAAATAGCAAGGTGTTCAAATACTTATTTTCCTCACTGTACTTATAGAACACACACATTTAATATTAACCAATCACTTGTGATTAATAGTAACTGTTGTGACATCTCTTCTCATCATATCTTCTGTCCAATCAAATGGTCTCTAGAATCTGAAGCGCCCGCCCGCTACACTATAAACAGACGCTAAAGCTGTGACTGAAATTTCGGAATTGATTCCGACTCCTGGTTCCGGAATTGATTGAAGTCGATTCCAAGAATCGATTCCGCACTGTTGTTTTCTGGGAACCTAGTCCCGGAGTGACCGCAGGGTAAAAGGATGTAGAAAGTATCCTTCTCTGAATCTTTAGTTGTAAAATGATGATAAATTTCAATAACATGGTAATTATGGATGCTCCTGAAATGGCCCATAGCCCAGCAGTTAATGTGATTTAATAAATAAACAGGAAAGCACTGTTACGGGTATGCTCAGGCAGGAACAGGCAAAGACAGGTAGTAGAATACTTAAACAACGTTTAATACTTTAGAAGACTCAAATAGAACACAGTAGCACACCATACATAACGTATACAAACGAGATCGGACAGAGACTGAAGGAATGGGAGGAACTTAAATACAAACACAGATGACTAACTAACGAGGGGCACAGGTGATACAGATGAGGGTAACTAAGGAAACAGACAAGTGGCGGGAAACTCATACAAAGGAACATGTGATAACTGAAACCAGGAAGTACAAAAAACAACAGAGACAGACAGGAACTGTGACATAACGCCCCCCTCCCGATAGGCGCGTCCTCGCGCCGTAGAAGACACAAATAGGGAGGGAGGGTGGGCACCCTGGAGTCCTGAGGACGGGAGCACTGGGGTCTGACTGGCTGGAGTGCCTCCAGGGTGGAGCCGTGGGCGGCCATGGCGGGTCAGGAGCCGTGGGCGACCATGGCGGGTCAGGAGCCGTGGGCGGCCATGGCGGGTCAGGAGTCTTTGGGCACCTTGGCGGGACAGGAGTCTTTGGGCGCCTTGGCAGGACCAGAGGCCCACCCACATGTCTCCCACCCACAGGTATATAGCCCCCCCCAAAACTTTCTTTGGGGAATTAAGGGCTGGAATGGAGGGCCTGTGGAATGGGACAGTCCTGCGAGGTGGAGCGGCCTCGTGGAAGGCTGGAGCGGCCTCGTGGAAGGCTGGAGCGGCCTCGTGGAAGGCTGGAGCGGCCTCGTGGAAGGCTGGAGCGGGCTCGTCGAAGGCTGGAGCGGGCTCGTCGAAGGCTGGAGCGGGCTTGAAGGCTGGAGCGGGCTCGTGGAAACCTGGAGCGGGCTCGTGGAAGCCTGGAGCGGGCTCGTGAAAGCCTGGAACGGAGTCCAGGAGGGCTGGAGCGGAGTCCAGGAGTGCTGGAGCGAAGTCCAGGAGGGCTGGAGCGGAGTCCAGGAGTGCTGGAGCGGAGTCCAGGAGTGCTGGAGCGGAGTCCAGGAGTGCTGGAGCGGAGTCCAGGAGGGCTGGAGCGGAGTCCAGGATTGCGGGAGCGGAGTCAAGGAAACACGGAGCGGTAGGATCGCTCCCCAAGTCTATCAACCACCGCTCCAGTGAATCTGCCGTGGTAGCCACTGCCGCGACCGGAGACAGGCGCTTTGCGGCAGCTCTCCTCTTCCTCCTGGGCTTGGGGACAGGCAGGACCTTCCCGGCAGACCCACTGGAGGGATATGCAGAGGAAACTGGCTGAGGGTGAACTGACCAGGCAGCGAGCTTTTCTGAGGGGACTGGACGAGGAGGACACATATTCATAGGAACCTCTTCTATTATCTCAAACTCAGAACAATTTAGGGACAAAACCAGGTTGATTGTCTCGACTAGGGAAAAGGAACAGGCAGGTTCCAGGAACCGAATAGTGTCCTCGTCCAGGCCCATCAGAAAAACCGCATTAAGCGGCGCATCTGGCCAGTTCACCAGATAAGCTAGCTCAGAGAATTCCTCTACATACCTCTCCAGTGAGCGACCGTGCTGTCGAATTCCCCAAAGGCGGTCCTCCGCTGAACCGCCTTCCTCTGGGGATTCAGGAGAGATTGGGACCAGGAGAATACCCATCCCAGAGAGGTCCTCTTGCTGTTTTAGGTCCGATCTTCTGTTACGGGTATGCTCAGGCAGGAAGGCAAAGACAGGTAGTAGAATACTTAAACAACGTTTAATACTTTAGAAGACTCAAATAGAACACAGTAGCACACCATACATAACGTATACAAACGAGATCGGACAGAGCCTGAAGGAATGGGAGGAACTTAAATACAAACACAGATGACTAACTAACGAGGGGCACAGGTGATACAGATGAGGGTAACTAAGGAAACAGACAAGTGGCGGGAAACTCAGACAAAGGAACATGTGATGACTGAAACCAGGAAGTACAAAAAACAACAGAGACAGACAGGAACTGTGACAAGCACATTATTCAAGGATGTGCATTTATTGCATGGTTAAAGGGATAGTTTACCCAAAAATAAAAATTAGCCCATGATTTACTCTCCCTTAAATCATCCTAGGTGTATGTGAAGTTCTTCTTTCAGACAAATAAAATTGGAGATATGTTACAAAAGTCCAGGCTAATCCAAGCATTAGAATAGCAGTAATAGTTGTTCTGTTTTTGAAGTCCATAAAAAATGCATCTGTCCGTCAAATAACTGCTCCACGCGGCTCCGAGGTGTTAATAAAGGCCTTCTGAAGCGAATCGATGCGTTTGTGTAAGAAAAATATACAAATTTAAAACTGTATAAAGTAAAATTCCAGCTGATCGCCTTTCGTGGAAAAGTGTTGAAAGTGTCTTCTCGTAAGCATGTAAGCAAATAATCAGTGATATGCGTTCGCATAGCCTATGGCTTTATTTGAATGTTTCAGCGAAGCATTCCATAAAACGTCTCGGTTACATATGGTATCCCTCGTTCCCTGAAGGAGGGAACGGAGATGTACGTCGGACGTACCGACGAATTGGGATCACTTCTGGGAGCCCCTATCAGCTTCGAGCTATATAGAACCGGCCAATGAACAATTGGCATGCGAGATTTGCATCTCGCGCTCTGCCCCGCACTGCGGGTATAAACAGGAAGCGAGAGCGAATGCACACTGTTTTTCACTGAGGAGCCAAACTTAGTGGATCGACCTGCAGTGATGGTACAGCAACTGTGGCAACGGGAGGTACGTCTCCGTTCCCTCCTTCAGGGAATGAGGGTTACCATACGTAACCGAGATGTTCCCTTTCAGTCGGTCACGTTCGACGTACGTCGGACGTACCGACGAATTGGGATCCCTTTGGAAAACGCCATAGTTACTACCACTCCCAGCGCCCAGCGATGAGCCCCTCAGACCCCGATCTGATGCAGGCGGGGAAATTCACGCAGGGAGAGTCAAAGCTGCTGTTCCGCAAGACCCACTCAGCTGACTGTATTGGATAATGCTGGGAAAGCGTGCCTGTGAAGGCCGCTGCGGAAGCCACATCATGCCCAGAGGGAGTTAACATGTGGAGAATACAAGTATGGGCTGGCCGTGGGCAGCACAACATACGGAAGTCTCAGGGGTGAGAAATCCCAATTAGAGGAAGGGGACAACACCTTCCTGAGACGGCAGAGGAGACTCTGCCGAGGGAAAGACACGGGCTCACCGTAGGGAGCCGTACCGTGGAAGAATACACATATGGGACCGCCGTAGGGGTCACTACATATGGAACCCAGCCTAACACAAGTTCCACCAATGCATACGAGTGTTAGACCTGGCGTCGAACGTTCCGCCACGTCCGACTGCCACGGGTTGCGGAGGACTTGACAGGGTTCGCCATTTTGGGGAACTCGACTGGGGCAGATAAGCGCACGTATCCGTCTACCATAGGGGAGGGAATGGCGCAGCAAGCCGACACTGGAACAGGCACTTCGGTGTTACTGACTGTGTGAAGTGAGCACACAGGAAGATACCGGTTCTACACGGAGGCTATAGAATCTAGCGAACGTGTAGGTGTCGCCCAGCCCGCAGCTCTACAAATATCTGTCAGCGAGGCGCCACGAGCCAACGTCCAGGAAGAAGCAACACCCCTGGTGGAGTGGGCTCTTAACCCGAGCAGGCAGGGCACGTCTTGGGACTGATAAGCCAAGACGATGGCATCCACTATCCAGTGGGCCATCCTCTGCTTGGAGACAGCCTTTCCCTTCTGCTGTCCTCCGTAACAGACGAAGAGCTGCTCTGAGGTCCTGAACAATCCTGGAACGTTTTCTTCAAAATACTTAATTTATTTTCGACTGAAGAAAGAAAGACATGAACCTCTTGGATGAGATGGGGTGAGTAAATAATCAGGAAACTTTCATTTTGGGGTGAACTAATCCTTTAAGTCGAGCAGTGGAAGTTGCCTTGTCATGTGGTGTCCAAATTGTGTTGCACAATGATGAATAATTCTCTACATATTTTTTGAACTGCCTATTTCTCTAGATGAATAATTAGCAAGCCTTGATGATAATTAAAATATCAGCTACCCCTGACAAACTTGCACTTTTGTAAAAAATATTTAAACACATTTTAGATTATTTAGATTAGGCTATAATTAATATAAGTTATAAAGTGTATAATGTATAAAACTAGAGCAAACTCAGCAAAGGCGTTTTAAACCCAAAGAACGGAGGCAGGTTAGTCACATTACACTGACTTTAAGTCTTGGGGTTCTTCTACTATTTTATCATTACAGTAGCAATATATGTGTTTCTTTGTTTAAATGAGGATGAGAAATTGAAAATGATTCCTTCATATGGTGAGATGAGGTGATGTGTTGTTGTGTCTTATATCAGGATGGCCGTACGTGCGATTTTGCTTCTATCTCTTTTTACTGGGATGTGTGTCGCTCAATATAAAGGTATGTTTAGAATAATACAAGTAAAAATTATTAGAAAAATTATAAAATTATAAAAAAATTAATAATTATTAAAAATATAGGCAGAAATATGGTCATTGAAAACTTGAAACTATTTTTTATGGAGACTGTGATTAAATTTATGTACTTTTTAATGTGTGTCTAACTGTTATTATTTTATTAACAGAATACTACACACAATCATGCCTTTGTGCTCCAAGTGAGTGTTCTTCATTACTTTGAATGGTGTCAGTCACACACACATATAATATTCTTACTGAACATTTGATAACCAATAAGAGATGATGTACATCAAGACAGTTGTTATCGCAAGATAAACCCTGAAAGATTGATCAGGACCCCGGCATATTACAGGGCTAATAACCACGAATAAATAATTTTTGACACAAAATATAGATTTGAGTTGAAATATTTTATTAGCTCACTTGTAATTAACACAAAGCTTCCATGAAGAAAAAATATTCCTAGCAAGACAAATGAACAAGTTCAAACAATAACACTTTATAATAACTGCACACTATGAAGCATTAATAAATAGTTAATTAATAATTTATAAAGCATTAATAGATTTTAGAGTATGATATGCTTTGTTTTCTTTATTTATAAGCACATATATAATGTGTTTAATAATTGTATTTTAATAATCAATGATCAATTTATAATTTCTAAATGAAGTATTACATTATTTACAATAAATGAGCCTTTAAATCTCCTTTGTAAAAGCTTTACGAGGCATACATAGTCCTCACTTTAGATGAGCTCAGAAACTTTTTTTAGTTTATTCTTAGCTAAAAACACTTAGTTCTTTCAAAAATATATGTGCTCATTAATGTATATTTACTTCTTTCAAGTAATAAAGTATTCTCGTAAGTTTATAATATGCCATTGAAAATACATACAGGTGAGGCGTTCGAATGCCGGTCGCCATGTTGCCCCTCCATCTTGAAAGTACATTAGCCAAAGAGGGACATACCCGTAAATTCAAGCTTCGCCTTTCGCGTTTTAACACTCGATGGCACCGTGTCGAATGTGGACGAGGTCGAACTGGAAGCCATATTAATCTTGGACTAAATTGGCCACTGTAGGAGTTAAAACGAAATCGGAATTGAGAGGAACAGAAACTAATATTCACTGGATGGTCATATACCTTTTCACCACTAGATGGGGGAAAATATCACACAGTGTAGCTTTAAGGCCTCAAAACACACAATAGATATCTGTTCCCAAGACTTTTGACTCCTGTCTGTATTTGTATAGAGTTTTTTTCTTCAAACTGATGTGAGAATCATTGAGCCTAAAATTTGTAAGACAGTTTCTCTTCACAAAGCCAATATGCGAGGAGGCGTGATATCTAATGAATAATGATGAGATATCACCTGAGATAACAAAGGACTCGCATTAACGAGCTGCATAATGAATGAGCTTCAGGTAGGCCTGTGACAGAGAGCAACAGAGCAAAGGAAATAAATATTTTTTGTAGTTTATTTTATTTGGAATGTAATCAACAAAGGCCTATTATATTTTAAATGATAAGAAGATTTGACTACACTGCAAAAATGCTCTTCTTATTTGGTATTTTTTTCTTGTTTCCAGTCCAAATATGTAAAATTCTTAAATCAAGATTAATTTACTAGATAAGTACAAATTTCTGGGGGGGAAATCAAAATGAAGTGAGTTTTAGCTTAGTTAGTTAGTTAGTTAGTTAGTTAGTTAGTTAGTTAGTTAGTTAGTTAGTTAGTTAGTTAGTTAGTTAGTTAGTTAGTTAGTTAGTTAGTTAGTTAGTTAACTTTATTGTCCCCAAGGGGAAATTCTGCTTAGGCACAGTGCAGAGTTGCTTCATAAAGGTAGACCAGATAACTTAAAACAATCTATATTCTCTGCCACAACAATTTATGCTTTATTAAACTATAATTAGATGTATTACACCAATTGTTTTAAATAACCTTATGTGATCTCATTTGGCTTTGGATCAAAAAATCAGACAGAAAATATATTTTACAATATTCTGCATAATTATAAAAGCTTGAGTAGCATTGCATTATAAATATAATCTATTATGAAAACACCCAACATGGTATAAATAACACAGATAAGCCATATATTGTCACAATTTTGTGTTTATTATTTTCAAACTTGTCTATCTGCATGTTAGATGGATTTCTGGAAGCTGTTTATGTCACATGGCATCTTCTTCATGCGTGCTATATATGGACTACATGTGCACGGAGCGCCCTCCGGGTGCCAGTATGAAGTATGAAGAGTTTTTTATGAATGAGAGCAGCTGACTCTCTTATTACAATCTTTAGAAGGTATCGACACGGTTTTCATATTCATAACTCCTGACACATATTAACAAATTACGGTCACTATATGACTTTGAGAATAAAACAGAGGTCAAAAATGGAAGATTGAGTCTTAGATCTTTTAAATGATGAATAGTTTGTCAAGGTAATTACTTGCATCTGACAGTAATTTTGAGCTAATTTAAACAAAGAAAGCTTCAGTGCGTCCTTTTGTGCTGATGTGTGTGTGAGCGTGGCCTCAGTATTTGAATCTCAATAGAGCGCGCGCTTCGTGGGCGTGGTCGCATTAGTCTATAATGAGCCGCTCAGGAACGACTAGCATCTCTCTGCTTTCAAACGGATTACATAAACGCTTAATATTTGTTTTTGATTTGGTTTACAGTGTTTAAAACCTGACATTTCATCATTTTTTTAGACATATGTCTCATGTTTGTGAGACGTATTCAATAAGCTAAAGGTCATTTTCTGAAGACTATCTGAATGAAAGTCTTTGACAGAGAGGCTGCAGATCGTGCATCATGTTTGATTTCTTTATTTTGCAAAAAGCACAACAATTGTTTTTTATTGTGACTGTACTAAAAAAAAAAGAAACTTAACAGATTATAATGATGTATAACACTTGCCTGAATGATAAAAAACGACAGAGTTATTTGAGTCTCTTTGGCACTGATAAGAAAAAAAGCAAGCCAATCACGCCGGCGTGACGGCCGACTCCAGAGGGTTAACAGGTCAGCTCTGCCCCCAAAGACTTTCTAATTGTCTATGAACCCTATGTTATTCTACAGACACCATTTAGAGAACCAGCCATTGAGTGACGACAATCTGCTCACCTGTCGCCTTTGGCTTGGCTTGGCTTGCTCAGTTGGGGACACTAAATTTTCAACTAAATATCCAAATAAATTTAATTACTTACCTAAATTAAATACACCAACTAAATTACTGATCTGCCCACATTGTCACAGTATGATAATTGAAATGAGCTGATGACATCACCTTTTTCTCCAGAGCGGCTGTACAGCCGAATCAAAATCTGTTGCATTATTTTCCTGTTTAACACGGTGAAGCTGCTTTGAAATAATCTGCATTGTAAGAAGCGCTATATAAATAAAGTTGACTTGACTTGCTAAGAATCTCATCCCTATGGCGAACAGAGAGGGAGCCAGAACAAATTACAGTGTCTGATACTGTACTTGCGAGTTCACACACCTCTTTAAAGGGGTGGTAAACCACGATTTCACTATTCTAACTTTAGCTAGCGTGTAATGTTGCTGCTTGAGCATAAACAACATCTGCAAAGTTACAACATTCAAAGTTTAAAGCAAAGGGAGATATTTGCTTTTAAAGGGTAACTAAACCCCTGCTCAGAGCTTAACTCCACCCACTGGCAAATTTTGAAAAATGCTGGAAAAGTGAGCGGAGACAGAGGGGATGAACCGAGGGCGGGGCTGAGCGGAGGCCGTGCACCTGAGACCCGCAGTGACGGATTGATTGACAGCTGTCTGACTCGCGAGTTGCAAAGATGGAGAATGACTGGAGTGACGCCAGCTTTGCAACAGAGCGGTCATTTCTCCTACCTTCACCTGAAGTGGAGGAGGGTGGATTGTCTGTAGACACAAACCCGGAGCCTTATCAATGCGAGCCGCTGCTCAAACTGCGTTAACTCCTGATGCCGACGATGCTAGTGAAGCAGCCGCGCAAGATAACTGACCTAATCTATGAACAGCCAAATCCTTACACTGAATGCCACTAAAAATAGATCAGATATCTGATATACATACGATGTATTTTCATTCAAATTAACTGAATCAGCGCAGGACCAATAAGTTCAGACCTAAAAGCCTATTATAAACAGATTTCCTCAAATAAGTTAAGACTATATACGCCAGCATGTTACGGGCGGCAATAATATCGCAAGAAAAGCCTGACGTGTACTGACAACTGCATTATTTAACCGTATTTTCTTCAATACAATGTTAAAGCAAGTGTCAAGTGAGTTTCATTCATAATGTTTCTACTTCATGTAATATGACAGTTCATACTGGAGTGAAGCCGTTCTCATCATGTGATTGGGGAAAACATTTCTGAGGGCGTGGTGAGCTCGTGTCAGGGGCGCGGATAGTGAGCCGTTGGAAGTACCATCAAAAGTCATGATGTACCACAACGTCCAATAGGAAAATTCAACTGCAGTAGCCACCGTTCAACCTTAAGAGGGCAGCACTTTGGCGGTTTTACACCATATTTTATAGAATTAAAACACTTTATACTCAAATGTCAAAACATTTACTCGAATCAATGAACAGCATTAATAAAGCCCCAGTATTACAGATCATTAACTAAAAAAAGTTGGTTTAGGGTTTAGTTACCCTTTAAAGAAATCCATTTCTAAGGACTACAGCAAACGGCCGGTAGGCGACTCCAGACATTCCTCCAGGGTTGGTGACATCACCAGCCTCCAGTCTTATATTTACATAAACCCCTCCTCCGTGAATATTAAATAAGGGGGGGTGAGGCCATTTTGTATCGCTGTTGTTGTGGTATAGTGGTATAGGCAGGAGTGGTGTTGCTGCAATGCCGACAAAACACTGTTATTTTCATCCGGATTGCAGGTCTGGGGATGGGCGTTTAACATACAGCATGTTATATGCATGTGTGTTTGAGACAGAGGGGAACAGGTCTCAGATATATGCTGCCCATCATAAAGCACGAGACAGACAGGGTCGGAGGAGAAGACTGGAAAATGTGACATAATGGACAATATTCGTCCGTTGCTGTTCATGAGCGGTTCAGCGAGACAAACACTGCCAGTGCGTGGATGCACGATGCTCGCGCTGCACATTTCACGGAGGAAAACATCCACAATCTTTGCTAGTTCAATGCAGGATTTGCACAACGGCTTGTCCTGAAAGCTGGATTTACAAACAGAAGCTGTTTACTGGCCACAACCTGTAAGTCTGATTTATTTTTCATCGATGTGTTTTCCTGTAATAGGTTAATTGTACATTGTAGCAAGGAAGCAAACCAGTCTGTTAAATGCTCATTCATACTTAACGTTATCCGACGAACACCTAACGTTACAAACACCTAACGCTAAAATCTCAACAGCGAACTTGGCATTAGTGTAAATGATTCTTTGATTAGAGCTTTTATGTATTATTTATATACAGGCATGCTAAACATGGTTCTGTGTGTGATTTGGCTAACTTACTAGTAAAGCCAGTGTTTAGTGTTCGTTTTGGGTTAATAGTTCTTGCCACAGATATTTGGCTATAATCGTTCTAAAAATACAAAAGTGGCATTCAGTAGCGATCACTATAGATCCGCAGTCTTTACTCTTGAGGACTGAACAGCTTCTGCTCGATCATCTTCACTAAAATGTTTTGGGTCTGATTCGGGCTCAGATTGGTGTGGTTTTATTGACGCCATTGTTTCTAATACTGACCAAAGCACAGTCTACCGGTAAGGGGCGTGCATTTCCGATAAACGTGCACTGCGGTTAGCGAATCACAACACACTGGGCCAGCTAACCAATCTGAGCCCATTGCGTATTTTTGAGGGACCGGCTTCATAGAACCCGGAAACCATCAGACCGTTTCACAAGGAGGGACAGAGCAGTGTAGAATAAAGGTCAAATATATAAAAAATAATGCATTTTTTTTAAAAACGAAGCATTAACCCATGTTACAGTGCACCCCACAAACACAATCAAGCCTTCAAAAGAATGTGTTTTACCACCCCTTTAATGTTAATTGTGGTGATCTCCGACT
Organism: Gobio gobio; assembly: GCF_949357685.1. NCBI lineage: Eukaryota > Metazoa > Chordata > Actinopteri > Cypriniformes > Gobionidae > Gobio > Gobio gobio. The sequence continues at coordinate 2,619,300 of NC_137104.1, forward strand.
GAATAATTTACGATTCTCTGATGTGACTGGGCTCCACCCCGGCATAAGGCGGGATCTACCACAGAGATCGTTCATATATAGCACTAACTCCATGGTTGGAAAAGCATGTGTTATCCAATAGTCACACTGTATAGGGTCAGAACGAACCCCAGTGATCGTCATTCTCCATGCAAAGCCCTGTCCTTTCCCAATTCATCAGTCCGACGTAACATTGTACGTGACTGACTAATAGGGAATATCTAGGTTACTGATGTAACCCCGGGGAACAGAGATATTATGTCCCTGTGCCACAATTTCTATACCTCTGCTGGAACAGCCGGGACCCCGTCTCGCTTCCTCAGCGGAAAACTTAATGTGAGAGTTTGCACACTGCTTTATATACCCGGAAGCAGGGAGTGGCTTGCGATGCAATTCTCACTCTCCAATGTGGATTGGCTTGTTCTGTTGCCACTCGAAGGTGACTGACGAAATCCCAATTCATCAGTTTTACGTAGCATCTCAGTTCCTTCTTTCAGGGTGGTTACATTAGTATTCCAGAGAGCCGTGTAATAATCATTTACACAGCTTAGCATTATTTTTCCAATTTTATTGGAATTATACTTTAGCACATTAAAGTAAAATAAGTTATTTTTTATTATTTAATTTTATGTTAAAAAGGAAATCTCGCTCTTGGAGCCACAGCTGTCCAGTCTACCACATACAAATCACCCTCTGCTGAAAGGGCTGTCGATGGCAACAGGGATTCAAATTACCATCACGGGTCATGCAGTCATACTGATGGGGACTTGAACCCCTGGTGGAGAGTTGACCTGCTGGACGTCTTCGCAGTGACCACGGTTAGCATCACTAATCGAGGAGATGCTGTTGCAGAGAGGATAAATGGTGCTGAGATCCGTATCGGCAACAGCTTGGACAATAATGGCAACAATAATGAGCTGTAAGTATTGTCTCTCTCCTAATACTTTCATAAATGGTTAGAAAATGAGTAAATAAGATCAAATTACTTTGAATAAATCATTTTAATACAAACTTGCCTTAGACAGAAGTATATTAAATATGCTTCATGCCGTTTTGATGCACCATCTCTATTTCTCTGTGTGTTTTCACAGGGCTGCAACTGTTGGGTCCATCCCACTTGGAGCCACAAAAACATTTGAGTTTAGGCCTATTTATGGGCGATATGTCAACATTTTTATCCCTGGGCGCAATGAATATCTCACTCTGTGTGAGGTCGAGGTGTTTGTAGGTGAGGGAGAGAGAGAGAAGAAGACTTTGAATTTGAATATAGAACTTATTTATGTACTTATTAATGTGTGTATAACTATAATAATTTTATTAACAGAGCACACATCATCGTCCACTACTGTTCTAAGTGAGTTTTCTTCATTACTTTGAATATTGTCAGTAACACATATAATATTATTACTGAACATGTGCTAACCAATAAGAGATGATGTACATCAAGACAGTTGTTATCGCAAAATAAACCAGACAGGCTGATCAGGAGCCCGGCTTATCACAACCACAATTACAGAGCTACTAACCACTAACCATGGGGAGGTGCTTGGCGACGTCCAGGCAGGAACCATTTGTCTGAGCAGCTGCGCGTGGGTTCCTCAACTGCTTTAGAGAGCACACGGGTGAGCTCCAAGTTGATTGATGCTCTGGTGTCAATCGGTTCCAAAGATGGCAAGGGGGCTGGCTCAGGAAGTGAGCCCGACCACTGCTAGGCATTCGAAGCTGCCAAGGACATGCGGCTCATCATCAGATCCCCGGAACGAGACCAAGTTGCTCGCAATGGCAGAGGGGCGTTGGTCTGTTCATTTTCCAGTTTAACACTGTGAAGCTGCTTTGAAACAATCTGCATTGTAAAAAGCTAGGGGTGTAACGATACACCAATGCCACGGTTCGGTTCACATCACGGTTTTTGAGCCACGGTTCAGTTTGGCTCGGGCCGGTTCTGTTGGCTGTTGGGTCAGGGTTCATGGCGGGCACCAGCAATAATAACACTAGATTCACTTTTAACTGAATAATATCAACAACAATAATTTAACTTAACTTTATCTTGATTAACTTTATACATTGGCTTCATGTTTTCTTTAGAGCAGTTAGCAAACTTGAGTAAACTCAAATTAAATAAATGCCTCCACTGTAGACTAGTCTAGACTAGTCTTTTTTAATACATTTTTTTATTAATGACCACACACAAGTAATGTCCCACTTTACTCTACTTAAACACATAAATTGTATGAATATGACTAATACTGATGATGAATAGATAGGCCTATAAGTTAAAGCCATTAAATAGCAGTTTTTGTAACACAATAAAGTAGTGTATGCTAGCAAAGTTTGTATGACGGTAAGGAAGAAGACAAGGGGTCAGCTTACTGGGACTCGTAACTTGTTTTATTAACTCAATTCACTCAGGTTACAACACGGTGCACGTCGCACAAAACAAAAGTCGCTCACAAACTCTCAATATCAATCGTCAGTTTTCTTTACAGCAGTTCCTCTCTGCCTTTCCCAGTCGAGTCCCAGTGTGTGTGTCCGTCTCCAGCTCTCTCTCTGTGTTGTCCTCATTTCCTCCTGGCATATATTCTCTCTCCACGCAATAAGAGACGGTGTCCATCATTTGTGCTTGATCCACTTACGTGCCGCTCGTCCTCTGACTCTCTCTCCCGTCACAGACTTCGCTAAGCCACGCCCCCCTCGCCACATACCCCCACCACTCGACTCAGGACGGGGAGCCATCCAGCCTGTGCCCCCATACCCATTTCTGGAAAGGAAGTCGGCCACAGCCATCTCCGCCCCCGGCCTGTGGACCACCTTGAACTTAAATGGCTGTAAAGCTAGACACCAACGGGTGATCCGCACGTTGGTATCCTTCATGCGGTGGAGTCACAGCAGAGGGGCGTGGTCCGAACAGAGGGTGAACTCCCTCCCCAGGAGATAATACCGGAGGGTAAGCATGGCCCACCGGATCGCCAGGCACTCCTTTTCTATGGAGCTGTTCATCGTCTCTCTCTTTGAGAGCTTGCGACTGATGTACAGCACCGGCCGCTCCTCCCCCTCCCTCTCCTGGGTTAGGACTGCCCCAAGCCCCCTGTCCGACGCGTCCGTCTGCAACATAAAAGGGAAAGAAGAATCAGGTGATTGTAAGAGCGGCCCGCCACATAAGCAGCCTTCACCTGGGTAAAAGTCTGCTGACCTAGCTCTGACCACTGGACCGGGTCTGGCGCTTCCTTTTTAGTGAGGTCAGTCAGCGGGCTGGTGAGGTCCGAATAATTAGGAACAAATCTCCTATAATCCCGCCAGCCCAAGGAACTGCCTCACCTCCTTTTTGGTCTTGGGTCTCGGACAGGTTGCAACTGCTGCTGTCTTGTCAATTTGCGGACGCACCTGTCCATGACCCAGGTGGAAACCCAGATACCGCACCTCCACGTGCCCAGTCGCACACTTCTTCGGGTCGGCCGTCAGCCCGGCCACCCTCAGCGACCTCAGCAGGGCACACACAGGCTCCATATGCCGCTGCCAGTCATAATTATAGATGATAATATCATCCAAGTAGGCAGCGGCACATGCAGTGTGCAGCCAAAGAATTTTATCCATGAGGCGCTTAAACATGGCCGGAGCTCCGAACAACTTGAGTGGAAGTGTAGCAAATTGGTGCAATCCAAACGGCATCGTAAAGGCTGTTTTTTCTTTAGATAAAGGCGTCAAGGGGATCTGCCAATATCCCTTTGTCAAATCCAGTGTCGAATAAAAACAAGCAGTGTTATCATATAGTTACACTGTAGGGTCAGAATGAACCCCAGTGATCATCATTCTCCATGCAAAGCCCTGTCCTTTCCCAATTCATAACTCCGACGTAACATTGTACGTGACTGACTAATAGGGAATGTCTAGGTTACTGATGTAACCCCGGAGAACAGAGATATTATGTCCCCTTGCCACAATTTCTGTACCTCTACTGGAACAGCCGGGACCCCGTCTTGGTTCCTCAGCGGAAAACAATGTGAGTTTGCACACTGCTTTATATACCCGGAAGCAAGGAGTGGCTTGCGATGCAAATCTCACTCGTCGATGTGCAATGGCTTATTCTGTTGCCACTCGAAGGTGACTGTGCTCTCTGACAAGATGCCAGTTCATCAGTTTTGCATAGCATCTCAGTTCCTTCTTTCAGGGTGGTTACATTAGTATTCCAGAGAGCCGTGTAATAATAATTTAGATTACACAGCGTAGCATTATTTTGCCCATTATATTGGAATTATACTTAAGCACATTAAAGTAAAATAAGTTATTTTTTAATATTTTATTTAATGTTAAAAAGGAAATCTCGCTCTTGGAGCCCCAGCTGTCCAGTCTACCACATACAAATTACCAGCTGCTGAAAAGGCTATTGATGGCAACAGGGATTCAAATTACCTTCACGGGTCATGCAGTCATACTGATGGGGACTTGAACCCCTGGTGGAGAGTTGACCTGCTGGACGTCTTCGCAGTAACCAGGGTTAGTATCACTAATCGAGGAGATGCTGTTGCAGAGAGGATAAATGGTGCTGAGATCCGTATCGGCAACAGCCAGGACAATAATGGCAACAATAATGAGCTGTAAGTATTGTCTCTCTCCTAATACTTTCATAAATGGTTAGAAAATGAGTAAATAAGATCAAATTACTTTGAATAAATCATTTTAATACAAACTTGCCTTTGACAGAAGTATATTTAATATGATTCATGCAGTTTTGATGCACCATCTCTATTTCTCTGTGTGTTTTCACAGGGCTGCAACTGTTGGGTCCATCCCACTTGGAGCCACAAAAACATTTGAGTTTAGGCCTATTTATGGGCGATATGTCAACATTTTTATCCCTGGGCGCAATGAATATCTCACTCTGTGTGAGGTCGAGGTGTTTGCAGGTGAGGAACAGAGAGAGAAGACTTTGAATTTGAATTTAGAACTTATTTATGTACTTATTAATGTGTGTATAACTATAATAATTGTATTAACAGATAAGCACACACCATCGTACACTACTGTTCCAAGTGAGTGTTCTTCATTACTTTGAATGTTGTCAGTAACACATATAATATTGTTACTGAACATGTGCTAACCAATAAGGAATAATGTAAATCAAGACAGTTGTTCGTGCGGCTCATCATCAAATCCCCCGAACAAGACCAAGTTGCTCGCAATGGCAGAGGGGCGTTGGTCTGGGCGGGAGAAGTGGACAGGGGAAACCTCTTCACGTGGAGAGAGTGAGTTATGCGGGACCTGAGCTGACGTGAGCTCACTCTCATCCGAGGGCTTGGATCCTCTGCCTCACAGTTTTTTCCTCAAAGGCTCCCGGGTTGACGATAACGGGAGGGCGCGAGGGGCGGAGTCGCATTCTGAAAAGAACGTTATCCGCGAGCGCAAAAAGGCGAGACTCATACCGTCGAAATGAGAGCAGGTCGATTCAGTGAGCGCGGCTTCTGCGTGGGACTTGCCCAGAAATCTCTGTGCCCGTCATCATCATGCAGAGGGGCTCTGCACGTGCCACAATCATGGTGCAACGTGTAACAACATCGCATAAATTTGCTCTTTAGAAAAGCTCTTTTAGAAGCAACAACATTGCAGCACACACCGTAGTGCACTCGCACAAACTGCAGGTGGCTCGGGGGCGAAGCTCTGACCAGGCTGCTAGGCAGCGGCGTGGGAACAGAGTTGCTTAAGGGTGGTGAGCTGATCGGCGAGCTGAAGAGCGGAGAGAGCTGCAGGCTGCTCGAGGTGGCGGCTGCTAGAGAGTGGCGAGCAGGGAGGCGAGCTGATCAAACTGCTACAGAGCGGCGAGTTAATCAGCGGCGAATCCAGCTGCTTGCAGGTGAAGGCGGCTTCAAGTCTCGTAGATCAAGCGAAGAGATGATATCTGCGTCACTGAAGGAGAATGAATCGATTTGCCATGGAGAGGGGTGTAGAGTAACAAGCTATTTTAAGGCATGAAGAATTTTTTTTCAGGAAAACAAAACGTTTAAATTTGCCATTTTGGCGATCAAGGATGATCTAAGGCATACAATTAATGACTACAGGGGGACTTTAATACTAAAAATACTTCAATACATTCTCTAACTATAACAGAGCTGGCACCAGTTGTGTTTGAATGAAGCGAGAGAGAGCGGGTCCGTGCGTGATGCAAGAAACATCAAAGAAAGACCGGCTTCAGAAAGCGGATGAGCTGTCTGTTATACAGCATTGCTATTTATGACACTCATTATCTGGAAATATCTGACCTCAGAATGTCACGACTGACCAATCAGAGTCAAGTATTCCAGAGAGCCTGGATCATTTGGATCACACAGCTTAGCATTATTTTGCACATTATGTTGGATTTATGCTTTAGCATAGGGCTGTCACAATATTAGATTTTCCACTCCACGGTTATTGTGGCCGAAATAAAATCACGATAACGATATATCGTGATATCTATAGAAACTTTTGGGGATAAAGTTAAAATGTCAAATTAATTTTGACTTTGTTTATTTTGTTTTTCTTTTTTACCCAATGAACATAATTGGATACTGATAAAAACAGGATAATACTGTTACTGATCTTCTTTGAAGCTCCCTATGAAATAACAAGAGAGAAAATACTGTCAAGTTCAACAGTATGATGAATAAATATTAACCTAAATGTTATTGGCCATGTCTGAAGCAGCAGCAGTAGCAAGCGTTCCTTCACCGCACCTCGGCATCTTCTACAGTTATGGCCTTTTACACCTGCTCACTTCATTTGTTTTCTCTGATCAGATATCTATAATATTGTGAAGAGATCAGGAGTAAATGTCTTCCGACATTCTTTCGAGGCGGATTTAAATCGGATCACTCAAACCCGAGCCGCCTCTCCAACCACGCGAGGCGGGCTGCGGGCACCAAAAGAAAAACACGCAAATGGCCGCCAGAAGTCTCAGATGCTCAAAACCACAATCATCTTCATCAAAACTAACAAGACTAAATGCTCTTACAAGTGCTTAGGTCGCTCATTCTCATATTGCAGCCTTTGATGTTGAAATGAGCTGATGATAAGATGCAGCTCAGATCTTTTGCTTTCGTTGACGTGAACTCTGTTAAATGTGCATATAGCGTGGGAATTGATATTCATTTTGCTGAGAGGTGTAAAGTAAAATACAAACTGCATGTTTTTTGTTTTTTTATTTTGTGTATTAGTTTAGGTTGTATAGCCCATTTCGTTTGCGAGCTGCAAGTAGCATCAGTCAGACTCAGCTTGTCAAAAATGCGTTTTTACTGTGGTGGTGATAGTAAACATTTAAACTAACACTTTGATGCTTGAAGTGTTTTATATTTATGGATTGTATTATAGGAAAGACAAGTCAAGAGTTGTACTCACTGTGTGTCTTCTCAGGGCTGCAACTGTTGAATCCTATTCATTATAAATATGGTGGTTATCGCCAATACCGGTATATTGCCACACCCTAAATTAACACAATGTCGATATTTTGTCCTTTGAATATCACGGTTATCAACAATACCGGTATATTGCGACACCCCTACTTTAGCACATTAAAGTAAGAAATAAAAGTTATTGTTTATTATTTTATGTTAAACAGAGAACCTTGCTCTTGGAGCCCCAGCTGTCCAGTCTACCATATACAAATCAGCAGCTGCTCATAATGCTGTCGATGGCAACAAGGATTCAAATTACCATCACGGGTCATGCAGTCATACTGATGGGGACATGAGCCCCTGGTGGAGAGTTGACTTGTTGGAGGTCTACGGGGTAACCAGGGTTATCATCACTAATCGTGGAGATGCTTGTGCAGAGAGGATAAATGGTGCTGAGATCCGTATCGGCAACAGCCTGGAAAATAATGGCAACAATAATGAGCTGTAAGTATTGTCTCTCTCTTAATACATACAACAGTTAGAAAATGAGTAATGTTGTGTAATATGCATATGAATGAATACAATTACAATGCCTCATTGTTTGAAGTATTTGTCTAATATATCACATAAAATGTTTTTTTTAATTTTTTTATTTTGTTTATTTCCTGGAAAAAGCTTTTTATAGGTAATTATGTAACTATTAAATTGTATTTATAATAGAACGAATATAACATTAATATAAAGTCTTATAATCATGACCCAGTAGTACAGTGAGTGTTGTTGAATTATATGTGGGTGCAGAAGTAGCTTTACAGAGCTGAATTCAAGGTTAAAGAGAAATGGATGGGACCACACTTTGTTATATTAACATATTTTATTACGAATATAGTTTATGAAGTAACGACATCACAACTGTTGTTGTATTTTTTTATTTATTAATAATGTAGTTTCTTAAATAACAGAAAACGTCTCCGGTTATGATTATAACCCTTGTTCCCTGAGATGGGAACGAGAACTGCGTCCAAGACACTTAAGGATACGCCCTCTAGCGTAGCGCATCTGAAGCATGAATGAAATCAGTCACCGATCCCGATTGGTGCTACGTCATGATGTAGCGTGTGACTGCACGCCCAGAAGCTACAAATGCACGCCAGCCCATGCTAATGGTAGCTCTTTTGCGATGAAGCAGGCGCTCCCACGTGGTGACGAGTGGTGACGAGACGCAGTTCTCGTTCCCTTTCTCAGGTAACAACGGTTATAGTCATAACCCGAGACGTTCCTTTTCGAGGGAACTGGAACTGCGTCCAAGACACTTTGGGAACGAATACCCACTAGGCCACACCGAACCACGCCCATCCTAGTGTGAAGCTGGGAAACCAGGCACAACCTAGGACGCGAGGACCCTGGAGCCAGGCGTCACAGGGAGATCCAGACTGTAAAACCTGATGAAGGTGTGCGGGGTGGCCCACCACGCTGCCTCGCTGATCTCAAGCAGCGAGGCACCAGAAAGGAGGGCCACAGAGGAGGCAACGCCCCTCGTGGAGTGAGCCCTCACGGCTATGGGTGAAGGCAAACCGCGCACCCGATAATGGCTATAGCCATGGCTATAGCCTGGACAATCCAATTAATGATTATCTGCTTAGAAGCAGGCAGCCCTTTCTTGGATGAGCCAAAACAACTAACAACTGGTTTGATCTCCTCCACTGAACAGACTTCTCCAGATAAATCCTCAATGCCCTGACTGGGCAGAGCCGGTGAAGTCTGGCTTCCTCTGCCATCACGTGAGGCAGAGGATGGAAAGCCTGAAGGACCACTGACCGCATCCCACTGAATGGCACCTTGGGCACATAGCCCGGCCTGGGATATAAGATGGCTTTCACCCCGCCAGGGGCAAACTCCAGGCAAGTTGGCAACACCGCCATGGCCTGAAGATCCCCCACTCTCCTCAGAGAAGTGATGGCGAGCAGAAAGACCACCTTAAGGGTCAGGTCCTTTGCCTCTGCCGACTCCAGCGGCTCGAAGGGGGCCTCAACCAGCCCTTCGAGCACCACCGCCAGGTCCCAAGCTGGGACCTGGAACGAGCCGCAGGCCTCATCCTCCTAGCCCCACGGAGGAACCGTACAACCAGATGATGTCTACCCAGAGGCCCATCATCTATTGGTGAGTGGAAAGCCCCAATGGCAGCCACATACACCTTAAGAGTGGACGGGGTTAGACCGGCAGAGAAACGATCCTGGAGGAACTCCAGCACTGCCGCAACAGGGCAGTTGACTGGGTTCAACTCCCGTTCTCTACACCAAGTGGAAAAAAGATTCCACTTCCGGCTGAACAACTTCCTCGTGGAAAGTGCCCTGGAGCTGAGTAAGGTTTCGACGACACCGGCTGACAGGCCCTCCTCTAGGTACTGGGCCCCCTCAGGGGCCAGACCCAAAGGTTCCAAAGCTCCGGCTGGGGGTGAAAGATTGAGCCCCCTGCCTGAGACAACAGATCCCTCCTCTGAGGGACCTGCCATGGAAGGCTGTCTAGAAGAGCCATGATCTCGGAGAACCATACTCGGGTCGGCCACCGGGGTGCTACTAAGAGAAGGCTAATGCCCTCCCGGCGGACCCGATCCAGAACACCCAGGAGCAGAGTGAACGGGGAAATGCATATAGACATAGCCTCGGCCACGTCTGAGTCATGGCATCCAACCCAAGTGTGGCTGGATGCCTGAGGGAGAACCACAGTGGACAGTGGGACGTCTCTCGAGACGTAAACAGATCCACTTCCACTGGGCCAAACCTCTCGCATATGGCCTCCACCACCTTGGGGTGGAGTCTCCACTCCCCGGGCCTCAGCCCCTGCCTCGACAGGACATCTGCTCCCTGGTTCTGGTCCCCTGGGACGTACATCGCCCTGAGGGACGACAGTTTCCCCTGGGACCACAGAAGGATCTGATGGGCCAACTTGCATAGAGGGCGTGACCTCAGACCCCCTGGTGTTTCAGATACGATACTACAGACATATTGTCGAATCGTATCAGGACATGGTGGCTGCGGAGGTCTGGGAAAAAACTCCTCAGAGCTTTGTAGACCGCCAGCATTTCCAGGCAATTGATATGCCAGGAAGAATGCTGGGTCTCCCACAGACCTCTCGAGAACCGGCCTTCCATGACCGCATCCCAACCAGTGAGGGAGGCGTCTGTTGAAAGGATCTTCCTGCAACATGAAGCTCCCAACACTGGCCCCTGGGACAGGAACCAAGGATCTTTCCATATGACAAGGGAACGAAGGCACCCGCACGTTACCCTGATCATACAGAACAGATTCCCTCTTGAGGAAAACCCCTTGGTCCCCAGCCACCACTGGAGGGGCCTCATGTATAGCAGGCTGAACGGGATAACATTGGACGCTGCTGCCATGAGACCCAGCAGTCTCTGGAACTGCTTCACAGTGTGGCTGTGGCCTAGCTTCACCACTGAGACTCGCGCACGTATGAATTCAACACGCGCGGGGGACATTCGGGCCTGCATCGTAGTCGAATCCCATACCACTGCCAGGAATATGATCGTCTGTGAGGGCGCCAACACACTCTTCTTTGTGTTGAGCTTCAGCCCCAAGCACCTTAGATGAGACAGGATGACATCTCGATGCCGAACCGCCATCTCCCATGACCTGGCCAAAATCAGCCAGTCGTCTATATAATTTAGTACACGGATGCCCTAGAGTCTGATTGACACCAGAGCTGCATCCATGCACTTGGTGAAGGTGCGAGGGGAGAGAGCTAGGCCAAAAGGAAGAACCCGGTACTGGTACACTTCGCCCCCGAAAGTGAACCTGAGGAACTTCCCGTGGGCAGGAAGGATGGAGATGTGAAAGTATGCGTCCTTTAGATCTATCGTGACGAACCAGTCCTCGAACTGGATCTGACTCACGATGGCTGGAATAGTGAGCATCTTGAACCTGAATCTCCTCAGAGAATGGTTCAAGTTACTCAGATCTAATATAGGACGCAGACCCCCATCCTTTTTGGGAACAATGAAGTAACGGCTGTAAAAGCCTGACTCCCTGTCCAGCGGAGGGACCTTCTCTATGGCCCCCTTCACCAGCAAGGAGTGAACTTCCTGTTCCATAACCTGCCACTGGGCTGGGGCCAACACAGTCCAGACCACACCTTTGAACCTCGTGGTGGAATGCTGAACTGCACCCCTTGCCCACGGTGCACAGGACCCAAGCAGAGATATTCGGAAGGCCAGACCAGGCGCCGAGATATTCTACTAGGGGAATCAGCCCCTCGGGGCTGGTCTCTGGTACCCACCGAACCTCTTTCACAACCCCCTGAAGCGGTGAACCGGCAGGGTTCGATCGAGAAAGACATTCGGTGTGCACTCGCATTTGCCGCCCCGTCGCAAGTCCCATTGGAGACAACAGAGGCGGCACAAGAGCACAGGAAATCAACGAGGTCCGAAGCGTTGTAAGCACAGCATTGATTTCCCCACAGCGGCGGGGAACGAACAACCTCGGTTGTCCGTCCCCAGGGGGTTCAGCTCTGAGCGGTGAATGCCACCATAATCACCCACACATGCAACCTGATCTGAATGATTGGCTGAACAAAAATATCTAACTCCCCAAAGTCAGATAATATCACATTTAATTCCTCAGAATTAAATGCAGCCATAAATACCCAACCGGTGAAACATGGTCTGAATGATAGGCTGAATAAAAATATCTAATTCCTCAAAGTCAGATCATATTTCATTTAATTCCTCAGAATTAAATGCAGCCATAATCACCAGACGATACTGTTTTAATAAGTATTTATACGGACTCGTAAACCACACGTTGCCTCAGGAACGTGATTCAAGCTCTTATAATACAATTATAACAGCTTGAATTATTATTATTATTATTATTATTATTATTATTATATATATTATTATATTATATTTATATATATATATATATTTATATATATATATATATATATATATATATATATATATATATATATATATATATATATATATATATATATATATATATATATATATATATTATTGCGACTGAGAGAAGACTGAGATTATGCTCATTGGTTCACCCCACCAACTACGTAATGCTGGGTCGGTAACCCTAGCTGCTGATGGTTCAACTTTTGAGTCCTTGTGAAGAATTTGGGGGTGATCTTTGATGCAAATCTAACATTCGAGCCACATGTAAAAAATACAGTTAAAACATCTTTTTTTCATCTTAGAAATATTGCCAGATTACGTCCTATGCTCTCTTTTTCTGTTGCTGAGAGGTTGATGAACACTTTTGTTTTTAGCCGTATTGATTATTGTAATGCCTTGTTGGCTGGGGTGTCAAAAGCTACCCTAAACAAATTGCAGCTAGTTCAAAATTCTGCTGCTAGAATCCTTACTAGAACTAGGATGAGAGATCACATCACTCCTGTTTTGGAGACTTTGCATTGGCTCCCGGTCAAGTTTAGGGTTGATTTTAAAATCTTGATGCTTACTTACAAGGCTTTACATGGGTTGACACCGCAATATTTGTCTGAGCCTTTAATCCCCTATACTCCGAGGCGTAATCTTCGTTCATCTGAAACTGGTCTTTTAGTTGTTCCAAAAACTTGTCTAAGACTAATGGGTGATAGGGCTTTTTCCTCATCAGCTCCAAAATTATGGAATTCTTTACCGATTGAGATAAGGCAAGCTCAATCCCTTTGCATTTTTAAATCTTGCCTTAAAACTCCTTTTTTAGGGTAGCTTTTTATTGAACGTTTGTATCAATTTTATATAGTTTTTAATTGTTTTTGATTTAACATTCTTCTTTTTGAATAATTTTTCTTTTTTGTTTATTTTTCTTTTTGTGTACTATATTTTGTCTGTTTCTGTAAAGCGCTTTGAGATGTACATTTAAAGGCGCTATAGAAAATAAAGATTTATTATTATTTATTATTATTAATTGGCTTTCATCCCTCGAGAAGAAAGCCAAACAGGCGTGAGGCTGAAACACCCGAAAGGCGCACGGCTGTAAGCGTTGAGATATTTCCTAATGAAAACAGCCAGCACCCTCAGGAGCTGACTGCATGCCTCGCACCCAACAGTATAACATGCATCCTCACCGTATTGCGTGTATCACTTTAATAGCAGACCCGTAACCAATGCGCTGCCTCGACAACGCGAGATTGAATCTTGCATTAGGAAGTGGCGAGCCTCGATACTGAGCACGTCTAATTCCTCAGAATCAGACAGCTCACACATCGGGTCCTCCACCCCGGGGGAAGAAGCCGCAGCGCAACAATATTTCAGACACTTTTTTTTTTTGCACAGACACGGGTGCACACACCTCTTAACTGCTCTCTTTCCATGATATATATATATATATATATATATATATATATATATATAGGGACAAACAACACCAAATAGACAAACAATATTTCAGACACAGAGCGCCTCGCTGAAGAGCAAAAAGGCTACCATTACTATGGCCTGGCGTGCATTTGTAGCTCCCGGGCTTGCCGTCACACGCTACGTCATGACGTAGCACCAATCAGGATCAGTGACTGATTTCATTCATGCTTCAGACGCGCTATGCTAGAGGGCATATCCCAAAGTGTCTTGGACGCAGTTCGAGTTCCCTCGAAAGAGAACCACACTTGTTTAAAACACTTGTGACCCTGGACCACAAAACATAAGGTTAATACATTTATACATAATCTGAAATCTGACTAACTAAGCTTTGGGTTTTTAGGATATGACAATAACTGGTTCGAGATACAGCTAGTTTGAAAAAAATGGGGAAAAAAATCGAAATATTGAGAAAATTAACGACCTGAAGGCATTCGACCTGAGTGACAGACAAAAGTAAAGACTCATTACTCCAAAAGCAAGGAGAGTCAAAAGGTGTTGTTTGATAGAACACAATTTTAGAAAATATAAATTACAATTGAACATTCTCATGCTGAGAAACTGCTGATAAAAACAAACAAATATATTTCATTTTTTATTATAATTTTACATATCTATCTTGTTTTATATGCAATAATTCAGGAAGGCAATAAGATGTTCGTTGAACAAAACATGTTTTCCATGACTAAGAAGAGACAAAGAGACAGGCAAGACTCTGTCTGACGCAGCCACCACTAACCTAGCTTAGCACAAAGACTGGAGGTAAATGGCTCCAGCTAGCCTACTGCTCAATAAGTGACAAAATAACGCCAACATTTTCCTATTTACATGTTGTGATGTAGTTACATCGTGTACTAAGGCCGGCGGAAAATTAAAAGTTGTGATTTTCTAGGCTGATCTGGATAGGAACTATACTCTCATTCCTGCGTAATAATCAAGAGCTTTGTGCCGTCCCATGAGTGCAGCGGCACAATGATATTACACAGTGCTTCGTGTTGATAAACACATTAAGTTTAGAGCATGTACTTTTCATCGTTTTGAGATTTGAGGTTGGGAATAATCCTGGAATAAATTACCTCTGAAAAAAAGCTTTTTATTTGAGGATTGTGAGGTAAATTTATTCTGTTAGTGTCGGTGAATATTAAACCACAAAAGACCATTTAAATATGAATCCTGCATGTGTCTGTGTGACGTATTAACCTGCAGATTAACATTCATAGGCGTTATAATATAACAAATAAGATACATAATAATAATTGTAGTGACTATGAGTCAGATAAAATAATAACTCAACGGGGAATTGAATTAAAATGAAAGAGATTTGAATTACACTATAATTTATAAATAATTCAGAATTAATGTTTACACCTTAACTTATTCGTCCACCGATATGTAAGAACTTAAAGGGGACTCTGTTAAAGGGAAACAGGTCTATTTAGCTCAAATGAATGAATTAATGAATTCATAGGGAATTTTGAGAGAGAGTCTATTTTACAGCCGAGCAAATGACTCTTCCAGTGTTCATTTGAACGGGCTGTAAATATCAACTCTGCAGCGGATATTAATATCCGAACAATAGTGAAACACTATTTAACAGCCAGGTAACTTAGATCGGCAGTTCAAGACATTAAATCCGTAAGCACATAACACAAGAACAGTTATCTTTGAATACAAACGGAACTTTATTGATTACTCTAACACATCAAACTAATATCTAACATAAACACACACACTTGCACATTCACACATTGCAGAAAGGAAGAAAATGAGGAAAGAATGAGTTTTAAGAGAGAGAAATTATGAAATCCCAAGCAATATATGCATTTATGACACATGACTTGAAGAAACCATTGATCTGTAATTTAGTTTAAGTTTCTTAGGCAGGGTTATTACATTTGATCTAATGCACCAGTTCAGCTCAGAATCTAGAGGTATTACTTGCGTTTGTGTCTCGTGTGTCGTCTCAGACAGGGGATTCCCTTTCCCCTGGAGGGGGGTTTTCCCGGGTCTTTGATTCGCTGAAGGTCTGGTCGTGTCTTGGATCGACGTCTTGGGAAGCCAATCACGTGACGTGTTGGCGGCTGGATGGAAGTCTTGTGGGTGTTGTTTGAAGTTGAAGCGCGCTGTTGGAGACTCTTTGAGAAACTTTACGGCGAAACTTAACAGAACCCGAGACTCAACGGAAAGAAAATAAACTTTAAAAGAAAGGAAAGTGAGAGAAGAGCAGATGGCCTGAATTAAATCGTTGTTTAACCCATTTTCTCTGATCTTGGTCTGCCATGATCGTCTGATCGTCTCCTGGGAGCTCTCCGTTCAGAACTCAACTTTGGTCAACTGCTAGGACTCAACTCATCTGGTCAATTCTGAATGACTGTGAACTGGCACTCTTCGTCCGTGTTCTGAGATTAAAACTCAAATATTTGCTCATCCCCTGGATGGGTTCTGGCCAATTAGGGTTCAGAGGTGACTGTGTTTCCACCCCTCCCATAAAATTGGGTTATCTATGGTAATTTAGTTTCCTGCTCTTAAGCAGGGAGTACATTTAGACCTAATTTCTTACTATAAGGACATGATCCATTCTACAAAGATTTCATTCAGCTCATCTGTTGGATTATACCCATACGAACAAAAAGATATCAAACATGGTACCTTTTCATCCACTCATTCAATAGTTACATAATTGCATGAATTGGGAGTGATATACATGCATAATAGTCACGTGTATCAGTTGTTGACACACTAACAAGCTATGTTGAAGACTATTTAAATGCAAGTCCAATAATCAGTGATTTGATGCACTTCATATGTAACAGTTTCTGTGAGTTTGCTTGGAGTTTTAGCTGTGTCACATGGAGTTAATTTACCGGTCATTGAAAAGACAGAGATCTGGTTTGTTTCTTGTGATCACACCGAGTCTTTTGTCCTCTTTGTCTAAGTTTTGGTCAAAAGTTCATAGGCAATCAAGTTATTATTATTTAAAAGTAGTAGCTCCGGGCAGAAGGGAGCCTCCGTCTCTCTGGTGATAGATGGTCGATTTCCTGGGGTCTGGAGCTGAATTGGGCTTTGTAAAGGGGTTATTTCTGATCAAATCATTTGGAAGATTCATTAAACTATGTGTCTGCGCCCACAATTCCTACAGACGCTACATAATAAATATTTGTACATTTCACATGGTGTTTTTTGCTCTTAACTTTAAGACAATTGCACAGATCACAGATCATGGAACATCACAATTTACAGCAGATTCTTACGATTAAAAAAGCAACATAATCCATTGTGTTGATCATGAGATTTTACTTACGGAATGATGTAGCATATTTGGCTAAAATTATTCCACTCGTCTTACCGGGATGCAATGTGTGATCCAATGTTCCCGGAACCGTCCATGCGTGTGTGTTTTAGGTGGAATAACACAAACAATTATGATTTTAAAGCTTAGAAACTAGTTGCAGCCCTCTGTTGTTCTGTTAGTATCGGTTTTCATGGGCTTTCAATTTGTTTTCATTTGATACACGGTTCCTTTGTACAGTTTTCCTGCTCCTCATTTGTATAATTGGTTTCATCTGTGTGCCATTAATTAGTCTAGTTTGTGCTTGCTATTTTAGTTCTCACATTCATTCTGTGTTCGGTCACATTCACATTAAGTGTGCGTTGCTAATGCTCAGGGGCGTCGATAAGGGGGGGAAGTTAAGATGATTCTAAGGGCCGACACACTTTTGGGGCCCACAGAAATCAGTTTTATTAGTACTAGTAACAGTACTACCTTAAAAGAAATTATAAATGTATAATCTACCAAAGAGTAACAAATAAAACAAAATGACAGTTTATTTCTGCATTTCCGGCAAAATTGATATTTGTACTTTATTTAATACTTGTATAGATTATTTGTAAAATATTTGTACTGCTAGAAATACTAAATGTAATAAATAAATTGACATACAATTTTAAAATAAAACTCTGCCTCCCGTGGCATTGATTTAAGTCGTTGAGCCAAAAAAAGACTGTGGAAAAGTCTTTTGTCTGATTGTTAGTATTTTAAATCGCTTACAATTTAGATCAGATTTGACTTACCTAACCTGAGAATAATAAAGAATAAGGTGAAGGTGTTTAATTACGCACCAAAAACAGTAAATAAGATTACTTTAAAATGATTTTGAATAAATCCTTTTAATGCAAACTTGCCTTAGACAGAAGTATATTTAATATGCTTTATGTTTTGATGCACTCATCTCTATTTCTCTATTACTGTGTGTCTTCACAGGGCTGCAACTGTTGTGTCCATCCCACTTGGACTCACAAAAACATTTGTGTTTAAGCCCATTGAGGGGCAATATGTCAACATTGTTATTCCTGGGCGCAGTGAATATCTCACACTGTGTGAGGTCGAGGTGTTTGCAGGTGAGCGATAAAAGGAGAGAGACGGTGTGTAGACATTTGTTCTATTTATACTATGTGTAATGTCTTAATTTTTTTTGTTCTGTTTTCATTGCCAGATTGAGTGAAATGAGATGATGTTACACCACAGTCACTGATCCTATCAGCAAAATACCAAACTACTGTTTTCTGAGCAATACTAATATTGCACTTCTTTCATTGTTTTCACTTGACCTCTGCACATTTTATCCTTAAGATAAAAGATCAGTTTCAGTGCACATTCAGTAAAGGTTTGAACCCCATTTTGATCCAGAGGGGTGTGTATTTACCCTTCTTTATCTTTGCTTTCTTCATTAATAAATGACTATAGCATCATATGTTGTATTGTGTGTTTCTGGATAATTTACAATGAGGGGGAGGAGGTGTAGCGTTACAGCAACCCATCTAGAGTTGAGGAAATGATAACAAAGTAAAGAAGAATTAAATTTTTTTCAAAAAAGACAGAAGTAAAAAATGAGAACGATGATGATGTCCCAAAATCACAAGCACAAACAAAATAAAATATTCTGTTATAAAGAGTAAAAAAGCATAAAAATATCAATACCCATAACAGAAATACCAATATCATAAAGAATAATAATAAAAATAGGGGTGATAGCTTCAGGGTGTCACACAGTTGGATGAATTAAAGGATAAATGCAGGATCTAAATGCAAGCAGTATTTATTTACACAAGAACGGAACAACCACTTCTAACTCAATGAAGAACTGACAACTAGACAGGACTAAACACAGGCTTAAATACACGGGATCTTACAGTAATCGAGACATTTCCACTGCCAGTTCTGACAGAAGACATCCACAGTTGATTGTTTTTTGCTTGATGAATACTAAACCTGCAGGATTTAAAAAGCAGGCTAAGGAAAACCATAAATTAATCATCAAAATTAAGCCAAAAGGATAATTAAACATGATGTCCACATGAGCTACATCTACTCACGCAAACTTTGATCATATTCTGAATTAGGAAACCAGTCTACACAAAACAAAATTCCCTTTAATGAAAGGCTTTCTACAAAACAAAATTCCAAAATAATTTCTGACAAACTCCATGTCTTCTGATATATTGCATATCTAATGATGTGTCCTTTATTACTCATGCTGTGCTCATACATATATTAAATAAAAAAATAACATTAGGCTTTGATATTTAAACATCAATAAGAAACAAAATACTTCTGACTGCTACTATATTTATAGCATCTGAGCAGACATGTGCGAATAAAAGCTTTATTGATGTGACACTAGGCTCTTTTACAATAAACATCTGTTCAAAACAGGCCTTGTTATAAATCTTGTCCAAACAGTGTTGCTTCTATGATGTACATTTTATGTTGCAGCAGGATTCATATTTAATTCATCACAGATACTAACAGAATAAACTTACCTTACAATCAGCGTCTGAATCCGTTGCTCTGAACAGAACATGAACAGCGTTTCATGAGGAGAATTATTCTCAAAATGATGTAGCTGAAGTATAGCACTAATTGATGTGTTTGTGTGAGTTCATTGGCTCTGGATCTTGTATGATTTGAATCTCAAAGAACGCGCGCTCCGTGGGCGTGTCCGCATTAGCGGATAATGAGATGCTCGCGAGCGACTGACATCTCTCTCTCTTTTCAAACAGATTACATAAACACAGAATTCAATGTTTCTTTAGACATATGTCTCATGTTTGTGAGACAAGTATACACTAAGCTAGAGGTCATTTTCAGAAGACTATCTGAATGAATGTCTTTGACAGAAAGGCTGCAGATCGCGCATCATGTTTGTTTTCTTTATTTTGCAAAAAGCACAACATTTTGTTTTTATTGTGACTGTACACACACTTGCCTGAATGATAAAAAACAACAGAGTTATTTGAGTCTCTTTGGCACTGATATAGTAAAGTTACAGTGCGAGGCATGCCTCCTCTGTCCCCACTGGTTTAAAACAGAGCCCTTAAAGCATGTGGTGGGTTTGATGGGGAGTAATTGAGAATGAATGGGGAAAAGTCACATGAGAGGAGGCAATGTCTCCATTGCACTATGATTGGATATGATCGGGTATGATTGGAAATGATTGGTTTGAGCGATAAATCCTTCCGTGTGTGATCTGGAATCGGCCTGAATGAAGATGCCGTTAATATGTTACTGTAGTTTTGTCTTCTTAGTATTAAACTGCAAGAAAATGTTAGCAGTAGAACTCCATCATTCAAAAAACTGTATGCTAAATGACATCATTATTATCTATTGTGAAGTTACAGTAGTAAGATATTCACATCGATGTATACGTTTGGAGGGAGCTAGGGCGGACAACAACACAAAAAATATTAGTAATAATGCAATAACATGTTCAGTATTATGATTTTTCTATAAAGATATTGTCATGATGTATTTATATTGTTCTAATTTTGACATTTCAGCAATTTAGAAAAATTGTTTTATTATATTTTCATGAATTGGATATTTAAGACATTTTAAGATAAAACAACAACACATTGTTCTAATGTGATGCTTTGAATTGACCTGAAATACATTTTGATTCTGTTCAAACAAATTACAATATACAGTATATATATATATATATATATATATATATACGGGTATGATTGAAAAAAAATTATTATTATTTTTTTTTTGTTTTGTTGTAACAACGTTGAGACAGTTCTGTTCCTAACAGTAGACCTGCTGAAGAAGATTTGACGGGTACAAGAAGAGTAGCAAAAAAGTAAACACACACAAGGGAGAGAGTCGAGACAGAGACATATCTGTGCAAATGAATTTAATGGAAATGAAAAGGGAAGTGAAGGAGCAGTTCAGTGCAGAACCTTCAATTATTTTGCACCGCCTGAGCCTAAGGATTTAAAAAAAAAAATGTATGTGATGACCAAACAAAAATATGGTTCTCCATGGTTTTGTCCCAGTCCGGCCCTGCCCCACTGCATCCGACACTTTGCATTGCACTTGGTGATGTAAGGCTTGGATGAGCTGCTCGGCCATGGAAACCCATTCCATGAAGCTCTACACACTGTTCTTGAGCTCATCTGAAGGCCACAGAAGTTTGGAGGTCTGGAGCTATTGATTCTGCAGAAAGTTGGCCACTTCTGCGTGTAGCTGGTTCAGAAAATATAAATGTAATGAACTTCATCAAAACTTATTTTCTTGTACTTTTTATATTTGTTTATGTTTTGGGTCATAATGGTTCAATATAGTGGGAACCATTCATGCAGAAACTGTCTTGTTTGGGGCACATATTGGTGACGCACGATACCTTTCGCGATGTGCGAACAGTGCCATCTTTAGACGCATATTTGCTGCTGACTGGGTCAGATGTGCTCTCTCGCTCTTCTAACGAGCGCACTGGTAAGGACATTTTTGAAGTGTATTAAATTATGTCATCGATTAATTTCGTGAGATAAAGAATGTTTAAATGTAATGTAAGGCTGTGATGTCATGAAATTTAATGCAGCGAGTTGCATTTTGAATGTTTTACAGAGAAATGTTTTTGCTTACTAGCTTTTCCTTGCTGTACGGGCAGAGTGAAGAGAGACGTGTATTCCAAAAATGAATTGTGCTCTGTATATTTCTGCAGAATTAAACATCCTGAGACCTCTTCCATCTGCATTGTCTTCATTAAGAACCACCACAGTAAACACAACCAGAGTAAAACTGCTGCATGCGCACTGTGACCCTCAGCATGCGCTGACCCCGCTCTGTGATTTTAAGTGGTCTACCACTTCGTGGCTGAGTTGCTGTTGTTCCCAATTGCTTCCACTTTGTTATAATCCCACTAACAGTTGAGCGTGGAATATTTAGTAGTGAGGAAATTTCCCGAAAGGACTTTTTGCACAGGATGCAACCTATCACTGTCCCACGCTTGAGTTCTCTGAGCTCCTGAGAGCGGCCCATTCTTTCACTAATGTGTGTAGAAGCGTCTGCGTGCCTAGTGCTTGATTTATGCTTGATTTAACTCAGTGATTTAGAGGGGTCAAATTATTTTTGATCAATTTAATGCATCCTTGCTGAATACAATTATTTATTTATTTTTTTAACAGAAAGTGAGGCAGAAGAACCAGGAGACGAAGGAGCTTATGGACCAGATGAGGAACCTCCTGTGGGACGTCAATGTTATGCTCACCAAACTTTTGAATGGTAGTATATGCTTTTTAATTGTCACACTATATAAATATAATTACAGAAAAATAAAAATTCTTAACTAAATTCCATATGAACAGCCAGTCAGCAAAAACACTGATTTACATTTAAGCTTAATTTTAGAAGATTTCATTTTTCAAACCAGTATTTATTCAGTCAGATTTATCCAAACCAGTAACTCTCGAGTTGGAGAATCTTTGTGAACAATTTTTTAGAATTTGCTATATTAATAATATTTCTTGATGTTGAAAAGAGAAATGCCCATGTTATTGGTTAATTACCCATGTTTTAGGAAAACAGCTAAATAAAAGATACTTTTTACAAATTCATCCACACACAGTTTGCATTTCGGAATTATTTTATTGGTCATGTGATTACCACTTCAGTTGTTTGGTGACTCTCTGTCGTGTGTTAGTCCGCAGCATCTTAACGCTACAAACTCCTCCAATGAAACAGCAGCTGGAATGATTGACAGATCTGCCATGTTTTCTCATCCATGAAGCTGTCAGTCATATATTGACAACTGGTCAGAACAGGCAACCACCCCTCTCTTGTCCTCCGACTGGCCATCTCAAGCTAGTAGCCAGTATCCGGGGGTAGAGATAAGTCACTATCATTCTGTGACCCGTCTCTGTTCAGCTCGGCTCAGACACGCTCCAGGTCTTTGTACCTCTTGCGCAGGACGGACACATGGTCCTTGAAGAGCACAGGGTCCAGGCGAAACTGAGAGTGCATTAGAGGCATGTAACCAAACCAGCTCGCGAAGGTGTTGACACACTCCTGCCTCTGGGTAAAGTGCTCAGGGTTCGCCCATGGCGCCATCTTAGTGCCCTTAGAAGGGGAGAGGAAACAAGATGTTTTTAAAATACATCACATTTAGGTCAATTCTTGTTGTTGTTTGATGTTTAAAGTGTGGATGAGAAGTTTTTCGGAAGCAAACAGAGAGCGAATTGAAATGAATATGCCATTTTTCAAAAGTTAATGTATTAATGTAGGCATAGCCGAAGAGCCAGGGGGTGTAAACTTTTGAACAGGATGAACCATCATCAACCCATAGGGCAGACCCATGTAGGCCCCAAATGGGTGCTACCTAGGTTACCCATATGGGCCCATCAAGAGACCCATCATCAACCTGTATGGCAGACCCATGTGGGACCTCCATGGAAACTGAGGGCAAAATTAAAAAAGTTCCCAGTTAGGTAGCCCAGGTGGGCCCCAGATATCAGCCCATGTGCAACCCCTTTGGGCCCCACATGGGTGTGTTGGCTGGGTATATTTACGGCAAGTGCAAATAGTGTGTCTTGTTGGCAAGTGCTATTTGCACTAACTCCGCCTAACAATGCCTGGTAGGACCAAATGTTTTAATGTATAAAGTGGTGTAGTCAGTAGAGCGTAAGGCTTAAGGTCTTGGTTTTGACGCGATCAACCTGGGTTCGAATCCGGCTTTTGCCAAGCTCGCTCTTCTCCCTTTTCCCATCACATATCACATCGGAAAGACCTTTACTTAAAAATAAAAATGAAGAAAATTTTCTAAAAGAGGAAATAAAGTGCCTAACGAAATGTTTAATAATAATACGAGTATTTATTGGGTAGGGTTAGGGGTCGGTGTAGGGAGGGCTTTAGTCAAGAATAGCTGGTGCATCTCTCTGCATGATTTCAAATGCAATCTTGTACTTTTGTCCCTTGTACTCACATGTGAGTGCTTTCTTGCCTAATGGCTCCATCTTGTGGCCTGAGTAAGCAACTAGCCTGTGATGTTTAGTGCTTTGTAAGCACTCTCCGACAAAACATTGCATTCAGCACCAGTATCTAAAACTGTGACATTTCTATTGTTTATTTTTAGAGTTTCAGTCCAATTGTTTTCATTTGCATTTTGAAAGGTAATAGATTGTATGTTGTTGTCCTGCTCTTGTTGTGCGGTTGAAGTGAACATATCCTCACAATGTTCAATTGCATGCATCCTTTTACTCTGACTCATATGGCTCTTGGAAGTGTACATTTTAGAGTTTTTTTCTTTTGACAATTTTTACATGTTTTCCCAAAGGCAGGACCATTTCTATATTCATGCTTGTTGCCGCATTTGCATCTTGTTTCTTTGGCTTCACTGGTTTGACTCTGTGTACTCTGTGTCTTTCCTCTGACTTGATGTGATCTCACTGGCCCTACAGATGTCTATGGCTTTGTCAAGTGAGAGGTCTGCCTCTCTCAGCAGTCGGCATATCCCCGAACTCAGTCGTTTGCTTTATTGTCAGGTCTGTGACATACACATCAATCGTTTCTGAGAGTCCCTGTGAGCGCATGAGAAGACATGTCTAATGTACTGTAAGTTTTTACGAGGTTCACTGAAGTCTTTAAACGTGTTCTTTAGCACTTGTATTTAGTTTTTCTCCTGTTCTGTAAAGTGAAACGTGTTACAGACTTTAATTTCCTCTTCCCCTGCTAAATGCAGAAACTCTGAATCCAAGTCTTCCAATTCTCTGAGAGATTTCGATGCAGGTTTAATGGCGGCGACTGTAGTTGTGCCAAACTTCTGACACCATGTTATGTTTTATATTGACGAGAGGACTTGGAACTGTTGCTCAGATGCCGGTCTGTAAACTTCGCAGAACTGTAAGTACACGATGTTCACTCTGGCCTCACCTGTAGGGTCGGCATCTCTTTGTACTGCTTCCTCTGCGCCACTTTAATCGGTGGCAGGTGCGTCACAGAGGAGACCAGGAAATTCATCAGGATATCCTCACAGTTAGAGGTGCGATCCACCAGCGCACGCAGAGAGGAGGGCAGGTAGTGAGAGAACAGGTGATGGTAGTACCTGTGAGACACAGAAGCATCAGCACATGATCAGGAGTCTCCCCTGATCACGTTACAGAGGCTGATGAAGTGTGAGAGACGTCAGATGCGGCCAAAATTACCTGTGATAAAACGCCGCTCCGGTGAGGACGATGGAGTACTCGTTGGTCCATTTAGAGGTGTAGCCCCAGGCTTTTTTTACAGGGTCCCAGAAATGGCTTCTGGGAGGGTAGCCAACAATCCTCTCGGGAAAACTCCGCCACACATGGAAAGCAAAATTGATCTGGAAGAGTCAGATCAGAGAGGAAAAACACGAATTAGCTAGTACACATGTCTAACCAGTAGGGGTGTGCATTGGGACTGCCCTCACAATTCGATTCGATTACGATTCACCAGGTAACGATTCGATTCAATTCGATTCTACGATGCATTGCGATGCATCAAAATTCTACTGCACAAAACAAGGCAAATTTTTTATCAGTCATGAGGCAATACAAGCAGTCAGATATTGAACAACAGATTTTATTGGCTGCTATTTGTGTATTATCACTCTCCTGTATCTTTGACATAAATGTCATTAAATAACATTTAATTGAATGGTACAGGGTATTGGATATGGCATTTTCAAACCTGAAAAAGAAAACATAAATCACTGCTTTCAGTGCTTTGAATGAGAAATGTTTCTCTTCTCTGCTTTAGAACCATTTGAAATTAAATAGAGCAATAATAACAGCCAACTTTTTCCAGCAGTGTACATAAGTGTTTTAATTAATCAGTCATCTCCCTCCGCCTCAGCCATCTTGATTGTTGTTGTTGTTATGACCCCGGAAGTAATTGAAACTTCACAACTTTATTGTCCAACTCAAGGCCAGAAAATAAACGATGACATAATCGATTATGGCACTTAGCCGCATCGATGCTGAATCGTGCATGCCCCGCATTGCGATGCATTGCCGAATCGATTATTGTTGACACCACTACTAACCAGTGCAATCTGAATTCACAAGATAAAGTTGTCTAGCTGTGCCACTGTAAGAAATGTAATTGCTTACCACTGTAATTCTTCTAAAACTGTAATTGCACGGTAAATTGTCACCATAATGGGGATTTCAAATGTATAACTGTTCGTAGATGGATCTTTCATACTTTGAAAGATGTGACAGGATTTTGCAACACAAGTTTCACAGTAAAATCTTCAACAGAGTGTGAGATGAAGAGGCAGACTCACCTCGCTGGTCAACAGCACCGTGTCTTCATCCAGGCTCAGAACCGCCTCCGTCTCAATAGCTGCATGTGGCAGGAAACGGCTGCTCGTCTGCGGACACAGAAGGTGGCAGAGAAAAGAGCTGAGCGAGACACGAGAGCGAGCGCTCAGACACGACTCGACTCTCACTTCAGTACTCACTTTCCTCCTGCCATCTGTGACGATAAGGGGCACTGGCATTGGCGGCCACTTACTCCGGTGAGGGGGCGGCTTCTCGCTGTTCCACAGGATGATGATCTGACAAGAACACACACTATCACTATCACAGCATGCGCAACAAACTGGTTGATATGTTCCTGTTGGCTTTTGACTGTGTCCAACTACTTAATCAATCTGGATCTGCATTCATATCACTGAGCAAATGTTGCAAAAGTACAGATCCATATTACTGACCTGTGAGCAATATTTTGATTTGGAGACGACCTGAAGGAGCTTCATGATTGGCTGAGACTGGGAGACCAGAGGTGAGGTGGCATGAATTACAGCTGTGAACTCCTGACCTGGGCTGATCCCTACATCAACAGAGGAAAGAGAGTGAGTGTCATTGCCTTTAGGACACTTTGGCTGCATCCAAAATCACATACTTCCTTACTACATAGTAGGCGAAAAACAGTATGTGACCAAAGTAGTTCTAAATAAAAGAGTAAGTGAAAAATACCTGGATGACCTACTACTTTCTGAGGTGCATATGTTGGACTCTTAGGTTCAGGTTAGGATTAGTAGAATAAGTTGACATGTAGTTGCAAAGTTACTTATAGTACTTATGGGTTTTTTTAAGTAGAACGACTGAAATAGTATTTTCTATAATATTTATTTTATTTACAAAAAACTGGACAGACTTTACCCTTAAACTTACCCATACCACCACACCTGTGCCTAATTTTACCCTTAAACTTACCCACACCACCACACCTGTGCCTAACTTCACCCTTAAACTTACACACACCACCACACCTGTCCCTAACTATACCCTTAAACTTACACACACCACCACACCTGTCCCTAACTTCACCCTTAAACTTACACACACCACCACACCTGTCCCTAACTATACCCTTAAACTTACACACACCACCACACCTGTCCCTAACTTCACCCTTAAACTTACACACACCACCACACCTGTCCCTAACTATACCCTTAAACTTACCCACACCATCACAACTGTCCTTAACTTTACCCTTAAACTTACCCACACCACCATACCTGTGCCTAACTTTACCCTTAAACTTACCCATACCACCACACCTGTGCCTAACTTTACCCTTAAACTTACCCATACCACCACACCTGTGCCTAACTTTACCCTTAAACTTACCCATACCACCACACCTGTGCCTAACTTTACCCTTAAACTTACCCATACCACCACACCTGTGCCTAATTTTACCCTTAAACTTACCCATACCACCACACCTGTCCCTAACTTTACCCTTAAACTTACCCACACCACCACACCTGTGCCTAACTTTACCCTTAAACTTACCCATACCACCACACCTGTGCCTAATTTTACCCTTAAACTTACCCATACCACCACACCTGTGCCTAATTTTACCCTTAAACTTACCCATACCACCACACCTGTGCCTAACTTTACCCTTAAACTTACCCACACCACCACACCTGTCCCTAACTTTACCCTTAAACTTACCCACACCACCACACCTGTCCCTAACTTTACCTACCTCAATATCAGCAAAAGTGTTTTGCAATACAATATGAACAAAATAAGTACTTTTTTTATGTAAGTACATAGTAGTTAAGGCCACCTAATATGAAGTAGGACCCAAAAAACTTGAAACCTCCTTTACAGGTCATGCTTACCCAGGTTGAAGTAATAGAAGGGGTAGTGCGCCAGGTGCGTGGAGTATTCGGGCAGAACCAGCAGCCCTCCAGGTAAGGCATTCCACATGAATTTATTTCTGGAGATGTGCGAGTACACTCTGTCCTTTATGATCTGACAGACATTAAATATATAACAATCACATCAAAGCAAAACCACACTTTTCAGACTGTGTACTTCCACCTGTTGGCCAGCAGGGGGCGAAGTTAAGCCATACTTTTGTCCAACATTGACATTTCATTCGCCAATTAACCTAAGGGCAGGAGACTAAGTATGTGCTAATGATGTAAGGCATCCTGTGCTGGTTTAATTTCCCCTGGCAGACCTTCCTCTCTGTCAGACGCACAGCTGTATACACACATCTCAGCTGACCCAGCTCTCACCTCCAGTGTGGTGAGAACAATCTTATCCACGGAGGAGAAATACGCCTCCCAGAGCATCTGTGTTCGCTGTCTCAGAGCCAACACCCTGTCGATGCCCACCGCCCGCACTGTAGACGGCACCTGAGGGAACAAAGTGACTGAGCTCAAACCCGAGGCCAAACCCTCAGCGTCAGAGCACCTCCACAAACACTCTCAGTACTGCATAATGTGCAGCAGTGACTAAAGTCTGTTGCTCTGATACTACATCTTAAGCTACTTAAACTTAGAGTTTTAATTAAATTCACCATGTCCAGGCTATACAAGCTATTTAAAAAACATTTTGCCAAGAAAATGAAGTGTCATCAAAGCTGAATTTATCATTATTACTACAGTCTTCGGTGTCAATTGATCCTTTAGAAATCGATCTAATATAATGATTTGATGCTCAAGAAACATTTATGATTATTATCAATGATGAAAACAGTTGCACTGCTTAAAATTTGGGTAAGTGGGGGGGGGGGGGTGTTGTCTAAAGCTATTTCATGCATTCTGCCTTATTTATACTGTTAAAGAGTTGATTCTTATGATAAACTTGGACAACATTCTAAAAAGCTGGTATTTTTGTGCCCAATACATTCCTTCAGGATTCAAACACGTTTCTGAAAGTTTTTTCCGAGTTTGGCCCTGTATGACGTCATAAAGGGTGGAACTCCTTATATGAGCACTTCTCCCGGATGAGCACACACACACACACACACACACACACACAGAGAGCGAGAGCAAGAGTGTGTCCATCATCAAGCTTCGCGCAGGTTACGGGAGCCGTCGGCGGCGCTGGTGTTGTGTTTTTAGACACGAGATCAACAATGTCACTAAAGAAGTGTGTGTGTGTGTGTGTGTGAGGGAAAGATCAGCTTGTTCAGCTTCACAAATAACCCAGTGTTAAGGGAACAGTGGATGCAGTTTGTGTTTCTGGAGTTCTGGAAGTGTGTGTGTTTGTTCCCGGTCATGAGTGGAAACCGCAGGTGGTGAGTGAAACTGATCAAATGTGTGTGTTTTGTAGGGCTGAGCACTGAACGGCAATACTTTCATGGTATCGAACGAAAAACTCTGATACTATGAGTATCGAAAAATTATTTATCTTTCGGTGCCAAATTTCGGTTCCAATTAAGCCAAGCCAGCTTTTATACACTTTCAAAAGTGGATGCAGAGTCAGCAGAGTGCAACATATACGATAAGAATTATTGCAACCAAAGGTGCAAAAGGAAAACTTTCTGTGAGACGTAAGTTCACAAACAGCTCGAGTGAATCACCGCGTGCGCGCGCTCTCTCTCTCCCCTTTCAAAATGCTCAAATGGCTTCACATCAGCGCATCGCATCTGCACTAAAATCAAGCTGCACAGTTGACAGGATTTGCCACTAGCACAATCGAGGCAGTGTCGCATCGTCACTAAAGTTTATCATTTGCATTTATTTTTAAGTCTTGCCAGTGTTCAAACCGCTCAGCACTCACGCGCTCTTCAAGAGACGCACACACACACACAGGCCATCTCACAAAAACCTTGCAAGTACAAATTGCGCTGAAATGGCCAAATACAC
This sequence comes from Gobio gobio, assembly GCF_949357685.1. Lineage (NCBI taxonomy): Eukaryota > Metazoa > Chordata > Actinopteri > Cypriniformes > Gobionidae > Gobio > Gobio gobio. The sequence goes on from NC_137104.1 coordinate 2,649,500, forward strand.
ACAAATGTATGTACTAAATGACCGTCTTGACGAGTATGCACGTAAACCCCGTCGTGACTCGTGAGTGAACATTTGTGCAACCGTATCCGTGTTCGCTCTTAAAGTGACAGCTGTCAAATAAATTGCTGCTGTCTCTGAGTTTCTCTTTGTCTTGTGTTGTTTGATGAACCTTTATGACACTCACTGCTCTTGAATGACTAACTTTTGCAACCTTAAGTGTAAGGATTAATCTAATTTCATTTATTCAGGGAAGACGAATATTAATTTACATTTGATTTCTTATTAAATGTCTTTGGTATTTCTTACCTCAATACTAATGTTAGACCTACCTGAAAATGTGTCTTTAAAAACAAAAATGCACTGCATGATCAAATATTTAGGTGAGATAATTATATACATTTATATGATAAGAGTCACCTAAGGGGGGGATTCCCCCATTTTCAGGCCCTGAATGAATGTCTGTAAAATTCCCTATCAATAATTCTACATGATAAAAAGAAGGCTTCAAATAGATTGATATCGGTGATCGTATCGGCAGATACTGCTTCCTGTGATTGACGATTGGTGATCGGCTCCAAAAATCCTGATCGGAGCACCCTTACAAAAAGCACAACCAGTTTTATTAATAATGTTACCCTGAGTGAGAAGTGTTACCAGAATTTGTTTTAATTAAGGTTAAAAATAAAAGTTTTGTGTTTAATTTTTTTTTTTTTGATGTTGAAATGGATTTTAAAACATATTGTATCGAAAAAAGTATCGTTAGGAACCGGTATCGAAACTGAGGTATCGAAATTGACACATAATCGAAAGATTTTGAACAATACCCAGCCCTGGTGTTTTGTTGGCAATCGGTGTGTAAGTGCATATCATGTGAACAACACCAACATGTGTGTGTGTGACTCTTTAGCTCCGCCCGCTGCACGCCTCCACGAGCTCGGCTGTTTTCAGAAAGAATCGGTACAGTGTATCTGTCTTTTATAAAAATGATCAAACTAAAGGTGTGTGTGTGTGTGTGTGTGTGTGTGTGTGTGTGTGTGTGTGTGTGTGTGTGTGTGTGTGTGTGTGTGTGTGTGTGTGTGTGTGTGTGACTCTTTAGCTCCACCCACTGCACGTCTCCACGAGCTCGGCTGTTTTCAGAAAGAATCGGTACAGTGTATCTGTCTTTTATAAAAATTATCAAACTAAAGGTGTGTGTGTGCGCGTGTGTGTGCGCGTGTGTGTGTGACTTTTTAGCTCCACCCACTGCACGCCTCCACGAGCTCAGCTGTTTTCAGAAAGAATCGGTACAGTGTATCTGTCTTTTATAAAAATGATAAAACTAAAGGTGTGTGTGTGTGTGTGTGTGTGTGTGTGGGACTCTTTAGCTCCGGCCACTGCACGCCTCCACGAGCTCGGCTGTTTTCAGAAAGAATCGGTACAGTGTATCTGTCTTTTATAAAAATGATAAAACTAAAAGTGTGTGTGTGTGTGTGTGTGTGTGACTCTTTAGCTCCGCCCACTGCACGCCTCCACGAGCTCGGCTGTTTTCAGAAAGAATCGGTACAGTGTATCTGTCTTTTTATAAATATGATAAACTAAAGACTCTTGTGAGATATGAATAGGGTTGGGTACCGAAACTCGTACTTATATAACCGGTATGTACCGGACCGAATCAGAACGCAGATTATGGTTCCTCATTTCGGTGCCAAAATTCAAACGTGCTTTCGCGCTTTGGCTGAGTCAGAGACAGACGCTCAGCGCTCGTCACATCACAACTCATGACAACTATTCAGTGTTTTCAACCACATCATGTTTATTCACATCAGATACATGCACATTATACAGTAACTATATAGTTTACTCTATTCTTCTTCCAGTTCACTGGTCACTTACTTTCATGTATTTCGTGAGACGAGAATGAACTCAAGTGTTGTAAATCCGACAGATCCGATTCTGAGGCGCAAACTAACATGGCGCCGCCCATTGCGCTTTATAGATCAACTAACACACATTCACTCACACATTTGATCATCAGATAGTTCGTGACACAGTTAAAGGGTTAGTTCACCCAAAAATGAAAATTCTGTCATTAATTACTCACCCTTATGTCGTTCGAGACCCGTAAGACCTCCGTTCATATTCGGAACACAAATGAAGATATTTTTGTTGAAAACTGATGCTTAGAAAGGCTTCAGATAGGCCTCCATTGGCATTCAGGACACTTATACTCCCAAGACGGATAAAAGGCACTTAAAATGTCATTACAAAGTCCATCTCACCACAGTGACTCTACAATAATCTTACGATGCGACGACAATAGTTTTTGTGCGCAAAAAAAAATCAAAATAACACCTTTATCCAACTTGTTATTGCCTTCCGCGTGTGCCTCCACGACGCATGCGCGAGAATATGACGTAGCGCCGGGGCTCGGGATTCCATGAAATGCACACTCTAACCCCATTTTGAGCAACGCCGGATCTGCGTCATATTCTCGCGCATGCGTCGTGGAGACACACACGGAAGGCAGTAACAAGTTGGAAAAAGGTGTTATTTTGATTTTTTTTGCGCACAAAAACTATTGTCGTCGCATCGTAAGATTATTGTAGAGTCACTGTGGTGAGATGGACTTTGTAACGATGTTTTGAGTGCCTTTTATCCGTCTTGGGAGTAAAAGTGTACTGAATGCCAATGGAGGCCTATCTCAGCCATCAGCTTTCAACAAAAATATCTTCATTTGTGTTCCGAATATTCATTTTTGGGTGAACTAACCCTTTAAGAAGTTTGTGAATATTTTGAATAAAAAGAAAAAACGAAATAAACCCGATACAGCTGAGCTGTCAGCGCTATTGCGGCTGCGGTGTGTCATGTGAGAAACATGACGCGTCACCATGGAAACATTAAGGCGATGCGTTCTAAAATATTTAGCCAGAGAATATGATCATATTTCAAAATAAAGCTGAAGCTCGAAGCTGGTTTGTAGCAGAGCAAGAACACAGATGACTGCTGTTATAACTGTAAGTGTTATTTAGAGTTATATTAGGCTTGTTGTAGTTGGGTGGCTTAGGTTTTACTGTGAATTTGTAAATAAGTCAATAATAATTTGTAAATAAGTAAATTGTGTTTTGTATTTATTTATATTCATACATTTAAGTATACATTAAACTTTTAATAAATGGTTCAATTTAAATAAAAAATGTATAAATAAAAAGCCATTTAATGTCATCCACCTGGTTTTGTGGCCTTTTTTTTTTTTTAAATATCGGTTCAGGCACCGTTTAGGCACCGGTACCGTTTTAAAAGTATCGGTTTGGCACCGGAATCGAAAAAAACCCAAACGATACCCAACCCTAGATATGAAAGATCAACACTACTCTACAGATACTCAAGATTAACACCAGACTGGCACAAACTGTGTGTGTTATGACCCTTTAAATAAACTGTGATAAAAATAGTGAAAGTCACACAATCTAAGAACACACACCTTCCCTTATACATAAAACCTTCATGTTAAAAAACCTTATTTGTCAACTACAACATATGTTTTAATTAACGGCTTTTTCCATCCTTATGTTCCCTTCGCAGGAGCAGGAGATGAAGGGCTGTTACCTGTAGCAACAGTCTCTCGTCGCCCTCGACGACTGCCTGGTTCCACTGGATGACATCAGAGAAGGGTAACTCCCATCCGTTACTGAGTAACACCGGGATACAAGCGGCCTGTGAGCACAGAGAGTGGCAGAGACTGTAATATTAGCATCAGCAAAAAAAAATAAAAAAATGCACACACACACACACACACACACACACACACACACACACACACACAGAAAATAGTCCAAGTTCACCCCGAATGCACTGAAATATAGTGCATCTGAGTTTCCCCCTTAGGCAAGGTTATGAGGTAGACTATATAGCGTGTGATGAAAAGGCTGTTGGATGTGTAAGGAGTCTCGGAGGGGCCAGTGCATGACTCCCATCCCGTGTTTTTATCAGACAGATGTGTTAATTACCCCGTCTCCCTCCCCCCGAACAGCACAGACGCAGGGGTCCATGATTTATTGAAGTGGAGCTGCTCTCCATCCCTCTTGTTTACGATTCCATCTTGATGTTGCTCTACTTTTCCTCCCAGATTCCTTGTTTGCCTTTTCTCGTCAGTCAGCTGGTATTCTGCTCTTTTTAATTAAATCACAGGAGAGCGCACTCCTAAGAACGGGCGGAGATCAAACAGGCGGCTGTGCTTTCCTCCTAAACTCCACAAATGGCTTCAGGTGACGTCGCTGCCTCGGCCCTCCGCAGAGATCCAGGGGTCGGCCTTTCTTTCAGGCTCAGACCAGCACTGATATTTTTCTGCAAGGAGTGTGTCGAGGAGAGAGATTAGAGATGTGGAGGATCTTCTGGAACAGTTCTTCTCATTCTGTGGCATGGGGGAATTTACAGAGCTAGGACGTCTGATTTAAATGTATTTATGATGACCCATATACATTTATAAAACCGATTGGACGAGCCACGTTTGAAACCGCTGTAAAATGCACACATACAGTTTTATTCATTTGATTTTATTATTTTATATTATTTTATATATACATAAATGTTATTTTACACTTTATTTATTTATGCAAGAGACAAAACGGTATATTATTGTAAATAAAAAAAAAAACCATTACATTATAATATTTAGCCACTTAAAATAAAAGGATCTAATTCATACCTAAATGTGTAAATCCTAGATTCATTTTATTTTAGTTGCCACAAACAGCCTACAGTTAGGATAATGAATTTATATTAATTGGTGATAACATCTATTAAAAAATATATATATAAAAAAAAAAAATTCTGTATGTATACATGCACGCCTGTGACTGCATTTAATTTAGTTTAGTTTAGTTTAGTTTAGTTCAGTTCAGTTCAGTTCAGTTCAGTTCAGTTCAATTCAATTCAATTCAATTCAATTCAATTCAATTCAATTCAATTTTATTTTATTTTATTCATTTATAAATACAATTTATTATTACATTTATTGCCACGTTGCTTGGTGTTCAATTTGATAATGATTAATATTAAATTCAACTTATTTAACACATACTTGTGACTGCATTTATTTTATTTTATTACATTTTATTTATTTATTTATTTTGTATTATATATATATATATATATATATATATATATATATATATATATATATATATATATATATATATATATATATATATATATGTATATATATATATATATATATATATATATATATATATTTTTTTTATATATATATATATATATATATATATATATATATATATATATATATATATATATATATATATATATATATATAATTATTATTGTTTATTTTTTTTATATATATATATATATATATATATATATATATATATATATATATATATATATATATATATATATATATATATATATATATATATATATATATATATATATATATATATATATATATAATTATTATTATTTTTATTTGCCAAACCACAAAAAGGCTACAGTCAGGAAAATTAACAACTGTATATTATGTAGAGTTTATTCTGATAACTATTAATAATAAATGTAAGGATCTAATTTATATCCTTAACAGGGATCCTGCAGTTTAATTATATTTTAATTGCCACGTTGCTTGGGAACAATACATAGCCTACAGTTAGGATAATGAGCTTTATTAATTGGTGTTCAATTTGATAATGACTCATAATAAATGTAACTTATTTAACACACACTTGTGACTGCATTTATTTAATTTAATTAAATTTAACCTTATATTATTTATTTAATCTTATTTTATATTTTATTTAAATTGATTAATTAAATTTAATTGAATCTTATTTTATTTATTTAATCTTATTTTATATTTTATTTAAATTGATTAGTTACATTTTATTTAATCTTATTTTATTTATTTTAATCTTATTATATTTATTTTTATATATTTTATTTTATCCCTTAATATAAGCATCTAGATGCTTTTGAGTCCGAGTCTGGTATTGATAATTCCAAAATGTATTTATTATTAATGTTTTGAATTTTGACATGTGATTTTGCATTGAAATCATTTCTCTGTGTGTTTTTCAGATGCTGAATCTGCAAATAGTCTAGCAGCAGATAAATCTTAATTACAGGAATATGGATATTTATCAAAATACACTGTAAAAAAAAAAAAAATACGGTAAAAAAACGGTGGCTGTGGTTGCCAGAACTTTACCGTAAAAAAATGCGGTAGCAACATTTTAGGTTTTATATTTTTAAGTTGAATTTACAGTAAAAAAAAAACATATTTCCTTAACTGAAATAATGTTAAATTACCAATCAATTGAAATACTAATATCCCTAATACATAACTGATTAGAAAAAACTAAGAAGAAGTTTTCCGTAGGGAATTCTTTACGGGTTTTCACTGTAAATCAAACAATGTTCTTTTTTACTTACAAAAACTGTACATTTAAAATCACATTGCATTAAATGTAAGGCTAGATCTATTACAGGTATTGACATATATAGTATGGAAACGTTCTGTTTTTCACCGTCTTTTACCGTTAAAATGCTCATTTAGCCATTAAAGAGAACATTCTAGATTGAGGAGTTTAACACCGGCCGACACCTTTGATTCAAACATGCTTAGAGTCTAAAATCCCGGTTTTACCCTTTGGTTGGGAGCTTCTTGGCCTGAAATGTTTGAGAACTTCTGTTCCAGAGCTTTCAGCGGCGCTAGTAATTGCCAGTTCTTTCTGTGGCTTTGGCCGCCCCCAAAGAAAAGAGATGTATGGAACTCAGACAGGGGCTTATATGGAGAAAAAGACGGAGAGAGCGAGTGGCGGGGAATCAGTGTGAGGGCCGAGCCGCTGCCAAAGCCAGCGTTCTGCGGATTCATGAGGGCACCTCGGCGAGCTTCCGGCCCTTTCACACACACCAGCAGGACCAAGGCCAAGAATATACACGCCTGGGAAGATTTTCCACTCGCCGGCTAATGTGCTGTTTATCTGGGAGACTCCGAGACCTGACCGTTTTCATAATCCACCAGACCTTTCACGCATCTCTGAAAGGATTGTGAGGCATTGAGTTTCACCTGCAGAGACTCCAGGAAACGGAACGAGCCCAAGCGCCGGCCGCGGGGAACCAGACAGAAGGTGGAGTTGTGGAGCAGCTCTTGGTAGTCAAATCTGTGAAGGAAAATGGGGAAGAAAAAAAAATACAATTAGATTCAAATACGGCAAACGTCACACTGCTCTGCTTTTGGCAGATTTGACATGAAAAGTGTTTTACTTATTTTATTGAATTCATTCAAAAATCATAAAACTGACTTAATAATGCTTTTTAAGAGTCTCTTCTGCTCATTTATTAGATCAAAAATACAGTAAAAATAGTGAAATATTATTATAATGTAGATCGGATGTTTTCTATGTGAATATATAGTAAAGTGTCATTTATATCCTGTGATCAAAGCTGAATTTATCATCATTACTCCAGTCTTCAGTGTCACATGACCCTTCACAAATCATTCTCATATGAGGATCTGATGCTCATTTATGATTATTATCAGTGTTGAAAACAGTCATATTTGTGTGGAAAGTGGGATTCTTTGATGAATAGAAAGATCAGAAGAACAGAGTTTATTTGATATATATTTTTTGTAACATTATAAATGTCTTTAATGTCACTTTTAATCAATTCAATGCTCACTTGATAAGTATTAAAGGTGTCATAAAATGGCTTTTTTAATTTTTTTATACTGTTGTCTGAGGTCAACTTATGACGTTTGCGTGGTTTTTACATTCAGAATCATCATAATGAATCAGTAATAGGCTATTTTCTTCCTTGGTTTTGAGGCTCTCTGAAGAAACGCTGGGTTTTGATGGGCGTGCCGCACTGAAGACTTGGAAGTAAACGCCCACGGCTATGATTGGATAAGATAAGGACACACACACATTCACTCACTCTCACGGACACACACACACTCACTCACGCGGACACAAACACAGACACTCACTCGTGCGGACAGACTCACTCACTCACTCGCGCTGACACACACACACTCGTGCGGACACACTCACTCACTCACTCACTCACTCACTTGCGCGGACGCACACACACTCGTGCGAACAGACTCACTCGCGCGGACGCACACACACTCGTGCGGACAGACTCACTCACTCACTCACTCACTCGCGCTGACACACACACACTCGTGCGGACACACTCACTCACTCACTCACTCACTTGCGCGGACGCACACACACTCGTGCGAACAGACTCACTCGCGCGGACGCACACACACTCGTGCGGACAGACTCACTCACTCACTCACTCACTCGCGCTGACACACACACACTCGTGCGGACACACTCACTCACTCACTCACTCACTCGTGCGGACGCACACACACTCGTGCGGACAGACTCACTCACTCACTCACTCACTCGCGCTGACACACACACACTCGTGCGGACACACTCACTCACTCACTCACTTGCGCGGACGCACACACACTCGTGCGAACAGACTCACTCGCGCGGACGCACACACACTCGTGCGGACAGACTCACTCACTCACTCACTCGCGCTGACACACACACACTCGTGCGGACACACTCACTCACTCACTCACTCGCGCGGACGCACACACACTCGTGCGAACAGACTCACTCACTCACTCGCGCAGACACACACACACTCGTGCGGACACACTCACTCACTCACTCACTCACTCACTCGCGCGGACGCACACACACTCGTGCGGACAGACTCACTCACTCACTCACTCGCGCTGACACACACACACTCGTGCGGACACACTCACTCACTCACTCACTCGCGCGGACGCACACACACTCGTGCGAACAGACTCACTCACTCACTCACTCGCGCAGACACACACACACTCGTGCGGACACACTCACTCACTCACTCACTCACTCACTCGCGCGGACGCACACACACTCGTGCGAACAGACTCACTCACTCACTCACTCGCGCGAACACACACACACTCGTGCGGACACACTCACTCACTCACTCACATGAATATGTCATTTCTTAGATAAGAACATTACTGACTCCAAACTTTTGAATGAAAAAAAATACAAAAATAAAAATAAATTAAAGAATAAAAATAAAACAAAATATCAAATAAATAATAAAATAAAACAAAACAAAGTATGATGTAATTTCTTAGATAAGAACATTACCAAACTTTTGAATAAAAATAAAATAAAAAATAAAATATGTCATATGAGTGACAGGAGTTTGAACGTTTCCTAATCCAGTCCCCCCATTTCCTGTCTTTTCTCTCGGTCCGATCAAAGTGTCAAAGATGCTGAAAGAAAAAGAAAAAGCGGCAACATTAAGGAAACCTATTAGCCGACGCCTTTCAAAGGCTGTGTAAAGAGCGGCTCTTTGAGACCCACACTGGAGCTGCTCAAAATGCAGGCTGTTGTGATCCAAGCGAGCCGTCGTCTGTGCCTCGAGCTGTTGTCCCTGGCAACCATTTATGGTTTCTAAGAATACGCTGAATCCAGAAGCTTTGTGTGATTGCCACCGCTGGATGAGGAGTGAGGGTGAAGGTGGGAAGAGCGCTGCGGTCCGCCCGTGTTAATGAGGATGGAGATCAGATCTGAACCCGGCACAGCAAGCGCCGCTCCATCGGCAGAAGCACATTTTATTGATGCGACCCAACATATTCAATATTCATAGTCAGCTGGATGTCACGGGACAGTGAAAACACGTCCCTCAAGGGCTTTGGGGAGTTGGACATCAGTGTGTTTATTAAAACTACACTCTAAAAAATGCTGGGACAAAAACAACCCAAGTTGGGTTGAAAATGGACTAACCCAGCGATTGGGTTGTTTTAACCCAGTGAATGGGCTGTTTTAACCCAGCGATTGGGTTGTTTTAACCCAGTGAATGGGATGTTTTAACCCAGCGGTTGGGTTGTTTTAACCCAGTGAAGGGGTTGTTTTAACCCAGTGAATGGGATGTTTTAACCCAGCGATTGGGTTGTTTTAACCCAGCGGTTGGGTTGTTTTAACCCAGCGGTTGGGTTGTTTTAACCAAGTGAAGGGGTTGTTTTAACCCAGCGGTTGGGTTGTTTTAACCCAGCGATTGGGTTGTTTTAACCCAGTGAATGGGATGTTTTAACCCAGCGATTGGGTTGTTTTAACCCAGCGGTTGGGTTGTTTTAACCCAGTGAAGGGGTTGTTTTAACCAGTGAATGGGTTGTTTTAACCCAGCAGTTGGGTTGTTTTAACCCAATGAAGGGGTTGTTTTAACCCAGCGGTTGGGTTGTTTTAACCCAGTGAATGGGATGTTTTAACCCAGCGGTTGGGTTGTTTTAACCCAGTGAAGGGGCTGTTTTAACCCAGTGGTTGGGTTGTTTTAACCCAGCGGTTGGGTTGTTTTAACCCAGCGGTTGGGTTGTTTTAACCCAGCGAATGGGTTGTTTTAACCAGTGAATGGGATGTTTTAACCCAGCGGTTGGGTTGTTTTAACCCAGTGAAGGGGCTGTTTTAACCCAGTGGTTGGGTTGTTTTAACCCAGCGGTTGGGTTGTTTTAACCCAGCGGTTGGGTTGTTTTAACCCAGCGAATGGGTTGTTTTAACCAGTGAATGGGTTGTTTTAACCCAGCGGTTGGGTTGTTTTAACCCAGTGAAGGGGCTGTTTTAACCCAGTGGTTGGGTTGTTTTAACCCAGCGGTTGGGTTGTTTTAACCCAGCGGTTGGGTTGTTTTAACCCAGTGAATGGGATGTTTTAACCCAGTGGTTGGGTTGTTTTAACCCAGTGAATGGGCTGTTCTAACCCAGCGGTTGGGTTGTTTTAACCCAATGAAGGGGTTGTTTTGCACTAAATTTTTCAACTAAACATCGAAATACATCTAAATAATAAACTAAATTAACCATTTAAACTAAATTACTGATCAAATTATTGATCTAAAGCCCACACTGTCACTGTATGATACTTGAAATTTTTCTAGAATGGCTATACAGCTGAATAAAATTATGCTGCATTATTTTCCTGTTTAACACTGTAAAGCTGCTTTGAAACAATCTACATTGTTAAAAGCGCTATATAAATAAAGTTGACTTGACTTGTTTTAACCCAGCGGTTGGGTTGTTTTAACCCAGTGAATGGGTTGTTTTAACCCAGTGAATGGGTTGTTTTAACCCAGCGGATTAAAGACCGCAGCCCCAACTTCCCGAACTCAAATGTTGTGGGCAGGGCAAAGTTCTGCTGGCATCCAGGCTAGCAGTGGTTATTCTAACTGTTTTAAATTCATGTTGAATCTGAATATCTTCCCCTCCCTCTTGCATCATCATCTCTTCTCTGATGATGAGGGCGGGGCCACCTGTCACTCACATGAGATCCACCAATAGCAAACCACAACCATCCAATCAATTCCCCACAGACACACTCAAGCCCCGCCCTACATTTGTTCTTGTCTGAGAAGCGATTCACTCAGAGAGAGGTCACAACAGAGGTACTAAAATTACTAAAACTAACACTAAATTAAAAAAATATATTTTGGAAAAATATGACAAAAGCACAATTTTCTTTTTCTCTAAAACTTAAGCTAATAATAATTCAAAATATTAATAAATAATAGTAATATAATAGTAGTCAAGTCAGCTTTATTTTAAGTTTCTGCCTTAAAGTAGTCAGCTTCAATTACATTAAACTTACTTAAACATTTTTATTATTATTGTATAACTTATAAAAAAAGTTGAAAATTGATTATTTATAATATCAATCTCCAGCTTTGTATATTCAATAAAACAAAATAAATAATTGTACATTAAATATTAATTTGATTCTAAATGATTTTAATATGTCTACCATGTCTACGTACGTACGTACGCACACACACACACACACACACACACACACACACACACACACACACACACACACACACACACACACACACACACACACTTTCTGCCTTAATTTTTTTAAGTAATCAACTTCAATTACAAATAATATTGTATAACTTATAAAAAAAAGTTGAAAATTGCTTATTTGGTGAGTTAAAGCAATGCAAAAACATATGTTGCCATAACTTATTGATCATATGTGTGTGTGTATATATATATATATATTTCAGTGTATAGCGCTTTATACTTTACAGGGATAAACAGGAAAATAATGATTAAATTCTGCTGTAAATCAGCTCTAAAAGACAATAGTGTCATTGTTCAGCTGATGTCAGTTCAGTGTTAATATAGTATATGAATAATACTAAAATAATACTGGTCATAAATCTATACAATTGAGAGACTGTAAACGCAGGTGTAGCGCTGCTGAAATATGCTCTATATCAATCTCCAGCTTTGTATATTTCAGCATCATGTCAGTGAACTCCTCATCGACACATGAACATGTTTTGCTTGTGGTGTCAGAACTGTGTGTGTGTGTCTGTGTGTGTAATTGAACCGCTGGCTGGATATCATTTGAGCGCTGTTTTTACTGTAAGTCCCCTGGTTTAGTTTGGCTCCAGGTCGGCTCTGTGTGGGCAGAACCGTTACAGCGCTGAAAGAACCCAATGTTCCCCAGCAGAACGAGTCCCCGTCGCCTGGCCCTGAGCGAACGCCCCAGCGGGAGAGTAAACACGCGTGTGTGAAGCGTCTCTATCTGCGTTCAGCAGGACGGGTGTTGATTTCCCAGAGAGCCGCTGGAGGAAACACTGAGGACACACATCTCTCTCTCTGACCTACCGTTCAATTCCACCTTTGCCTTGACATAGAGCGCTTTTTCAAAAATAAATACAAATGATTGAATTCAATTCCTTAAAGGGTTAGTTCACCCAAAAATGAAAATTCTGTCATTAATTCTTCACCCTCGTGTCGTTGGACACCCGTCAGACACAAATGAAGATATTTTAGTGTAAAGCTGATGCTGAGAAAGGCTTCAGATAGGCCTCCATTGGCATTCAGTGCATTTACACTCACAAGACCCATAAAAGGCACTAAAAACGTCATTACAAAGTCCATCTCACCACAGTGACTCTACAATCATTTTACGATGCGACGACAATAGTTTTTGTGCAAAAAAAAAAATCAAAATAACACCTTTATCCAACTTGTTCTTGTCTTCCGTGTGTGCCTCCACAACGCATGCGCGAGAATATGAGCAGATCCGGCGTTCGGACACATGACCCAGAAGAGATTTGTTTACGAGCAGACGCGCGTATCTAAACTGTTGAATTCTACATTGATCGTGCTTTAGGTCTCGGCGTAGAGCTCAAAATGGGGCTAAAGTGTGCATTTCATGGATTCCCGAACGCCGGATCTGCTCATATTCTCACATATTCTCCTAAAATAACTGCCTAAAATGACAGATAAAATGACATGTAATACATGGAGAATCAAATCAAATCAAATCAAATCACTTTATTGTCACACAGCCATGTACACAAGTGCAACAGCAGGTGAAATTCTTGGTGCAGTTCCGAGCAACATAGCAGTCATGACATGTACAACATTTAAAGCAGCATCAGATTACACATCTGATGCGCCCACAATTACTCACAGCACAGTAAACACTACAATAAATAATTACACAATGTGAGTGTAGTTCTCACAGCTTTAACCAATATACACATACTTACAATATACATATACTTTAAACAATATACACTAAACATACATTAAACAGTATACATTAAGCTATAATAATAATAATATACAATGTACAGTATCCATTATTATTCACAGTAGAGATACAATGTACAATAGGTGCTATATGATAAATGATAAATAATAAATTATATAAATGTGTATATAATGTGTGTGTATCTACAGTGGGTTGTGCTGAGTGATATTCTGTCCAGTGTGTGTTATGATCCTGATGGGTCAAGAGTTAAGGAGTCTGATTGTTTGTGGGAAGAAGCTGTTCTGGAGTCGGCTGGTGCGTGATCTGATGCTGCGGTACCGTCTGCCTGATGGCAGCAGTGAGAGCAGCCCATGGCTCGGGTGGCTAGAGTCTCTGATGATCCTCTGAGCTCTCTTCACACATCGCCTGGCGTAAATGTCCTGGAGGGAGGGAAGCTCACCTCCGATGATGCAGCTGGCCGTGCGCACTACCCTTTGCAGGGCTTTGCGGCTGCGGGCGGTACTGTTGCCGTACCAGGTGGTGATGCAGCCAGTCAGCAGGCTCTCTATGGTGCAGGTGTAGAACCGTGTGAGGATGTGGCGGCTCATTCCAAACCTCCTCAGCCGTCGCAGAAAGAAAAGGCGCTGATGAGCCTTCTTCACAACGGCCTCGGAGTGGACGGACCATGAGAGTTCCTCTGTGATGTGGACACCGAGGAACTTGAAGCTGCTGACTCTCTCCACCGGTGCTCCATCGATGGTGATGGGGCGGTGTTCTCTCTCATTCCTCCTGAAGTCCACCACCAGCTCCTTGGTCTTGCTGACGTTGAGGGAGAGGTTGTGCTCCTGACACCACCGTGTCAGAGTGTGCACCTCCTCTCTGTAGGCCGTTTCATCATTGTCAGTGATGAGACCTACCACCGTCGTATCGTCAGCAAACTTGATGATGGTGTTGGAGCTGTGGGTTGCCACACAGTCATGTGTGTACAAGGAGTACAGGAGTGGGCTGAGAACACAGCCCTGAGGGGCTCCAGTGTTGAGAGTCAGTGGTGAGGAGATGTTACTGCCCATTCTGACCACCTGGCGTCTGTTTGACAGGAAGTCCAGGATCCAGCTGCATAACAGGCTGTTTAAGCCGAGAGCCCGGAGTTTAATGTCAAGTATGGAGGGCACAATGGTGTTGAATGCTGAGCTGTAGTCTACAAACAGCATTCTCACATATGTGTTCCTCTTTTCCAGGTGGGAGAGAGCAGTGTGAATTGTTGATGAAATGGCATCATCAGTGGAGCGGTTTTTGCGGTATGCAAACTGCAGTGGGTCCAATGAGGGGGGGAGAACAGAGCAGATGTGGTCTCTGACTAGTCAATCAAAGCATTTGCTGATGATGGGGGTCAGAGCAACAGGACGCCAGTCGTTTAAGCAGAGTGTTTTTGACTGCTTAGGTACAGGAACAATGGTGGACGTTTTGAAGCATGTGGGGACCACAGACAGGGAGAGGGACAGGTTAAAAATGTCCGTGAAAACTCCAGCCAGTTGGCGCGCGCACGCTCTGATGACGCGGCCGGGAATCCCGTCTGGACCCGCAGCTTTACGGACGTTCACCCGCCGGAAGGATCGGGTTACATCCGCTTCAGATACGGAGAGTGCACTAACCTCTGTATCTTCAGCCGCGAGCTCTCTCTCCGCGAGGGCGGTGTTAGTTCCCTCAAAGCGAGCATAAAAGGTGTTGAGCTCGTCCGGGAGAGAGGCAGCGGTGTTCACGGTGGAGTTTGAGTTCCCTTTATAGTCTGTGATGATGTTAATTCCCCTCCACATGCTTCTGGAGTCGGTGGTGTTGAACTGTCCTTCAATCTTGTCCCTGTACTGGCGTTTTGCTGCTTTGATTGTTTTCCGGAGGGCATAACTTGCTTGTTTATGCTCCTCCGCATTACCGGAGTTAAAGGTGAGGGACCGCGCATTGGGTGCCGCGCGAACATCCCCATTTATCCACGGCTTCTGGTTTGGGTACAGCCGAATTGTTTTGGTCGGAACAACGTCATCTACGCACTTCCTGATGAAACACGTTACGCTATCAGCGTAGACCTCGATGTCGTCATCAGAGGCCGACCGGAACATCTCCCAGTCCGCGTGATCAAAACAGTCCTGTAGCATAGAGTCCGATTGGTCCGACCAGCACTGGATGGTTCTGAGGGCGGGTGCTTCCTGTTTCAGTCTCTGCCTGTAAGCGGGCAAAAGTAGAATGGACGCGTGATCTGATTTGCCGAATGGTGGGCGAGGGAGGGACTTGTAACCCTCCTTGAAGGGGGAGTAGCAGTGGTCTAAAACTCGGTTCCCTCGTGTGTTGAAGCTAACATGTTGGTGGTATTTGGGTGCGATGCGCTTGAAGTTGGCTTTGTTAAAGTCCCCGGTCACAATAAACGCAGCCTCAGGAGAGGTGGGGTTTATGTGTTATACTGGGACCAACCACCGGGGGGCGATCGAGGCGCGGAGGCTTCAGTTTCTGAGAGGAGTGCTGCAGGCTTGGTTCACACATAGATATACATAATAAAGGCTAGGGCTGTGTTCGAAATCGCCCCCTATACCCTTAAATAGGGCACTATTTGAGTGAACATCCATTTTTAATGGTGTCCGAAACAATAGTGGACGTCTTTGAGTGCACTTATTCAATCCCACCATGCACCGCAATAACGAGTGTACATTAGATGTACGCGCTGGAGAATATGCTTGTTCGATGCCCGATCGGCGTATGACAGCAAAGTCCCGCGAGAGCATTTCGAGAGCAAACGAGAATCAACTCCTTATGCTTTTGAAACGTTCACTCACTCAACCAGACGGTGTACTCTCAACGCACTGAGAGTCGCGCACTGAATGAATGAACTTACCGCTGTCCGATTCGCCCTATGTACCCTCATTCTCCATTACTCCACTACTCCAAAAACGAGCCAACAAGCTTAAAGTTAACCCTATAACTTTTTACTTGTGGCACTGAACTTACTTGGAAAGGGGAATAATAAAGTAACTAATAAGCATTTAATTAAAAAAATAATAATAATATTTGTAGTAGGCCTATATATTTCATACTTTATAGTAGGCTACTATTAATATTATGGGCGTCAGAAGCAAAAAAAATGTCGGTGGGTCCTTTAACAGAAACATTTTACTGGAGTAGATGCAATTTACAAAAAATATATTTAAATATATCGGCTTGTTTAAACGTCTGGTTGAGGAAGACAGACCTACGGAATACACAATCTTCATCAGCAGCAATAGTGTAGGGGTAAGACGCATGGTGTTAAGATCTGACGCGAATCGATCAGAGGTTCGAATCCGCCTTTTGCCAAACTCGCACTGATCCTTTTTTCCATCATATATCAGATCGGAAAGGATTTTATTTTCTATGAATATGAAGAAAATATTAGAAAAGTGAAAATAAAGCTACTAACGCGTTTAATCAGTGTTTATCAGGGTATGTAAGCAGACGTGCTCAATTAGAGACGATAAGTGAGTGGGCCCAATATCATTGGTCTTAAAAAGTGTGTGTGTCGATGCCATCTCCTGGCGAAACGCGGGAATTCATTCAATGCACGGGGCGACTCTCACAGTGCATTATGGGTATTCTCTAGCCGTCGAGCATACATCGGTTGCAAACTCGTTATTGTGGTGCATTGTGGGATTGTATGAGTGCACTTAATAACGTCCACTATGGTTTCGGACAGCACTAAATGGCTGTTCCCTCAAATAGTGCCCACAGCTGAATCAATCATCCATCAATCTTCCGAACCGCACTGGTCCAGCCCAATATCATGCATACAGGTATAAATGATCCTTTTTAAGATGATTATTATATTGTTTGATTAAGGTTACATGCTAGTTTCCGTAGCAGAGTTCAGGATAAATCTTTTCATTATTACTGGAGCTGCCAAACAGCACAAGCACAAACTGCAAAAACGGCAGCCTTTCCGGCGACTTAGTGTCCGAAATCACTCACTCGTTTTCGAAGTGGACTATATCAGTGGACTAATGTAGGGAATAGTGAATGAGGGTATAGGGGGCGATTTCGGAAACAGCCTAGATGTCTTACGGTGGAGTCTCTGACATCATCACCGGCGGCCATCTTGTCACAGGCAGGGCTCCTGATGTAAAATGAGTGATCTGAACACAAATACTCTTATCTCGCTGAAGTCTTGACGGATTTACAAATGGTTTGGTTTCTTACAAACGTTATTAACATGGCTATATAATTATTCATAAGTATGCAGTTTCATAACTACATCTCAGACGTTTATAAAAAAACCAAACAGTTTGAAAATCGGTAGAAAATTGAGCAAGTTATGGTTATTTAAAAAGTACATGCACACAATGTTACGAGCGAGCTGACTGTGACAAGATGGCCGCCAGGTGCTGACTGTGACAAGATGTCCGCCAGGTGCTGACTGTGACAAGATGGCCGCCAGGTGCGGACGTCGACCTCCATTGGCCAGCAGCGCGGACGAGACATCTAGCCTTTATTATGTATATCTATGGCCACCCCTACATTATTGCCCCACTAGATGGCAGCAAAGACTGTCTTTATGAGTGAGTAGCAGAGACTTTTATATTGAAATTGAAAGAAACAAGGAAACATGGACAACGTTTTTCATTTAAACAACTCAAGACGCAACTTACAAACTAGCGCTGTCATGGAAAATCTCCTTAACTATTAAAAGGACAAAGACATCGCTTTCCTCAGCGGACATTCAAACTGTGATTATGAAAATGAAGATTGACCAAAAGAATATCATCTAGATACAGGTACTCTCTCTCTCTCTCTCTCTCTCTCTCTCTCTCTCTCTCTCTCTCTCTCTCTCTCTCTCTCTCTCTCTCTCTCTCTCTCATAATACTCTACTCTACATAATACAATAATCTTCAATGAAGCGACTCCTTCCATACTAGTTCTGTAAACTTGAAGTTTGAATGTGTGGCGGAAGGAAGTAGTTCTGTTTCTTGTTTATTTACTCCATGTGCTGTCGAACTGGGGTCCGTTCTTCGTACCTAGCTAACTCAGTTAGCCGGATTTGATTGTTGACGATTTGGCATGATCTTGGATTGTTTGGTTCTTCGAAGCTCATCCTGGACTTGCTGTCATAGCAACAGGTCCAGGGGCCAGTTGCATAAACCGTTAAGACTAGTCTTACAAGTTAGACATACATTTTTTTCTTTCAGACTGTTCATAATTTTTTTTTAAATCAGTTACATAAAAACTTAGACTGGCCTAATTTGATACGAAAAGTAAGACTGAATGCCACTTGGCTAACTGCTAGTGGCTCCTACTAGATCTTAAGACACTAGGCGTTTCTCAATGTCAAGGAAGGATCCTCGGAAGCCAGATTTCCGAGGATGCTACGTCATCGACGTCCGTCGAAGGACTGTTCCAATGTCGAGGATCCTCGGAATTTCAACCAAGGTCTGAGTCCTTCGTTCGAAAAATATGCCATATACAGGAAAGGATGCATTCGAGTAGACTTCGCGCACTTAGCGTTCTCAAATCACCCACAATCCTATGCGCGCAGCTTTGCTATCTTGTTCAAAAAATACAAATTATCGGACGTTGGCAGAGTCGGAGCGTTACCGGGGCAATATGCTTTCAAGTGTAAGTATTTACGTTACCAAACATTTGTTATAACCGTAGTAAATATAAGTAAAGTTTAACTTGTAAATGCCAGTACAAATTACAACCGTATACAAATGACGTTATTGATAACGGACGCTAACGGACCTTTTCACTGACGTAATGAGGCTGACGTGCACTTGCTAGCCTGTTCCATTTGCCTGTTCTCCGAATGCTTAAGAGGAGCCTCGCCAAGCCTCTGAAGGAAGTGACTTGGAAGGACCAGTCCTGCAGAGGAAGGATCCTTGACATTGAGAAACACCTTCTGTCTTAACATAATGGCTTAGTTTATGCAACTGGGCCCAGAAGCTTAAACCTGCTATTTCATATAAACAGGATTATATCGCATCTTTGAGGTGATACTTAAAATCTGTCCCAGCCACTGCTGAACCAGGGGCAATAATCATTTTAAATAATAATAATAATATACAAATGTTATCTTGTATATGAGAATGTATATAATATTATAATGTTGTGTATAATACTATAGACACAGCCACTTGATTGAGCGATTTATTTGTGATGGAATAATTACTTTATCATTTTATTGGCGGTTTACACACGTTGTACAGTTACTCTGAGCCGTGCATTAATTTAAGTGATGACGGATATTATGGGATGGCTTGATGCAGAGAATTTGATCTTGACCCTTAAGAAACTTTTGTTACAAATCTGCTTCGAATTGAATTAAAAATTTAATTACAACATTGAAATAAAAATGTAAAGGGTGTACAAATACTGTATAAAATCGTGAATATAAATAATTGGTAAAAAAAAAAAAACTTTTATCATTGATCTATTATAACTTTTATGTTGGTTTGGTCGTTTAGCCGTTTCCTTATACAGGTCCAGTTATTCGTGGGGTTTTTTTGTGTGTAATTTGCCAAGTTTTTTGCCAGGTGGCTTTTTTAATTCAGATTCAGATTCAGTTTATTAGAGGATAACCCCTTGAGATGGAGCATCTCGTTTTCGAGGGGGTCCTCAAAATAACATCAAACAACCACACACTCAGACATACTAAAGCTCTTCGACACAATCAACCACCCCAACCAGCCCCCCCTCTGTCCACAGCATATTCATATAAACAGTAAAGAATATCAAAATATTAAAATATTACAAGAGATAACCATATTTGAGAAAACCGTATTTGATGAAGCCACCGGAACAGATATTATATACATATACATACATATACACACATATATATATATATATACATACACACATACATACATATATATACATATTATACAATTATATGATGTCATTAAGTTGCTGTCTTGACGCCAGCCAATCGCTGCATTGCTGATCATGGTTTCGGGTATCGATGCGTCTACCCTCTTCAGGGAACACAAGAACACGCAGTGATCTTAGATAATTTAATCCAGATATTTAAATCCAATCCGCAAATTCGTTTGAAGAACCAAATTAGCCAGACATCAGTTATCACGATTAAAAGATCTGGGATCTGTCAAATCATCTCAGATGTGTTAAGCGAGGTATGAAGAATGGACCCCTGTTGTATAAACGCAATATCACACTCATATCCGTGCGGTATGGCTGTATATCAGCACACTGTGATTACCTACAGCCGAATATACAGCCATACCGCACTGCTACTTAAGTAATATAGGGGAGCGCGGGCACAACCTAACGCGGGGTTAGTTGTAACATGCATGTTTTAACCCTTTCCACACATGCCAGAATGATGAAACTTACTGTATTTACTAGTTGCCATATCAACATTATTAATCTCTGGAAGATATCACTGAACATGTATTTAACCATAGCAAAAGTACATTTCTTACTTAAGTTTAGTTTTCATCTCTGTTTTTTGTGTTTATTTAAAATAAGACACATCCGATATTATTGTAATCTTATATCTGTTATTTAACAGTTGAGATGTTCTTTAATGCTGGTCTAACACATGAGCCGTGGTTTAAATCCCAGTTGTGCAGATGGTGTGTGTGTTAACACTGCGTTACAATGAGCCCCTATTAGAAATATGCCATTATATTCTATACTTTTAGGAATTCTTTTGAAAAACCATGAGAAAATAGTGAATAATGACTGAGAGTTAAGGAAATGATTCATTATTATTATGTTTTGAACTATGCTGTTCAACTGTATTTAGCGATGCGTTTGTAGTCAAACTCAAAAATGCTTATATTTTTAATGATTAAAAAATGCCATTACTATATTTTAAAAAGTTAATAATTGTATTTTGTTGAGAAAATATTTTAGTTTGTCTTGTATATTTTTTGATTATATCAGGTAACATTTTAAGCTGTTATTTGCTCATGTTACATTGTGCCCCACCTATGGGGCATGTTGTCACATTTCACTTCCATTATTTCGGGGTAAATCAAGAAAAAAGTAAACACTGTATTAATGAAACAAAACCACATGATTGTACTAGACATGTGTGCAATTAATGTGGGAAACAATAAATACTCTGAACCCCAAGTGGATTTACACAAACTGAGAAAGTCAAAAAGCGTCAGGTTGTGCCCCGCTCTCCCCTATTGCTCATACATATGCACACACACACACACACACACACACACACACACACACACACACACACACACACACACACACACACACACACACACACACACACACACACACACACATATATATAATATATATATATATATATATGCTTGTATGTATGTATGTATGTATGCTCATTGAAAAAAATATATAAATCGGTCCACAAAAGCCTGCACCAACCAATTAGCATAAACTAGCATGAAAGCGTGCGCTAGTGTAAGCGAATGTTTTCATCAGAGGGTGTTCTAGTGTTACGGCCGGTTGTTTACCCTGCAATCATCACAGCTCTTTCTGCACTTGGCCGCTGTAAGAGGCTGGATTGTTAGGAGACGCTGTAATCTGCTCTTCTGTTTACTAGCAGTTAAGAGAAGTGCTGTTTATTAGCTAATGCATCAGTCGTCTCTGAGAGTGTGTGGCGATGAAGAACGAGGCGGGGCTCAGTGTGTTTTATAATGCTGTGTGTGGTAGCTTTGGCCCACTGCCATCCCCCACTGTGTGTGTTCTTCCTCTGTCTGCTCGAGAGTATTATAATGAAGCCATTTACTCGCAAATAGTGGAACAAATAAATCTTTTAACAGTGTTTGTGTCTCCAAGAGCTAATAAACAGCATTCTCGCACTGCGTGAGGAACACAGCTAGTTCTACTGGGATATCTGTGTGTGTGTGTGTGTGTGTGTGTGTGTGTCACTAAAGAAGTCATGGGACAACATAATGATATATCAAGTTGTGTACTGTTGTCATGTGAGAATGTGTGTGTTTCTCACACAGAAGTCTTGAATATATGTTCACGACTAGATTACTGTTATTGATTTTTGTTTTGGTACTTTTTAGGGCTCAAAAGCATCCGTCCCCATTGAAAAGAGCAGCCAGGACGCGGAAGAAAACCATGAAGGTGAGTAAATTATCAAATAAATCCCTATATTATAATTCATTTATATATAAGTAAATGATATAAGTCAAAAGTTATATGAAAAAAAACCCCTGATATTTCACATACAGTCACTTGTTTCGTTCCTGAATGAATCAGCGTTTTTGCATGAATCAGTTGAGTGAATGATTCAATGACTCACTCATATAAACGGTCACTTATTTCGTTCCTGAATGAATCAGCGTTTTTGCATGAATCAGTTGAGTGAATGATTCAATGACTCACTTATATAAACGGTCACTTGTTTCGTTCCTGAATGAATCAGCATTTTTGAACATATCAGTTGAGTGAATGATTCAATGACTCACTTATATAAACGTTCAATTGTTTCCTTCCTGAATGAATCAGCGTTTTTGAACGTATCAGTTGAGTGAATGATTCAATGACTCACTCATATAAACGGTCACTTATTTCGTTCCTGAATGAATCAGCGTTTTTGCATGAATCAGTTGAGTGAATGATTCAATGACTCACTCATATAAACGGTCACTTATTTCGTTCCTGAATGAATCAGCGTTTTTGCATGAATCAGTTGAGTGAATGATTCAATGACTCACTAATATAAATGGTCACTTGTTTCGTTCCTGAATGAATCAGCGTTTTTGAACGTATCAGTTGAGTAAATGATTCAATGACTCTCATATAAACGTTCACTTGTTTCCTTCCTGAATGAATCAGCATTTTTGAACATATCAGTTGAGTGAATGATTCAATGACTCACTTATATAAACGGTCACTTGTTTCGTTCCTAAATGAATCAGCGTTTTTGAACGAATCAGTTGAGTGAATGATTCAATGACTCATATAAACGTTCACTTGTTTCGTTCCTGAATAAATCAGCGTTTTTGAACATATCAGTTGAGTGAATGATTCAATGACTCCCTTATATAAACGGTCACTTGTTTCGTTCCTGAATGAATCAGCATTTTTGAACATATCAGTTGAGTGAATGATTCAATGACTCCCTTATAAACGGTCACTTGTTTCGTTCCTGAATGAATCAGCGTTTTTGAACATATCAGTTGAGTGAATGATTCAATGACTCCCTTATATAAACGGTCACTTGTTTCGTTCCTGAATGAATCAGCGTTTTTGAACATATCAGTTGAGTGAATGATTCAATGACTCCCTTATAAACGGTCACTTGTTTCGTTCCTGAATGAATCAGCGTTTTTGAACGTATCAGTTGAGTGAATGATTCAATGACTCACTTATATAAACATTCACTTGTTTCCTTCCTGAATGAATCAGCGTTTTGAATGAATCAGTTGAGTGAATGATTCAATGACTCACTCAAATACGGTCACTTGTTCCATTCCAGAAGGAATCAGTGTCCATCAGTCAGATGTAGTATGTCCAGATTTCATCCAAACATATTTATACTATATATAATACACTGTTTTAACTATCAAGTAAGTTCTTATTCAAATGTAGCACCTACTTACAGTATTCCAGTATGCATAGATACAATTGTGGACACAAATTTGAATAACTTGTTAGCTGGATAAACTCAGGCACATGCAAACTGAGTTAAGAATAGATGTCTGCAGGTGTGTGTCTGTTGTTATCTGTGTGTGTGTGTGTGTGTGTGTGTGTGTGTGTGTGTGTGTGTGTGTGTGTGTGTGTGTGTGTGTGTGCACAGGCATATGCTCAAGAAAAGCATGACCTGCAGATGTGATTCTGATCTCTACCTCCTCCAGGGGTAAAATTGTGTGAAATATTTAAGATGGAATATGGAGGAAATCCCTCTCTCTCTCTCTCTCTCTCTCTCTCTCTCTCTCTCGTTCTCCTTTGGCTCCACACCTCTACTTCGCTCTTTACTTATTTCCCGTTTCAGGTTGCTACTTCCTGTCAGGTTAGTAGGTGCCAGTAGCTCTCTCTCTCTCTCTCTCTCTCTCTCTCTCTCTCTCTCTCTCTCTCTCTCTCTCTCTCTCTCTCTCTCTCTCTCTCTCTCTGTCATTGAGAGCGTTGAGGGAGCAGCTGTTGTGCTGTCTGTATCAGAGCTGCTAAACATTCCCCGGCTGCTCAGCTGTCATCAGCGGCTGTGGACCGGAGGCCTCTGAGTGTGTGTGTGTGTGTGTGTGTGTGTGAGTGTGTGTGTATGAGAACCAGTGTGGGTGAAAGAGAGGCTGTTTGTGCTGAAAGTGGTGAGTGTGAAGGATAGTATTCATTCTGGTGAATGCTGATGATGTGAACTCCTGCATTTATGCATTGTATACAGCATGTATTATTAGTGCTGGCCATGAGAATTTAATGTGCGCAATTTTTTTCAATTTTGCAAACCCAGTGTAATACACAGAGGCAACTATAAGTCACTCGTTGGGGTCAGTAAGATTTCAAATGAATTAACAAAGACATTCAATTGATCAAAAGTGACATTTAATTCTGTTCTTTTGAACTTTCTATTCATCAAAGAATCCCGAAAGATAAAATGCATCACGGTTTCCACACAGATATGAACTTTCAACACTGATAATAATCATAAATGTTTTTTGAGAGTTATGTGAGAGTAATGATGCTGAAATAAATTACAGTGTACTATTTTTATTATTATTAAAATTATTATTTTTATAGCCGCCCGTCATTTTTGACCGATTACATCAAGGATTATCTCTTGTAAACTGTAACTGTACTTCTCACTCCGGTCCACTTGGGGGCGAGTGCGTGTTTGCTGACTATCAGACTAGCGGCCAGCGCTTTACATGACATTATTTACAAGCGGTTTTATTGCCGTCTCTCTGGTTGAGACACTGATTGAGCGATGTCGGTAAGTTGGACTGTATCTTTCTACATGTTTTCTGATGTTCACTCATGTTTATCTGGTTCTGTACCGTAGTAAAGAGGAAGGGAAAAAAAACAGATATTTCACATACAGTCACTTGTTTTGTTCCTGAATGAATCAGCATTTTTGAACATATCAGTTGAGTGAATGATTCAATGATTCACTTATATAAACGTTCACTTGTTTCGTTCCTGAATGAATCAGCATTTTTGCATGAATCAGTTGAGTGAATGATTCAATGATTCACTCATATAAAGGGTCACTTGTTTCGTTCCTGAATGAATCAGCATTTTTGAACAAATCAGTTGAGTGAATGATTCAATGACTCTCATATAAACGTTCACTTGTTTCCTTCCTGAATGAATCAGCGTTTTTGAACAAATCAGTTGAGTGAATGATTCAATGACTCACTCATATAAACTTTCACTTGTTTCGTTCCTGAATGAATCAGCATTTTTGAACATATCAGTTGAGTGAATGATTCAATGATTCACTTATATAAACGTTCACTTGTTTTGTTCCTGAATGAATCAGCATTTTTGAACAAATCAGTTGAGTGAATGATTCAATGACTCTCATATAAACATTCACTTGTTTCCTTCCTGAATGAATCAGCGTTTTTGAACAAATCAGTTGAGTGAATGATTCAATGACTCACTCATTTAAACGTTCACTTGTTTCCTTCCTGAATGAATCAGCGTTTTTGAACAAATCAGTTGAGTGAATGATTCAATGAATCACTCATATAAACTTTCACTTGTTTCGTTCCTGAATGAATCAGCATTTTTGAACATATCAGTTGAGTGAATGATTCAATGACTCACTTATATAAAGGGTCACTTGTTTCCTTCCTGAATGAATCAGCGTTTTTGAACAAATCAGTTGAGTGAATGATTCAATGACTCACTCATTTAAACGTTCACTTGTTTCCTTCCTGAATGAATCAGCGTTTTTGAACAAATTAGTTGAGTGAATGATTCAATGACTCACTCATATAAACTTTCACTTGTTTCGTTCCTGAATGAATCAGCATTTTTGAACATATCAGTTGAGTGAATGATTCAATGACTCACTTATATAAAGGGTCACTTGTTTCGTTCCTGAATGAATCAGCGTTTTTGAACAAATCAGTTGAGTGAATGATTCAATGACTCTCATATAAACGTTCACTTGTTTCCTTCCTGAATGAATCAGCGTTTTTGAACAAATCAGTTGAGTGAATGATTCAATGACTCACACCTAACCCTAACCCTAACCCTAACCCTAACCCTAACCCTAACCTAACCCTAACCTAACCCTAACCCTAACCCTAACCCTAACCCTAACTTGGGTTATTTTTAACCCAGCATTTTTAGAGTGTGTGTGTGTGTGTGTAGGTTTAGGGGTTGGGTTTGTGTGTATGTGTGTGTGTGTGTGTGTGTGTGTGTGTTTAAAAGTTTGGGTGCGCACACGTCTGATTCACTATTTGTGGGGACTCTCTATAGACGTTTTTAATACTGTACAAACTGTACATTCTCTCCCCTTACACTACCCCTACCCCAATCCTGCCCCTAAACCTACACACACACACACACACACACACACACACACACACACACACACACACACACACACACACACACACACACACACACACACACACACTAACCCTACCCCTACCTCTAAACCTACACACACACACACACACACACACATACACACAAACCCAACCCCTAAACCTACACACACACACACACACACACACACACACACACACACACACACACACACACACACACACACACACACACACTAACCCTACCCCTACCCCTACCCCTAAACCTACACACACACACACACACACACACACACACACACACACACACACACACACACACACACACACACACACACACACACACACTAACCCTACCCCTACCCCTACCCCTAAACCTACACACACACACACACACACACACTAAACCTACCCCTAATCCTGCCCCTACCAAACCTACACACACACACAAACTCAACCCCTAAACCTACACACACACACACACACACACACACACACACACTACCCCTACCCCTAAACCTACACACACACAAACCCAGCCCCTAAACCTACACACACACACACACACACACACACACACACACACACACACACACACACACACACACACACACACACACACACACACACACACACACACACACACACACACTACCCCTACCCCTAAACCTACACACACACAAACCCAGCCCCTAAACCTACACACACACACACACACACACACTATATAATTTGACACTTGATAGAATCTGATCAAATCAGACTGATATCATAGACCAGTTGTGCAACATTCCCTTTACTTCCAAAAAGCTATCAATATTTTTCTAGGTGAGGGAAAATACGACCCTGACCAATGACCATCTGACCATCTGAAATACTGTACTGGGTCAGCACTTGATGGGTCCTGAAGCAAAACCAGTCGATGTAGAGGCCGGACTCGGACATCTTGCCTTTGGCTCTGTCTCTGTGCTGCAGTTATTGAGGCTTATAAAGCACTGATGCAGAGACTAGACAGATTGAAGCTGTCTCACACACACACACACACACACACACACACACACACACACACACACACACACAAAGATGGGGTGTGTTCTGTCCTCTTTGACAGACAGCCACGAGTGGACTGTTGATCTTCATCTCTCATCCGTTGCAGAGGGACAAAGGTCATGTGTAAATCTCTCACTTCCTCTATCTCACACACACACACACACACACACACACACACACACACACACACACCTTCTGTCCTTCTCTTGCTGTCTGCAGGATTAGATATTTAATCTGGTTTGTTCTTGGCTGTGTGTATGTATCGCATACAATGCAGCTCAGGGGCAAAACCATTCAATTAAAGAGGACTGATGATGCTTTTCTCCATCTTCATCTCTCTTTCTCTCTCTCTCCGTGTCAGTGTTCCTGAACTCCTGAAACGTTTTCCTCCGTAAATCAACACGTCACAATATTCCTCATTATAATAATTCATACGCAGAATAAAGGGGCGGAGTTGAGTTAGTTAGTCGTGTGTTGAGACTGCTGGTTATGGTAAGGGGCGGGACATTTCCCAAACGCCAATCACGACACACCGCTCCAGCCGACCAATCAGAGCACAGTGTGCTTTTCAGAAGGCGGGGCTTCATAGAGACAGAGCGATACTGACAGACTGGGAAGAGAGGAGCTGCAACAGTGGAGAATATGAGGAAATAATCAACATTCAAGCTGGAAAACCTGCTCTAGTAGAGCTCAAACACACATCAAGACTCGTAAAAGGGCATAATATGGCCTGGTAGATGGTTGAGGGACATTTCAGATCCCCATTCAAGGCCATACTTTACACTTATCCACACGGAATGAGTTCAAGAACACACATAGGACATTTAAGCATCAGCAAGCATTTCTGACACAAGCTGTTATTTTTTCACGTACATTTCAAAAGCAGACCATTTCACTGTGATAAAAGACATGATTACATGGCAGACCGAAATAACGTCACAAACCCACGACAGAAATCTATAGGGCACGGGTGTGTCTCCAAAGACTATTTCCAGCCCTGCAGTCAGACAATCTGTTATTATCAGCTCCTAATGTATTGTGAGCCAAATGTTACTCATTTCACGTCAGCTTTCTCAGTTTAAATCACAGAGAGAGAGAGAGAGAGAGAGAGAGAGAGAGAGAGAGAATATTACGATATTGCACAAGGATTTTAATTTAATTATATAAAGTATCCTGGGTTTTATACTTAATTCTGTTTGGACAATCGCATCATTCAGTCGTTAAATATTTAAAAATATTAACATTTGCCCATCAACACTGTATAAACCTCTATAGCTGTGCTTGTGTCCTGCTAGTGGTCTCTACACAGTGAGCAAGGGCTGTGCCAAGTGTGCGACCGCACATGGCCTCGCGCGAAAGTAAAGTGAAAACCGACTTGATGGTTACAGGGATAGTTCCAGGGGCGCCGCTAGCAATTTTGGGCCCTGTGAAAGAATATGAGGTTGGGCCCCGTACCGCACCTATTCCACATCAAACATACAAACCAAGATAGCTATCAAAAATCTAATACTGACCTATTACACGAGCTCGCTCTTTCCGCTCAGCCCAGAATGCCCTTTGTGATATGCTGGTTCGAAAATATGTGAAATAAGTAGGGCTGTCCCTGACAAAAGTTTTTTTCTATACTCTACTTGTAGTTGTTCATTTAAGCTATTCGTCCACTATGCACTTTTATTAATTTAACTACATAATTGTATATACGGAGAGAATTCTAAACCATATCCAAATGAGCACTTGCGTAATATAGGCTATTACCCTATTGCGCATTCATAAAGCTTGCCACAAAGAACCGGCAAAATAATGATTATGAATGTGTGAAAATGACATTTTAATTGTTTATTAATAAACTCTATAGAGTTTTCTGTGTCAGTGTCGGCTGACGATGCTGATAATTTCAGACCCACTCCATGTCTTCCGACATCTTATGTGTCCTTTCTTACTCATGCTGTTGACTTTTCATAATCAACATAGATTAAAAAAAAAAATTACATAATATTTAAACATAAATATGATTCTAAATACATTTTCTTAATGGCTACAACAAGTATAGTAGCCTACAGTAGACTCTTTGGTAGATTATAAATTTATACTTTTTTATTACATTACTACTAGGCCTACTAATAAAAACGGTCTCTGGGGGCCCCAAAAGTGTGTGTCCCTTAGAATCGTCCTAACTTCCCCCCCCCCTTAGCGGCGCCCCTGAGTTCACCCAAAAACTCTTCAGTCGAACACAAATGAAGATTTTTAACAGTGTGATAGTCGTATAATGATGTCAATGGGGAGATTTTAGAGTATGAGAGCAATGAGAGTAAAATGGCGACACATTGATGTCTTAAGACACGAAACCATCGCTTTCTGCGAGAAACCCAACAGCATTTGTTATTTTTTTACCTCTTATCAGACGAATATCATCTAGTTTTCCCAGCGCCATAACTTCCGGCGAATAAGGTCAAAATACTGGCGAGATCATAGATATATATACGTAGATGCCTCATTCGACCGATCCGCGCAGGCACTAATGAGGGATCTATGTTTATATCTATGATCGCGCCGGTATTTTGACCTTATTCGCCGGAAGTGAAGGCGCGGGACAGCTGATGCAGAGCCATAGAAAAAAATCTAATACAGTTTTAAATATGGATATTTTTCTTACACAAACGCATCGATTCGCTTCAGAAGGCCTTTATTATCACCCCGGAGCCGTGTGGAGCAGTTATATGATGGACAGATGCACTTTTTATGGACTTCAAAAACAGAGCAACTATGATTCAAATTCTAAAGCTTGGATTAGCCTGGACTTTTGTAATATAACTCAGATTTTATTCATCTGAAAGAAGAATGTCATACACACCCCGGATGACTTGGGGGTGAGTAAATCAAGGGTTAATTTTCATTTTTGGGTGAACTATCCCTTTAATATGCCAATTCCGTGAACGCGGAAATTATAGGGCCCTATTTAGGCAACAATCCTAGTTGAATAAAACGGTCCTGTTGCAGAAAAAGAGACGGGTAAGCGGATGAAGTGTGGGAGAGGAAAACAGGACCGGTCCAAACCTCATCTTATTATAGCAGAAACTGTATGCCATCTGTAACACACACACATTCATCTCTCTCTCTGTTGTGGTTCCTCAGTCCGTACTCCTTCCAGATCCCGTTTTTCCCGCTGTTTCTGCTCATGAAACCCTGGATGATGCGGTTTGTGTGTGCAGGCATGAGCTTTAATCTGATCAGGGTCTTTTTTACTCCACAACAGCACGATAAGCCTCCCTCTTCTTCATTTTGTCTCTTCCTGTCACACACTCCAGACAGCTTTGGCTGGTGTCGCGGAGCCCGTGTGAACACACACCTTTCACCCGCTGCTTCATGAGTCATGCAGTGACACGCTTTACCCCTCGCTGCTTCATCTGCTATCAGCCTTCAGCACACATTTACACCAACACTTACTCCTGTGAACGGTGGATGCGTGTTCGTGCCCGAATGTGGTGTGTTTTAATGGCTCCTAGTTTAGTTTTGGAGTCTCCTACAACAGTTTCATACACATCCAAGGTCAAAAAACACACATTTTCTCATAATCTCCAGTAGGGGTGCCTCTAGCAATTTTGGGCCCTCTGAAAGAATATGATGTTGGGCCCCCTACCGCACCATCCTAGCTATCCAAAATCTTTGTCTGCAATTTAATAATACTGACCAATTAAGCTCTGTTCGCTCAACCCAGAATGCCCCAATTGGTCGATGCAATTTATACTAAATGAAATTTACTTTAAAGAAAGGTTTTCTACAAAACAAAACGTCTGACCCACTCCTTGTCTCCTGGCATTGCACATCTTATGATGTGTCCTTTCTCACTCATGCTGTTCACTTTTCATAATCAACATTGACAGATTGACTACACCGATAGACATAAAAAATTACATTATAATATTTAAACATAAATATAAAACGAAATACATTTTATTATGCATTTTCTCTTACAGTACAGAGATATTTCATGTCGGAGTGCGATTTGAGCAAATGTCGTTTTACCCATGAGCGTAAGTGGTTTGTGAGTGGAGCGTTTTGCTGGATTTTGCTGGAAATAAGCCATCATTTTGTTATATTTGCAACTCTTTGGTAGATTATACATTTATAATTTATATTACATTACTACTAAAAGTGCCCCAAAAGTGCATGGGCCCTTAGAATCGTCCTTACTTTTCCACCCCTGATCTCCAGCATCAGCTCTTCTCTCAGTGTCTGAAACGGTGCATTCGTAGATTCAGTCTATCTAAACCCCGCCTCTCTGAGAGCTGCTCTGCTCTGATTGGTCAGAAAGCAAACGCTCATTATCATATCTGAATCTCAGCTCTTGACACACAGTGATAGGAACAGTAGGGATGGCGTGGGTTTTACAGAAAACAGCGTCTTCTACACATGAACAACACCAACCAAACTCTTCCAGTCTCAGTGAGTGAGGGCGGGGCTAAGAGATGCAGAGCAGCCAATGGGGTGACATTATGCAAATGAGCTATGAGTTACAGCAGGAAGTGAGACTGGAATTACTGATTTCTTTCTTTTTGAGATTTTTAATGCAGCTACTTACATTATACAGCAGGCCTGCAGATGAATCTGTGTTTATTGATTTTCTAGGGTTATTTTTGAGTCACACAGATCTGGCAACCCTGCTCTCCGCCCTGATGTGCACAT
The DNA here is from genome assembly GCF_949357685.1 of Gobio gobio. Classification (NCBI taxonomy): domain Eukaryota; kingdom Metazoa; phylum Chordata; class Actinopteri; order Cypriniformes; family Gobionidae; genus Gobio; species Gobio gobio. The sequence goes on from NC_137104.1 coordinate 2,682,277, forward strand.
GATTGTGTGTTTGTATGAAGTTCAGTGTTTTAGCTCTGTTAGGAAACCGCAGGCCTCAATCCGGCTCTGTCCTGCTATTTGTCCTGGATCTGGACCTGACGCTTCCCACAGCTAAGCTTTACATCGGTCATCTCTCCGTCTGTAATTACGCTGGGATTTAAATGAAGATCTTAAGCTCTGTAAGCTGGACTGATACAACCCTCTTCCACTTGATCCTATTACACACACACACACACAAACACACACACACACACACACACACACACACACACACACACACACACACACACACACACACACACACACACACACACACACACACACACACACACACACACACACACACACACACACACACACTGCCACTACCCCTAAACCTACCCCTCACAGGAAACTGCACAGTTTACTTTCTGTGAAAAAAAACCTCATTCTGTGATTTTATAAGCATTTTGAAAAGTGAGGACATGGGGAGCGTCCTCATATTTCACCCTCTTTTTGTAATACCCATGTCATTATACACATTTGTGTCCTGATATTTCACAAAAACATGCCCACACAGACACACACACACTCACTCACTCACACACACACACACACTCTCTCTCCAGTAAGAATGTGAGGAATTCCCTTTCATTATATATATCTCAGGCGGTGAGTGTGTCTCTAATGGAGAGGAGCAGGAGGCTGTTGTTTATCCAGCCTGTCAGAGTTCCAGCGCCTGGATCTGCTCACCTCCTGCCCAGCAGAGCGTCCAGGTCTGGGGCAAATGCCTCTGACGGCGAGTTCTCCGCGGTAATGGAGATCAGGGGGAAGCCCAGAGTCTGCTCAGTCTCTGTAACGCTCCTACAGACCTTACGCTTGTACTGTACTATTTGCTTTAGCATATAGCTAAACTTAATACTTACATGTGTCATTATTATTTCACTTTTAGGTTCGTACAAATAAAAAATGTTGTGATGGGAATTCCTTGATGGGAAAGATTAAATCACAAAAACATTACAAACTGCTCCTAAATGGGGCAATAAACAAATGTGGGAAACAAAGACAATCCTCAAAACTGGGATGCAGCTTCATTCTGTTTGCTCAAAATGAAAGTGGGAGAGCCAGAACAGATCAGTTTCATTCACAACCGAACATCATTTACAATCCCCCAACACTTCCAAAAATATGACTGAGAAACTGTGTGTGTGTGTGTGTGTGTGTGTGTGTGTGTATGACAGCTGGCAGATGGAAGACTAGCCAAGCTAGTAGTAATTAACAGAGACCTCTATATACTCATTATCACTGGTTACAGAACTCTTCCTCGTACGACCGCATCTGTCTGGCTCTGATACAATCCAGTCACAGCATGAGTCACACACACACACACACACACACACACGGTGTCCGTCACTTGCTGTTTGTGACGTTGATCGATGCTCACCTCCGCTGTCTTTCACTCAAGCAAAACGAAGATATCAATGATACAAATGAGGTAAAATCTACATGTAAACACACACACATACACACTCACATGCTCATTGATTTTCTTTTCACAATTACCAAACAGTATTTATGAAACTGTGTTAAAAATGTACTTTTAGACCAAATTTCTAACAGGGCTCCAAACAGGAGCTCAGAAGTCCTTAAAGGGTCATGATTTTAACAGAGTTATGAGTGTTGAATATCATCGAAGTCAATGTTACCACCAATTCATTTTGATTTTAGGAGAAAACAAGTTTATTTGAAACATTTTTGCGCTATATTCAACTTCCGGGTTTATTTTCATCTTTGTATCAACGTCACAGAATGTGACGTTTTGTCGTACTATAGTATGGCGATGACTCATCCGTGTCTCTTAATTATTCATGAGACTGCGTGTCCTTATCCTATGAGAAGAGGCCTTGCTTAATTATTCACGAGTCTGCGTGTCCTTATCCTATGAGAAGAGGCCTTGCTTAATTATTCACGAGTCTGCGTGTCCTTATCCTATGAGAAGAGGCCTTGCTTAATTATTCACGAGTCTGCGTGTCCTTATCCAATGAGAAGAGGCCTCACTTAATTATTCACGAGTCTGCGTGTCCTTATCCAATGAGAAGAGGCCTCACTTAATTATTCACGAGTCCGCGTGTCCTTATCCAATGAGAAGAGGCCTCACTTAATTATTCATGAGACTGCGTGTCCTTATCCAATGAGAAGAGACTCACTTAATTATTCATGAGACTGCGTGTCCTTATCCAATGATTAGAGGCTCACTTAATTATTCATGAGACTGCGTGTCCTTATCCTATGAGAAGAGGCCTTGCTTAATTATTCATGAGTCTGCGTGTTCTTATCCAATGAGAAGAGGCCTCGCTTAATTATTCATGAGTCTGCGTGTTCTTATCCTATGAGAAGAGGCTCACTTAATTATTCATGAGACTGCATGTCCTTATCCAATGAGAAGAGGCCTCGCTAAACACACCTCGCGTTGATTGACAGGCGCTTCAAAGAGTGAGATTGCACACAGTAAGTGAGAGATGCATTAATGAAACGAGTGTTTGTTTTTGCTTTGTAAGAGTTTCTGCGTCGCATTAGCTCTCTTCAGTAGATCCTGCGTCTTCACACAAACGTGATTCATCCACACTGAGTGTATCCGCTCCTTACGGCCCATTATCCAATCAAACGGCTCATAAAACACTGCAAAATAAGCCTCAAAAGTTATCAATGATGCAACAGCGTGTTCGTATATGTTTTCTATACAGAGAACATGCGACTGGCTAAGCACTTATTTAGAGACTATGCGATTTTGGACAAAGCCAAAATTCATAATTTGTATCCAGCCCTAATAAGCAGCTATGAAATGATGAACGTAAGCATTTTAATTGAAGTAGCTGTAGACGCTGAGTTACAAGGCATTTGTGTGTGTGTGTGTGTGTGTGTGTGTGTGTGTGTGTGTGTGTGTTTTCACACCTCAGCATACCCTGACCTGCACTGACTCAACACATTTGGTGTTGACATGGGCAGTGTTGTGATGTCATGTTGACATATGTCTGGTTGTGTGTGTCGGAGGGTCCGTATGGACAGGAAACACTGCCAGACTGCATGTCTGTGTGAAGAAGAGTAGGCAGGGGAAGATATGGATGTGAAGCAGACTGTGCCAGGAGACGCGTTCTGATAAACAAACAGCATCTGAAGTCATATGGAAGACTACGGCTAATATGTTTGAAGAGCGTTCTCATTTTAGCCCTACTGAAGGGCCTCGAGACGTGCAGTTTTATTCAATGTGTCGCCGTAATTTCCACTGAAACGGGAGGACGGGGCGGGGCATATCAATCAGCTCCTCCCCTTTAAAAAAAATAGCCAATAGTGTTCAGTTTATATCACAGCTCGTCCTAATCTCTAACTCCTGATCTCCTCCATATTGCTTTAAAATATAATTCTGTGCAGAATTCAAATGATCCGATACTTTTTCTGGTCTGCACTGACTCGATCACAAGATCCGCTTATGATGTGCTTACTTTTTGCGAACATTATTACAGACTAGATCACTTTTAATCAACATTTTATTTACTTTATTGGAATAACTTTGAGTGTGTGTGTACCGTGATAGGTTGCCACCTGTGCAATAAGTCCATTTGGGAAATTTCGAAGTGATAGGCCATGTAAAATCACAGAGCGGGGTCAGCGCATGCTGAGGGTCACTTGCCTGACTGCATTGTGCCAAGTGTCAGACTGATCTCATGAAATAGTGTATGTATGACACGCCAATTTGTATGCCCTTTTGGCGTGCTATCAAGACGCATAATCGCTTTTTAGCATGTTTATCAACGCAGTTTCATTCCATCCCCCTACACTGCCCCTACCCTTAAACCTACCCATCACACACACACACACACACACTGCCCCTGCCCCTAAACCTACCCATCACAAGAAACATTCTGCATTTTTACATTTTCAAAAAAACATCATTTAGTATGTTTATAAATCCATTTACATTCACGCGGAATCACACGGCGTAGACATACACGTGGATAGCTCAAAATGTGTACAGATAACACGCCATTTGGCTTTATAAAGTGGCGTGTATTAGCCTAACAAGCCAGACCCACATCAAGATGTTGGGTCTGGAAACTCACCATTGACAGGGCTCAATCCGAGGGGCGGGATAAACGGCTGTCTTTCAAATTCCCTCTGCACGCAATTGGACAGCGCCATGACCGCCACAACCAATCAGAGCGAAGAGGAAGGTGAAGCCGAGCTAACGTTAGTTGATAGACTTTCGCCGTATCCGGTCGGCAAAACTTCGAAAATATCTTCCTTTCTTAAAGGGTTAGTTCACCCAAAAATGAAAATTCTGTCATTAATTCCTCACCCTCATGTGGTTGGACACCCGTCAGACCTCCGTTCATCTTCAGACACAAATGAAGATATTTTAGTGTAAAGCTGATGCTGAGAAAGGCTTCAGATAGGCCTCCATTGGCATTCAGTACATTTACACTCACAAGACCCATAAAAGGCACTTAAAACGTCATTACAAAGTCCATCTCACCACAGTGACTCTACAATCATTTTACGATGCGACGACAATAGTTTTTGTGCGCAAAAAAAATCAAAATAACGACTTAATTCAACCTCTTCTTGTCTTCCGTGTGTGTCTCCACGACGCATGCGTGAGAATATGACGCAGATCCGGTGTTCGGGAATCTATGAAATGCACACTTTAACCCCATTTTGAGAACTACGCTGAGACCTAAAGCACGATCAATGTAGAATTCAACAGTTTAGACACGCGCGTCTTCCTCTGCTCGTAAACAAATCTCTTCTGGGTCATGTGTCCGAACGCCGGATCTGCTCATATTCTCACGCATGCGTCGTGGAGACACACACGGAAGACAAGAACAAGTTCGATAAAGGTGTTATTTTGATTTTTTTTTGCGCACAAAAACTATTGTTGTCGCTTCGTAAAATTATTGTAGAGTCACTGTGGTGAGATGGACTTTGTAATGATGTTTTTAGTGCCTTTTATGGGTCTTGTGAGTGTAAATGTACTGAATGCCAATGGAGGCCTATCTGAAGCCTTTCTCAGCATCAGCTTTACACTAAAATATCTTCATTTGTGTCTGAAGATGAACGGAGGTCTGACGGGTGTCCAACGACATAAGGGTGAGGAATTAATGACAGAATTTACATTTTTGGGTGAACTAACCCTTTAAGAATGACTTCAGTGCCGTTCTTTGTTCTTTTCTCAAAGAGAAGCTTAACTCCAAGTATTCCAGAGTCACGGCCAAAACCGATTCCAAAGACCGCTGTTCGTCAGCTTCTATGTTTACGAGTAGCACGCAGAACCTCCGCAACTCTGCCGTGACGTGCCGTCATTATGTTTAATGCCCACCGACTCTACACACGCTGTGATTGGCCTGACCAGAGTTTGGTTTTTCCAGCTCTCAGCTCTACCGAGAGTTGCTAGACTACAATCGCGGCAAAAAAAAAATTCTGCCGCTAGGGTGCGTATAGATTTCTAGGCTAGGCGTGTATGTGTACGCAAAGTCATGATGTCATGTTGCAAGTGTAAAGTTTGGTGGAGTGGGGATTATGGGGTGGGGTTGGCCCCCTTAGTTCTAGTGAAAGGAACTCTTAATGCTTCACCAAGACATTTTGGACAATTTCATGCTCCCAACTTTGTGGGAACAGTTTGGGGACGGCCCCTTCCTGTCCCAGCATGCTCCAGTGCACAAAGCGTCGCTCCATAAAGACATGGATGAGCGAGTTTGGTGTGGAGGAACTTGAGTCCTGTCCTCAACCCGATAGAACAGCTTTGGGATGAATTAGAGCGGAGACTGAGAGCCAGGCCTTCTCGTCCAACATCAGTGCCTGACCTTACAAATGCTTTTCAGCAGGAGGGGCTTCATAGAGTCAAGTCACCTTTATTTCTATAGCATTTATACAATACAGATGTTTTACAGATTTTGGTCAGTGTTGACTCAGTTCTGTTGTAAAGATCATCAATTACTAAAATGTTCATTTCAAGCATGTAAAGCAGTTGCAAAAAATGAGTGTCAGTACAGTCAGATCAATAATATTGTTGATGAATATTAACCGTCCCCAACTAGGCAAGCCGGAGGCGACGCTGGCGAGAACCCAAACTCCATCAGGTGACAGAATGGAGGAAAAAGCCTTTGGACTCAGTCCAGTCATTATGATTCAGGCTGCATCCCGAGACAGAAACCACGCTGATAAACCACGTCACACATGCGCACACACACTTATCCTTGTCCTGACCTCTAATAGAGTTATTTATCTGTTCAATATGTTTACACAGGTGTCACACACTTGATCTACCTCTCTGCATGCTCAGGCAACACACACACACATGTGCCAGACCTCTGCGGCAAACACGGCCGTGAAGAGCGAGTCTCCGTTTGGAGAGATTTCCTCAAACACAATCCGAAGTCTACAGGAGCACAGAGGAGTCACGTGACCCATGAAAGGAGTGTGTCCCGCCGGGCTGAACTATAATAGGCATTTTTGGAGCTGCGGGGGTCAGGGTGATTACAACTCAATAATCCGCTGAGAAATGAATGGGAGTCTTATTGAGGATAGCTTACATATTTCATAGGCTCAATCATATGCTGGTCGCCGGTTAACACTCTCCACCCTGGACGCCAACAAAAATATGTTAAAGGGGTGATGAATTGAGAAATCAACTTTCCTTTGAGCCTTTGGTATATAAAAGTTTATCAAGTTTCAGAGCTGAAAATTTCCTTGTTAGTCAAAGAAAAGCTTTTATAGACACCAGGCCCAGAAAACGATAGATCTCAGAATATGTCGTCCACTGACGTAATAGGACGCAGAAGCACCACCTCAAGCCCCGCCCACAGACTCAAAAAGTGGATTAAAAAAGACTAAAAAGTTTAGAAATTAAAAACCTCTATACTGTGAACCGTTAAAACATATACACATAAAGAATCCTGTACTTTGCTATTTCCCTTTACATAGATTGCATAGTGATTATAAATTAAACTGTATTAATGAAATCAAATAGTTACTTGTCAGGTTTTATGCATATGGTTGTGTTCTTTATTCTTTTAAATTAGATCTTTCAAAAAAATATATCGCAATATATAACAATATATCGTATCGTAATAAGTATCGTAATCGCCAGATTCTTGGCAATACACAGCCCTACTGATAGTATGTGTAAAGAACCTTTGCAGAACCAGTGTAAGAATGCTTTGTAAACGTTATTTCTGAACGTCCAGTTTCTCGGTTATGCAAACGTTGAGGGAACGTTACTTTTGAATGTTCTTTGAACATTCCGAGACGTAGTAACGTAGTAACATTTAAAAAGTGTTAAGGCGAATGAAGCGTTTCGCGCGAGTGATTTACATGTTAAGTCAATGCAAAGACACGAATAGACATTCTTCGTGCGAATCGAGCGAGTTGAAAAATCTGAACTCTGGTGGATATTCGCGCCGCGTTTAACCAATCAGGAGCTTGCTCTAGTGATGACAACAATGAGGAGAAAATCTGGTTTAAATTAATCATATATTAATATCTGGTTCAGACAAGTGTGCATATGATTATCACTGTGATAACATTAAATGACATGAAACACAACCCAGTCTCTTTTTGTTAAATGTTTATGGTTGATCAATAATACAAAAGTTTAAGTAAAAGGTATAGGAAGCTACACATGAAATAAAGCAAACAATCCCACACAGTCAAACATTCAAAGTCAGTGCTAGTAGGCTAACGTAACAACTGCAACTTACAGTTATAGCCTAAAAATATAAAATAATGAAACTTATCTTTGCCCTCAGCCTAAACGATTTGCTAGGGAACAAATTATAGATCCATGAGACCAAAGATCGGCCGTTACAAGACGAATTATAGCTCGAGACACACCACAGGACATCAGAGCCAGCGGCAGAAGGACTGGCTGAGGAAAGGCTGCCCTCGCCGGCTTTGACGAGCGCTGAGCGCCGCTGTCCGCTGGAGCTCACAACTCCGAACACGTCAGATAAAATGTTCAAATAGGCACTCTTTATATAAATAAACCACAGATTTGAGCTTTAAACAACTACATTATCGACTGAAAAAATCTTAAAACTACGTTTTGTCACACATTAACAGTAGATTTTAACCAAAAAAAGACGTGTAAACACAGCCCATGTCAGCCATTTCTCAACGAGACGAGTCGCTGGCGGAAGCCCCGCCCATGAGGCGAATTTGCGTCTGTTGTGCAGTGAATGTCTCGCGCGATTCGCGCGAGTAAACTCAAAATGTATAAGCATCCACCTTCGCGCGAATCGCGTCCGGTGTGAACGCCACATTAGTCCAGTAATCAAGTGTTTGACAGGCTTAGTGCGCGCTCTGCACGTTAAAACGGTGCATAAGCACGCAAATAACCGGCAAGGCTTTAAAACGTATGCAAATAATTAACTTTCGTGATTGTGAATAACTATAGTGTTCCGTGAGTATAACTCTCTGACACCAGCATTGCTAGCGTGTCTAGCACTGTGTATAGTGATTGGATATTTGCTCATATCAGCGCGTAGACTCACAGGCACACTGCAAAAACAAAACAACAAAAACAACGCAATTCAAGCGCTTATTGAACCGTGAATGCCGTACCGAACGGTTTAATATTATAATGAGAATTGTGGCATCCCTAAAGCGTTTGTGCAAAACTGCGGGAAAACTGCAGAAAAAGTGTGGGTGTTGAACCCTCTCACCGGGAAAAGTGTGGCCACGGGTGCAACGCCCCTGGCTCAGCCACCCCTGCCCATGTCTAGAACCGAGACCATAAAAGTGAGTGGGTCCGATATCATTGGTCATAAAAAGTGGGTGGGTCTTGTCAACCATCATACAATGGTTCCGACGCCCATGATGATTTATATACACTAGCATTATTAAAGACCAGATAACTTTGAACGAGCGTTCTCGTAACGTTACAGGAAGAGCGTTTGTTCGATGCATTGAGAGAGCGTTGAGAGAGCGTTCCCTGTCGGCTGGTGTTTAGAGGAATCATAAGTGTAGCGCTGAGGATGAAGGCTCACGGCTTGTAGATGTGTCAGGACTATAAAACACAGCGGAGATGTGAATTACCTGTCAGACGTTTCTACGTGATGATAGATTCTCCTACGTGTTCATCTGCTCAAAACAGGATATTTAATCTCTCTCTCCTTATCCTCCTCTTCTTCTTGCCAACCGTGACGGATGAAACGTATTTATCCTCAACCACACATCATCTCTTCCTCGTCCCGGCTCTCTGATTCTCTCTCATCTCCGTCTTGTTTGCGCTTTCGTTTAGTTACACTGTAAACCCTAACGCTCAAAATAATGAATTGGTTTTGAGTAGAGCCAACTCAAATTAAACACATCAGTTCAAACAAATGAACGGTTATGAGTATGTTGAACTTTGTCTTTCTTTTGAGTTCTCAAAACAGACACATTTTAAGTAATCTGACTTGTTTCATTGTTTTGAGTTTTATGAACTTGTTTCTTTTAATTTAGACGAACTTAAATTTAACTGAAACTGGGCTGGGATTTATTTTTCCCAGCATTCTTTGCCATGACACTCAAAAGGGAGAGTAAATGCCAAAATTAAGTGTTATATTGTTTTTTTGTCCAACATTAACATTAAGTGGGATATTTAGTAGTGTTTAATGTGTTATCTAGTCAACTACTAAAAATGTGAGATTACATTATATTTTTAAGTTAAATATATGAATTAGCTAACTCAAATATTTAATTTCATCGCAATTAAAATGTATGACTACAAAATAAAAATCTGAAAGTTCTGCTCACTTAAACTTTAAATTTCTTAAGTTTTATAAGTTAAGTTTTGCCAACTTATTCAGGTTTACAGTGTAGGAATTAAGTTACATTTTAATTTTAATTTATGGTTTATAAGCAATAAACGTCAAACTAACATTAAATTATGGTTTAAAATGATTTTATTTTCTGCAAGAAACATACAAATATTTATTTATTCAATGATTTTACGCGGTGTTCATTTTTTCCAGTATGTTTTAGTACCAGTGTAGTCATTTTTCTTAAGAATAGTTTTACAAACCATTATCTAACATACAATGAATCTAGAACGAAACGCTTTAAACACATCAAATAATTGTGATTGACTTGTTTTGAAGGTATAGAATAGTGAAAATCATGCAGCAATGTTATAATATTAACATATTCTGGAAGTTATTTTAACACAAATCTGATGATTCTCTCTCATCTCCGTCTTGTTTGCGCTTTCGTTTAGTTACACTGTAAACCCTAACGCTCAAAATAATGAATTGGTTTTGAGTAGAGCCAACTCAAATTAAACACATCAGTTCAAACAAATGAACGGTTATGAGTATGTTGAACTTTCTCTTTCTTTTGAGTTCTCAAAACAAACACTGTCCCTTTTGAGTGTCATGGCAAAGCATGCTTGGAAATATAAATCCCAGCCCGGTTTCAGTTAAATTTAAGTTCGTCTAAATTAAAAGAAACAAGTTCATAAAACTCAAAACAATGAAACAAGTCAGATTACTTAAAGTAACTTAAATTATGGTTTAAAATTATTTTATTTTCTGCAAGAAACATACAAACTAGGGCTGTCAAAAGATTAATCACAATTAATCGCATCCAAAATAAAAGTTGGTGTTTACATAATATATGTGTGTGTGTACTCTGTTAATTATTATTTATATATAAATACACACACAAGCATGTATATATTTAAGAAAAAAATATTATTTTTTATATAAAACATTTATATTTATATATATTATAGATTATATAAATGTATATACAGTATATACATGCAAATATTTCTTAAATATATACATGAATGTGTGTGTATTTATATATAAATAATAATTAACAGAGTACACACACACATATATTATGTAAACACCAACTTTTATTTTGGATGCGATTAATCTTTTGACAGCCCTAATAAAAATGTTTATTTATTCAATGATTTTACGCGGTGTTCATTTTTTCCAGTATGTTTTAGTACCAGTGTAGTCATTTTTCTTAAGAATAGTTTTACAAACCATTATCTAACATACAATGAATCTAGAACGAAACGCTTCAAACACATCAAATAATTGTGATTGACTCGTTTTGAAGGTATAGAATAGTGAAAATCATGCAGCAATGTTATAATATTAACATATTCTGGAAGTTATTCTAACACAAATATGATCCAGCAAATATTTTAATGTAAAAAAATTAGGTAATATTTTCTATGTCATTCTTTAATTGCCTATTTGTGGAAAAAGTTTATAAAATATTTGATCAACTCTATGTTGTTCTCTATTTATGGATGCGTGCTGAATTATGTAAGATTTACAGAGAGAGAGAGAGAGAGAGAGAGAGAGAGAGAGAGAGAGAGAGAGAGAGAGAGAGAGAGAGAGAGAGAGAGAGAGAGAGAGAGAGAGAGAGAGAGAGAGAGAGAGAGAGAGAGAGAGAGAGAGATGGGCAGAATTGAAGGGACAGAAACAGAAGATGAAGAGGGAGGGGACGCTCACCTGTGTCAGGAGCGCAGCTGCAAACGACTGTTTGTTTAGGCTCACAGTTAAACGAGTATTTTAAATGTTTGAGAGAATGAAAGCAGGATTAACTGGCGTATTATCAGGGAATGAAGTGAATCCCGCACTGATGTAATGAGGGAAAACCTGTTTATTCTGCACTGCACGCGGCCAGCTCTCAAGGGCCGAGTGGCTTCTAATGGAGCGGCTCAACAAGCGATGAAAGGAACCGTTTGTCTTTATTGTTTGCCCTTCTTTTGATGGTGAAAGGACGACATACGTACACACTATATGTACAATTACAATACACATATGCTCATAGTCTCTCTACACACACACACACAGAGTGACATAAATCTCAAGCCCCTCAGAAAACAGATTTCAGACTCAACATCACTGTATTTGTGAAGAAGTGAAATATAGAAGAAGAGGGAGCAACAGACAGAGAGACGGCCATTGATGTGTAAATTTACAATAAATAATTCAACAGCGAACCAGGAAGAACTGAGATGTTCTCTCTCTCTCTCTCTCTCTCTGTTTATTTTCTCGCAGGTTTTCCTCTCTCTCTTTCTAAGAGTAACAGGCCTTTTGCCTCTCCCTTTCCTTTGCATCTACTATTTTTAGATATTTGATCTTTGTTGAAACACATTTTTTAAAGTTCTCAGTATTTTGCTCTAGTTGTCTAACTAAAATATCGAAATACCCATAAAGCAAAATAAATGAACGTACACTCTAAAAAATGCTGGGTTAAAAATAACCCAAGTTGGGTTGAAAACGGACTAACCCAGCAATTGTGTCGTTTTAACCCAGCGATTGGGTCGGTTTAACCCAGCGATTGTGTCATTTTAACCCAGCGATTGGGTTGTTTTAACCCAGCGATTGGGTTGTTTTAACCCAGCAATTGTGTCGTTTTAACCCAGCGATTGGGTCGTTTTAACCCAGCGATTGTGTCGTTTTAACCCAAGCGATTGGGTCGGTTTAACCCAGCGATTGTGTCATTTTAACCCAGCGATTGGGTTGTTTTAACCCAGCAATTGTGTCGTTTTAACCAAGCAATTGGGTCGGTTTAACCCAGCGATTGGGTTGTTTTAACCCAGCAATTGGGTTGTTTTAACCCAGCAATTGTGTCGTTTTAACCCAGCGATTGGGTCGTTTTAACCCAGCGATTGGGTCGGTTTAACCCAGCGATTGTGTCATTTTAACCCAGCGATTGGGTTGTTTTAACCCAGCGATTGGGTTGTTTTAACCCAGCAATTGTGTCGTTTTAACCCAGCGATTGGGTCGTTTTAACCCAGCGATTGTGTCGTTTTAACACAGCGATTGGGTCAGTTTAACCCAGCGATTGTGTCATTTTAACCCAGCGATTGGGTTGTTTTAACCCAGCAATTGTGTCGTTTTAACCCAGCGATTGGGTCGGTTTAACCCAGCGATTGGGTTGTTTTAACCCAGCAATTGGGTTGTTTTAACCCAGCAATTGTGTCGTTTTAACCCAGCGATTGGGTCGTTTTAACCCAGCGATTGGGTCGGTTTAACCCAGCGATTGTGTCATTTTAACCCAGCGATTGGGTTGTTTTAACCCAGCGATTGGGTTGTTTTAACCCAGCAATTGTGTCGTTTTAACCCAGCGATTGTGTCGTTTTAACACAGCGATTGGGTCGGTTTAACCCAGCGATTGTGTCATTTTAACCCAGCGATTGGGTTGTTTTAACCCAGCAATTGTGTCGTTTTAACCCAGCGATTGGGTCATTTTAACCCAGTTAATGGGCTGTTTTAACCCAGCGATTGGGTTGTTTTAAGCAAAAATGTAACCCAACCGCTGGGTTAAAACAACCCAGTTTCTGGGTTAGTCCATTTTCAACCCAACTTGGGTTATTTTTAACCCATCATTTTTTAGAGTGTAGCTATTAAGACTTTTTCTATGGTTAATGCCAAATATAAAATAATATTTGTTTGTATTGTTAATTAATTTCTTATTTTATTTGATGTAATTTAAGAACAAACCATAATAATACATTTTTTTTGGTTTTTATTTTATTTATTTGTTTTTCATAATAAACCATATATACTTATTTATTTTGTTGTGATGTATTTTATTTTATTATAAATTAAATGTATTTTATTATTATTTATATTTATTTGGTTTAATTTAAAGGTCCCATGGCATGAAATTTTCATTTTATGAGGTATTTCAACATTAATATGAGTTCCCCTAGCCTGAATATTGTCCCCAAGTGGATAGAAATGTTGATCGGTGTAAACCCGAGTTCTGGCTGTCTTTCTCTGCCTTTGAGAAAATGAAGCTCAGACGAGCCAATCCTGAAGCCTCCTGGTTTGACGTCCAAGCAGGAGCGGTTTCCTCCCTTTCCTCCGCCCAGAGAATCTGGCACGCCCATGCAAACACTCGAGATCATTAACGTACTTGTGAACGAGTGAACTGGCAGTTTCTCAGTGTTTGGATGTACAAATGAAAACAGAAGTCTTTCTTCAGTTCCTTCTGATCTGTGATCATTGATTTCTTATGTGTAGCTTATTATTTATTATTTGTGGACACGCAGCGGCTTCTCTCTCTCTCCCGACAGAACGGTGTTTTCGTGTTTTCTATCTTGTGAGTCAGTGTTTTGTACGTCCTCGTCGCGTCTATCTGTTCTAAAATGTGCATACAGTCTTTTCTGTTTAACATCAGCAGTCACATCTTTAGAGATAAACTTCACACACGCCGAAGCTCGGCCTCCAACATCCCCGACCCCCAGTACTGCATCTGGCCCACAGCGGAGGCACCAAACGCGGGTGAGATTAAGCAGAAGGGGGGTAAGCGTGAGGGTATCTGGGCTAGGCTAGCCAGCTTTCCCCACAATAAACTGGATTACATTCGATTACTGCTGTTGTGTCTTTGTTTGCGCTGTGTAAGTTACTCAATGCGCATCACTGACGCTATTCATATGATTGGAACATATCTAGAAATAATGCTTTAATCAAACTTACTAACTCGTTCATCTCGCTGTAATGGTACATTGCATGTGTTACAAAGTTGGTAGAATAATGATGAAGAGGACTCGGTGTGACTGGGACTCGTGTTTATTCAGAACTCTCAGATACAAACACAATAAACTCGCGCTGACAGACAGCGCTCTCATAACTCAGTAGTTACTATAAATAACTTTGTTAGCAATCGCTCCGTCTCCGTGATGTCCTGTTCGCGAACGAATCATTCTTTTGAATCGGTTCTTTTTAGTGAACCGAACCAGTTCACCAAATCGGACTGAATCGTTCTAAACGGTTCGCGTCTCGAGTTAGCGCTGATCCATAATTTACTAACTTTCTGACATGAGTGACAGCCCCTCTGACTAGAAATAAACTAATAACCTGAAGTATATGCTAGTAACTACAACAGTTCACCCTGAACTGAGACGTGCAGAGAGAACTGATGAGAAGTGAACCACAGGTCCATCCGTCTCTCTGGCAGACTCGTGCCTGCTCGTGCTCGTTAAACCACGCCCCCTCCGCTCATTTAAAATGCAAAGATGTCAGCCAATCACAACAGTGGGTGTTTTACTGAAGTCTCACAGCAGACACGCCTCTTGAAGCAGGGCATTCAGCCACAGGGCAAACAGCAGTATAGAAAAAATGCCTTTTATTTCTAAATTATGACATTTTATGATGTAAAAATCATACTAACAATATAAGTACACCTCAGGAAACACTATAAAATAATAGAAAAATGCCATGCCATGGGACCTTTAAGTACAAACCATAGATAATAGTTTGTATTATTTAATTTAATATAATTTATTTTTAGAACATTTATTTTTAGAACACAATTTTTAGATAATTGTTTTATTTTATTTTATTTTATTGTAGTGCATTTTATTTTAATTATTATTATTTATAATAATAAACAATAAAATAATATTTGTTTATATTGTTATATTGTTATATTGTTTGTATTATTTAAAGTAATATTATTTATTTTATTTGTTTTAGAACAGACCATAGATAATTGTTTTTTAATTTTTTATTGTAGTATTTTTTCATGACAAGTGTTTTAACTGTGAAAACAAGATCAAAAACGAATAAAGTAAATGATTTTATACAGTATAAATGTTTGACTGTATCCCGTGAACTACAGCAGTTACAGGAATGTGAAGAATCCCTGGCTCTCTTTACCTAAATATTGTAGATTAATTATTTGGTTTTTTTGAGCCCATCATAATGTATGTACAGTAACATAAACACACGCCGTGTGTGTGTGTGTGTGTGTGTGTGTGTGTGTGTGTGTGTGTGTGTGTGTGTGTGTGTGTGTGTGTGTGTGTCTGCTGCATATGTTACATCAAAGAGAGATCAGAAATATGTCACTATGTATCATTTTAATTATGGTTTGTTTACATTCCAGTGTGTGTGTGTGTGTGTGTGTGTGTGTGTGTGTGTGTGTGTGTGTGTGTGTGTGTGTGTGTGTGTGTGTGTGTGATGGGTAGGTTTAGGGGCAGTGTAAGGAGATAGAAAATACTGTTTGTACGGTATAAAAACCATTACGCCTATGGAATGTCCTCACATTTCACAAAAACAAACGTGTGTGTGTGTGTGTGTGTGTGTGTGTGTGTGTGTGTGTGTGTGTGTGTGTGTGTGTGTGCGTGTGCGTGTGTGTGCGTGTGTGTGCGTGTGCGTGCGTGTGCGTGCGTGTGTGTGTGCGTGTGTGTGCGTGTGTGTGTGCGTGTGTTAGTGTGTGTGCGTGCGTGTCTGTGTGTTAGTGTGTGTGTGTGCATGTGACTATGAGTGTTTGTGTGTGTGTGTTTGCGTGCGTGTCTGTGCGTGTGTGTGTGTGTGTGTGTGTGAGGAGCTGGCGGGGAGTGAGTAAAAGCTCACAGGGACACATGAGTGTAAGCTGGCTGTTTGTTGACAAGTAATTGAAGTTGCAGATGAGTGAGTTGCTATCTCAGCTTACTTACAAACCCACACACACACACACACACACACACACACACACACTGAGGGGAGAAGAAAATGAGCTACAAGAAATCAGTGAATCCGAGGGAAATGAGTGGAGAGGGAGCGAGGCAGAGCGGTGTCAATTTGCATCAGTTTCTCACTTGTGATCATGATTATAGCAGAATATTCACAAAGACACTGGCATCTCTTTAACATCTGCGAGCCATATGGGAGCAAAATAATCCTGTTTTACACTTCATAATAAGCGTATGTCACATAGCGATAAGTCGCATGCAGCCGTACAGTTGTATGAGGCGCCACGTAGGATTTAAATCAAACTTCGCTTATCAATACATACATAACACACGTGCATATACACCTATAAATTACTCGCATATACATGTATACTATTGGATGTTCAAAATACATATATGAAATACACGTGCACACTAATATGAAATCCATACCAATACATATTGTGTTAGTAATGAATGCATACACACTCGTGAATAACTTGCATATACATATAAACTTGACGCACGCATAGACCTATAAACACTCGCACATACATATAAACTTCCATGCATATACACCTATACACACTCGCACATACATATACACTCACTGCACGCAGACACACCTATACACACTCGCACATACATATACACTCACTGCACGCAGACACACCTATACACACTCGCACATACATATACACTCACTGCACGCAGACACACCTATACACACTCGCACATACATATAAACTTCCATGCATATACACCTATACACACTCGCACATACATATAAACTTCCATGCATATACACCTATACACACTCGCACATACATATAAACTCGATGCGCGCATACACATCCATAAAACACTCGCGCACACATACAGAATAAAACGTGGATGCATGCTTACGTTGTGTATATATGTATATGCGAGTGATTTCATATGTAGATGTGCGTGAACTTTTCAGTGCAAACGGAAGGCATTTCAGTGTAAAAGGAAGTCATTTCAGTGTAAAAGGAAGTCATTTCAGCAGAGCCGTGCAGAGAGTTCGTCAGGGGCAGGGGCTCAAATGTAAAAATGGGGCAATATGTAAATATATATATATATATATATATATATATATATATATATGTTTATATATCCTTATGCTCATCAAGCCTACATTTATTTAATCAAAAATACAGAAAAAAAACAGTAGCCTAATATTGTGAAATATTATTACATTGTGTTCTTTTTAACTTTTTATTAATCAAAGAATCTTGAAAAGAGTATCACAGTTTCCACCATTGACATTAAATCCTCATATTAGAATGATTTCTGAAAGATCATGTGACACTGAAGACTGGAGCAATGATGCTGAAAATCCCGCTGTGATCACAGGAATAAATTATATTTTAAATTATTTTAAAATAGAAAACCATTATTTTAATATATTTCGCAATATTGCAGTTTTTATCAAATAAATGCAGGCTTGATGAACATAAGAGACTTATTTCATAATGCTGCATAATATTCAAAAATAGTATAATAAAGTCCTTTCACGTAACCATTTCTCCAGCCTACACTTCACATAGCCTAATAGGCCTGTAGGTGCCGGTGGCACTTGGGTTTTGTTAACTTTGATAGTTTCATGAAATAGTAAATTATGTATCAATATAGGCTACATAAATACAAGTGAAATTAACACTACTTACCATTAATGCGACTTTTGATGCTGTGGTTTTGTGCAGGAATTTGTTTGTTGTCTGTTAAAATCCATTTTGTCAGTGATGCAATTTATAAAATGAGCCAAACCGCAGGAAATTGTTCCACAAACGTTAGTTTGTCTGTCCATGCAATTTTCAACCGATTTATGAATAAGAACAGAAAATTACGCTTCACATCGCCCAATGGAATTAGAACTTGCTTTGCCAGATCACGATTGGTTGGTGTAAAGCCTATACATGACAAACGGGCATTGGTAAATTGTGTAATACTATAAAATATATAGCTAATATATAGCTTTGTAATTAAATCAACACATTAGCTCTGATTATGGATGAAAAAAAATATTGGTTTACTTTTTTCCCGTGAGGCCACACACTCTCTGGAAGGACCATATTTGGCTCGAGAGCCGTTTTCGAACAGTTGAAAATCAGCTGTCAATCAAAACGCACGCAACCCATAGCAACGCGTTACGGCAACGCCTCAACAGAAATTGTCCGACTTTTGAGCCGCGTTACTATTGTATGCATTTTCATGTTATAATAATCACATTTATTTAGTTTTATTGACCACGATATTATCATTGATATTTGTTTGAGAGGGGCACTTTTGATTCATTTTGAAAAAGGGCAGGGGCTCGAGCACCCAAAGCCCCCCCCTCTGCACGTGCCTGCATTTCAGTGTAAAAGGAAGTCATTTGTAACCTGCCTATTTACCGCATTTGCAACTTTGCAATCATGGAGAGGGATCGTGCTACAACTGAAGCAATTGGCATTTTGCGAAATGTGCTTGCTTCGCCCAATATTATTATCAATTGCTAATTCAGTTGAATCGAATGTGTCGCCTTCTGCTCAACTGCAGTCAGAATCAGAAACTGAATTGCGCACTTTGTTTCGGCCATCGGATCCTGCTGTACAAAGCATCAATAACAGGCCAACATCATCTGCCGTAGGATATATCGCAGGGCTCTCAAGTCTCACACACGCATTTCAACTGCTCACACGCCACACCTTGTATTTCTCACGCAGAGAGATTTCCAGGATAATGCCCACCAAATTGCGCTGCTATTAGAGGAATCAAGTGAGTTCCACATAGAGTTCAGAAGGCCCTGCCACGCACCAGCCAATCAAATAGAAAATACAGCTACCGAACAGTCAATCAGAAAATAGCATTGCTGTATCCGGGTAAGATTTAGATATTCCCGCAACAACAACGTTTACATTCTGCCACCTACTGGTGGTTTAGTTTAGTGTTTTCTTTCCAACATTTCTTAATTGTATATTCAAAAATATTTAAAACAATCTCATAACATTTTTCAGTGTTAATGATTTAATTTGATTGGCAACAGCCCTACAGTGTCTTATTTATAGATCAAATTTAAGAATATAAAAATGAAAGCTGAATCATAGGCTATATTTAATAAAATTATGGGAAAATGCACTTCATAAAAGGTAAAAATATCAAAGATATGCAGATTTAAATATGTCAAAGCTGATTGAACACTGGTGAGACTATTGCTTCAGAATAAATTATATTTACCACACAGTAAATTCTGAAAAGAAATATTCCAAATTATTATGGATTATTAATTTGCCTCTTCCCTGACATATTTCTTGGAAATAGAGAAATGCAAGAATTAATACTATGCACACACACACACACACACACACACACACACACACACACACACACACACACACACACACACACACACACACACACACACACACACACACACACACACACACACACACACAGAAATGTTAAATTAAATTAAAAAAATATATAATTATTTATTTATTTATACAAATTAGTGTCATTTTTCAGATCAGAACCTCGTCCCCACCCAATCCCCTGCTGCCGTCGCCAAAATCTCACTCTGAACTCAGTTCAAAACTTAAGAGGCCTGATATCGTCTTCATTGCACCTTGAACAAGCAAATAAAACACTTCGTAACAGCTATTAAGGTCACTCTGAAAATCATGTCGATCTGCATGAGGAAGACCCCATTAATGACTTCCTTTTACACTGAAATGACTTCCTTTTACACTGAAATGCCTTCCGTTTGCACTGAAAAGTTCACGCACATCTACATATGAAATCACTCGCATATACATATATACACAACTTAAGCATGCATCCACGTTTTATTCTGTATGTGTGCGCGAGTGTTTTATGGATGTGTATGCGCGCATCGAGTTTATATGTATGTGCGAGTGTGTATAGGTGTATATGCATGGAAGTTTATATGTATGTGCGAGTGTGTATAGGTGTGTCTGCGTGCAGTGAGTGTATATGTATGTGCGAGTGTTTATATGTGTATATGCATGGAAGTTTATATGTATATGCGAGTATTTATAGGTCTATGCGTGCGTCAAGTTTATATGTATATGCAAGTTATTCACGAGTGTGTATGCATTCATTACTAACACAATATGTATTGGTGTGGATTTCATATTAGTGTGCACGTGTATTTCATATATGTATTTTGAACATCCAATAGTATACATGTATATGCGAGTAATTTATAGGTGTATATGCACGTGTGTTATGTATGTATTGATAAGCGAAGTTTGATTTAAATCCTACGTGGCGCCTCATACAGTTGAACTGTTTTAGCAGCATGAAGGGAAACATGACCTAACGCCTGCCATCCTGATCCCAGCCCTCCGGTCACTTCAAGGGGAGCCAAACTTCTCTTGACAAAGCCTCAGACGTGAAACTGTGCAAACAGCTGACGAGCCTCCAGCAGCTCGGCCTCATGGGAACGCTGCAGAAACCCGGCCCTGATTCACTGATACTCTGGAGTTTTAAACTTCATTCCTGACGAGGAATGTCCCACAACCCAACCCAGCTGACAGGAACTCTCTCAGCCATGAGCAAACGCTCTTCAGTCACTTCAATATAACCATCATTCCAGAGTAGAGTCTGAAACAACACATTCACTTCAACTTCTAGACTAAAATCACTGACACCCTTTCAAATCAAATATTTTGTGTGTGTGTGTGTACGTAGGTTTAGGGGTGTGTGTCTGTGTAGGTTTAGGGGTAGGGGTAGGGGTAGTGTGTGTGTGTTTGTGTGTGTGTGTGTGTGTGTGTGTGTAGGTTTAGGGTTGGGGTAGGGGTAGGGGTAGTGTGTGTGTGTTTGTGTGTGTGTGTGTGTGTGTGTGTGTGTGTGTGTGTGTGTAGGTAGGTTTAGGGGTGTGTGTCTGTGTAGGGTTATGGTTAGGGGTAGGGGTAGTGTGTGTGTGTGTGTGTGTGTGTGTGTGTGTGTGTGTGTGTGTGTGTGTGTGTGTGTGTGTGTGTGTGTGTGTGTGTGTGTGTGTGTGTGTCTGTGTAGGTTTAGGGTTAGGGGTAGGGGTAGGGGTAGTGTGTGTGTGTTTGTGTGTGTGTGTGTGTGTGTGTGTGTGTAGGTAGGTTTAGGGGTGTGTGTCTGTGTAGGGTTATGGTTAGGGGTAGGGGTAGTGTGTGTTTGTGTGTGTTTGTGTGTGTGTGTGTGTGTGTGTGTGTGTGTGTGTGTGATGGGTAGGTTTAGGGGCAGTGTAAGGGGATAGAAAATACGGTTTGTACGGTATAAAAACCATTACGCCTATGGAATGTCCCCACATTTCACAAAAACAAACGTGTGTGTGTGTGTGCGTGCGTGTGTGCGTGTGTGTTCCACAGAAGAAAGAAAGTCATACGGGTTTGGTACAACATGAGAGTAAATTCATTTTTGGATGAGTTACTCCTTTAAGATGCCATGTGGTGAATCTTCTAGGCCTGTATTCAACCTTTACACACACACATGAACAATTTCCCGTTTAGCGATCAGGATCTCAGGGTCCAAATGTGATGCTCAGAATCTGGCATCTTGTTGGAGTCCATCAGGACGGCAGCGCTGACAGCCGATCGATAAACGTGTCCTGGAGTCAATTAGAAAGAGCCGGGCCGGCGTTGGGCGAGCGTCTGAAAGTATGAGAAGGTCAGCGGTGAGTCTATTTGCATGTAGCATTTGGAAATGTCACCCATCATCCGGCTGTAAACACAGCTCTTGTTTTTGCTCGTGCTGGCCGTTGCAATAGCTGTGCTCTATTCTAAGGGAAAACGCAGGGTTGATGTATTCAGCCGTCAGATGGACTGAACTATTCATGCATGTACATCTCGAAATAATCCAGCCAGCCTTTCCGTCCAGAATGTGACCCTGGGTTTCCACCGCAGGGAGTCCGGACTCTTGGATGTGAAATCACAGCATGAAAACATGGCTATAATCATACCATATTTAAGAGCAGAGACAGTTATTCAGTGCAGCTTTTCGGTCAACAGACAGTTTGTCTCGCGATGACGCCACTTTGGCTTCCGATACGTCTTCTAAAAGCAATTACGCTCAAACGGGAGCACTAAGGCACCTCACGAATCAATGCATTACTGTATGAAGGAGAGCATTCTGGAGTGAATGAAACTTCAGTTTCTTCCTGCTAACAAGGAATGCTCTCAGAACTTCAGTTGCAACGTTCAGTAACTTTCAGCCACGTTAAAGGGGGGGGGGGGACACTCAGTTTCAGTCAGTCTCATGTCAATCTTGAGTACCTATAGAGTAGCACTGCATCCTGCATATCTCCGAAAAGTCTTTATTTTTATTATAATTATAAAAGGAAGATGCGCTGTTCCGAGTCTTTCCGAAAAAAGCCGTGCGGCTGGGGGCGGCTCGTGTGGGCGGAGCTAAAGAATGTCGAGCGCGCGCCGCTGTTACTGTGTTGAGTGCGTCTGAAAGCTGCGTCATCCCTAAAAGCGGGAAAAAACTTTATTCAACATAAAAAATGGCTTTTAATCAGATACAGCCATACATCTATGATCCGGAATCAGACCCAGAGGCTGAAGTTGAACAGGAGCAGCAGCAAAAACGACTAGAGCAGGACGTCGACTATGTGCTATAAGTTACACTAACTATATAATATGCTTAGCGGCTTGTGTTATTTACACATTTATACTTTCATTATATCGTGTGTGTGTGTGTGTGTGTGTGTGTGTGTGTGTGTGTGTGTGTGTGTGTGTGTGTGTGTGTGTGTGTGTGTGTGTGTGTGTGTGTGTGTGTGTGTGTGTGTTTACGCGTGGTTTGTGTAGACATGATTTGTAGTAAGCGGACTGGTTTTGCGCGTCAGGCTAGTGTTTACATAGAAAGACATGGAATAGTAGCGCATTTGAATGAAGAAGCGCGCTTATTTAGTTCAACATATTTCCCCACTCTTTGTGTATTGTTGTTTGGAGTGCTTTTACAATACACAAACATACACATATAGTGGCCAGCTAAACAAATGTACACACACTATACATCGCATGCTCCATTGATCAATACGTGATCATGTTTGGGCTACTTGATGGGCATAGGCAAAAACAGACATTTGAAGCAGTCTTACTCACTGCCTGCGGTTCCAACGTTGGGACCTTTATCGTTTGGACCGCTCCATCCTTCAGTATTAGGTGATCTGAAAATCCGGCGTCGAACTGGGCCTTGTTTATAAAACAATCGGCACCGAAATGCAGGGAACAGACATAAATATTTGCGCAACTCAGTTGCTGATCCAGAAAAGCAAATTCCATCCACTTTTGCCTTAAAGCGGGGTTATTTGGCAATCTGTACAGGACTGTCTTGGCCTGGCAACCAAAAACACACTTTTTTGGTGACATTGTTAATTACTTGAAGTCACATCACCTGTGCAGCGCAGCCTACGAGCCAGCGCTTTGATGGGCGTAGTCTATTGCTTTCACGCGCTCTCTCTCTCTCTCTCTCTCTCGCGCGCGCGCGCTCTTCCGGTAGAATTGTCCGTACGGCCCATACAAGGAAATTCCGCCCTGTTGACGTCAAGCGGACCCATGATCGAAAAAAACTTTCCGAAACTTATGACTAACAGGAAGTACTAATTTTGGCAAAGAAATACTCCCATCAAATGTCCACCTTAGCTTTTGAAACTGTGTCCATGTTTAGCATGGGAATCCAAGTCTTTAACAGTGCAAAAAGATCAGTATGCATGAAACAGCATTTCACCCCCCCCTTTAATTTAATAATGCTCTCAAAAAACTATACTCATGCATTCTTCGTGGAACATTTAGTGTATGTTCAACTAATGTTTTTAACCCCTTAACAAGCACATGAAAATGCACTATCCAAACTTAAAGGGCTGTAATTCAAGAATGCTTTGGAATATAGACCTAAGTTTGGTCTTGTTTTAAAGCAAATTTACTGTAAATAAAAAATACTGTACTAAATATTTTGTATTTTATATAAAATATATATTTTACAAAAATGTAAAATCTAAAATTACTATAAAATCAAAGCCATATGTCTAACCAAGTTGTTTTCCAAATTTGAAGTCCCCATGAGATTTTGTTTAGTCGCAATACCAAAAATAGCCACCGGGTGTCATTTAAATTCCATTGATTTGTTATTTTCCTGTAATTTTCTGTCCTTATGTCACTTCCATCACAAAATGGTCACCAAATATGGAACCTTGAGACTCAGACCTTTCTGACGATATGTTTTGTGAAGATTAGAATATATTTTGATCATAAAGTAGTTAAAATAATTGTTGTAATATGAAACATGACACGCCCACTAGGGGAGGAGCCTGCTAAAATAATTTAAAGTACCATTTCCATGGTAACGCAACATCCAATTTCAAAACGGTTTTCACAGGATGAATTTTGAGTTCGTAAGCTTTCGAATGATACCTAATTTATGATATTTACTCAAATATATGATATGAAAAAAAGGCGATCAAAAAAAAGTGCCAGGTGACAGCGGGATGGTGACAGTTAAGAGGTTAAATGTTACTACTTGTTTTAGGGAACATTCAAAAGCAACTGTTTGCAAAATGATAAAACAGAATGTTCCCTTAACGTTCACACAACCCAGAAGAAACGTTTTAAGACAACATTCAGAAACTGGAACGTACGTTTTCTGAAGAGAATACGAGTGGAGCTTTTAACATGTTTTTGCTCTTAGCTAATCAGGTTTGCTAGCAAAAGAGCCAACCCCCATGTCTCTACGATGTTCTGATGCAGAGATATAGGTCTTGCTAAACGGTTGCTAGGGTACTCTGTTTGGTTGCTAGGGGGTGCCGATGATGTTGATGCTCCAAATGCTGCTTGCCGGTGTGAATGATATAAACCAACCCTATGACGTTCAGATTTGAAGATATCCATCTTTGGGTTTGGGTTGCTAGGGTGGTCTAAATGGTTGCTAGGGCATGGCTAGACAGATAAAATAATAGACTGGATGTCTGCCCAAATCTAAAAAGCCAAAATTAATGTGCCTCTATGATATGTGGGTGGTTGCTAAGGAGCTGTAACTGGTTGCTAGGGTGTGGCTATGAAGATTTTAGGTCAATTACTGTCTCCTGTGCGACTAATAATGTAAGTCCGATTGCTTAGAAAAGATACAGCACACATCTCCTCAATAAACCGGCGATTTGACACCTCATGACAAACGGGGCCGGAGTTACGCGCCAAGGTTTTTGTCAAGAAGAAGAAGAATAATGGCCTATGGCAAGCACCACTAATGTTTTTATAACTCAATGGGAACATTAGCAAAACGTTTGTACTCCTTATTTTTGTCATCTGGGTTTCTGGTGGAAGTGAATCTAGTAAAGGCAAACAGACGGGCAGGAGGGCGACTGAGAAGCAACTGGCAGGGAGCCAGACATTCACAGCTTGGCACTGTCAATCAGCGCTACCGTGGCGACTCTTCCTCAGTGTTTTCCGTGCGCGTGTGCGCGCGCCGCGCCATTACACACATCATTCACGCTCTTCCGCTGTGTGCCAGGCTGCCTTGTTAAGGAGACTGTCCAATTAATTGAAAGCAGACTGACACGGGCATCGGTTTGTGCATTAGCCGAGAGTGCGCCGAGATAAACCAAGAGTTGCACACTCCACTTCAACAGCCCTCAATTATTCCAAAAAGGAGGGCAGGGGAGCAAAAAATGCAGCGAGGCACTTCTGTGAGAAATGACCCGCAGCAGGGCTTGTTTGTGAGTCTCAGGGCTTGTTTGTGAGTCTCAGGGCTTGTTTGGAATAGCGTGAAGTTGATCTGAACCTGTTTTTTCAAGGGTCACTAGCTACCGTGCACAGGGTAGGGCACTCGAATGAGAAAAATGATGTAAAAATACTGAACATCAAAATGAATACTTAGACACTCAACACCGCCCAACAACGAGAAGAAACGCACTCAACACCGCCCAATGGACGAGAAGAAACGCACTCAACACCGCCCAACAGACGAGAAGAAACGCACTCAACACCGCCCAACGGAAGAGAAGAAACACACTCAACACCGCCCAACAGACGAGAAGAAACGCACTCAACACCGCCCAATGGACGAGAAGAAACACACTCAACACCGCCCAACGGACGAGAAGAAACACACTCAACACCGCCCAATGGACGAGAAGAAACGCACTCAACACCGCCCAACAGACGAGAAGAAACGCACTCAACACCGCCCAATGGACGAGAAGAAACACACTCAACACCGCCCAACGGACGAGAAGAAACACACTCAACACCGCCCAACGGACAAGAAGAAACACACTCAACACCGCCCAACGGACGAGAAGAAACACACTCAACACCGCCCAACGGACAAGAAGAAACACACTCAACACCGCCCAACGGACGAGAAGAAACACACTCAACACCGCCCAATGGACGAGAAGAAACGCACTCAACACCGCCCAACGGACAAGAAGAAACACACTCAACACCGCCCAACGGACGAGAAGAAACACACTCAACACCGCCCAATGGACGAGAAGAAACGCACTCAACACCGCCCAACGGAAGAGAA
>NC_137104.1:2716723-2739223 GCF_949357685.1 Gobio gobio
GTTATGACGTTCGCTCGGCGGCTGCTATGACACTTGTTCACACTGCAGTGAGAGTAAAGTGTTTTACTGAATAAAACCGGAGACCGAGGGTGACGCAGATATGACGCAATCGACAGGCGACTCCCTCACACGCATAGCTCACACGTCCCGGTTCCTCGGTTAAAATAGCAATTTCTCACGATTTACAAATAGTTGGAAACATTTGGGATATTCTAAGTACTCAACTGAACAAAATATATAACACTGGCCTAGTGGTTTCTGGATATTTTACTGCAAAAATCCTACATAGTTCACCTTTAAACAAATACCATCAAATCATCTCAAAATACAAAATTAAAAAGAAAAAATATTATTGAAGAAAAATAATTTGCATTGGTTTTACTGGGGTGGAGGCAGTTTAATTTTTCGGTGTCTGGTCACTTATGACCGGGAAGATGACCAATGCAACCCCTAAATGAAGAGCAGCAGAGGGTTAAATCGGGTTTGTTTGGGTTTAGAGAACTGTTTCCATGGATACAGCCCTTCGGCGTCTAGACCTCGCAGAGACGCTTCATCACGGAGCTGTTGTGATAGCGGCGCTATCTAACCGCGCCATCGAGGCCTTTGTCAAGTAGAAGTTCAACCAATTCTCAAATGATTAATTCATAACGCTGAACGCGTCCCTCGTCTGACAGGCTTATCTAGGGCACGCCTGTGTTTAACACTGACAGTTCATCTAGCCTGGAGCTCGAGTGCTCAGATTTAGCCAGCGTGGTTTTGGCTGGGCTCAGGTGCGCTCGACCTTCTGTCCAGATCCTTCACATGATCTCCGCTGACCCTCGGATTAATGACGGGTCACGCTAAAGGTCAGCTTGTTGTGCTATTCCTACATAAATAAATGAATGTAAACAATCTTTTTAACAGGTATTCAGCTAAATAGTCGAAAGGTCATGGGTGTGGAAGGCAAACACACACACAATTAAATGCATACTCTGCCGTTAAAGAGATAGTTCACCCAAAAACAAAATTCTTATGTTGATCTGCTCACCCCCAGGGCATCAGAGATGTAGGTGTGTGTGTTTCTTCAGTAGAACACAAATGAAACAGTGTGATAGTCGTATAATGATGTCAATGGGGAGATTTTAGAGTATGAGAGCAATGAGAGTAAAAACACACAGACATACGAATCCTCATTAAACCATGGCGACACATTGATGTCTGAAGACACGAAACCATCGCTTTCTGCGAGAAACCCAACAGTATTTGTTCTTTTTTTACCTCTTATCAGACGAATGTCATCTAGTTTTCCCAGCGCCATAACTTCCGGCGAATAAGGTCAAAATAATGACGCGACCATAGATATATATACGTAGATGCCTCATTCGACCGATCCGCGCAGGCACTAATGAGGAGTCTATGTATATATCTATGATCGCGCCGGTATTTTGACCTTATTCGCCATAGAAAAAAATGAAAAAAATGTTTAAATATGGATTTTTTTCTTACACAAACACATCGAGCCTTTATTAACACCCCAGAGCCGCGTGGAGCAGTTGCGTTTTTTATGGACTTCAAAAACAGAGCAACTATTACTGCTATTATAATGCTTGGATTAGCCAGAACATTTTTAATATCACTCAGATTTTGTTTGTCTGAAAGAATAAAGTCATACACACCCCGGATGACTTGAGGGTGAGTAAATCACTATCCCTGTGAACTATCCCTTTAAAGGCTATTTTTAGGGCCTGAAATTAATCGCATTTTTGAGGGCCTAAACATTCTCGAAAACACATGAAAGTGGTGAATGTTTACGTCTGATATGGGTTTCAGAATTAGGTGTAGCAAAATGGCTCGATAGCGCCACCTATAAAATTTTAATTAAGTGCCAGTTGCGCTATGTTTCATGTATAAGTATGAAGTTTGGTATGCACATGTAACAGCCCGACAGAGGTGGGTAGAGTAGCCAAAATCTGTACTCAAGTAAAAGTACAAGTACTTACTGAAATATTTACTCAAGTAAAAGTAAAAGTAACAATCGTAATATTTACTTGAGTAACAGTAAAAAAGTATTCGATGAGAAAACTACTCAAGTAGTTAGTTACTAGTTACTTTCGATCTGATTGATAAGCGAAAACCCTGAATTTCAGGCTACTTGGAGAGCTTTCACACACCTCTCTGTAACACTTTACAATAAGGTTGTATTAGTTAACATTAGTTAATGTATTAGTTAACATGAACTAACCATGAACAACACCTCTGTTCAGCATTAGTTAATCTTTGTCAACGTTAGTTCATAAAAATCCAGCTGTTCATGGTTTATTCATGTTAGTTCACAGTGCATTGACTAATGTTAACAATATTTTAATAATGCATTAGTAAATGTTTAAATTAACATAAAGATAAATAAGTGCAGTTCATTATTAGTTCATGTTAACTAATGTAAGCTAATGAACCATATATATATATATATATATATATATATATATATATATATATATATATATATATATATATATATATATATATATATATATATATATATATATATATATATATATATATATATAAACACACACACATACATAATACATACATATATACATATATATACACACATATATATATATATATATATATATATATATATATATATATATATATATATATATACATATATATATATACATATATATACATATACACACACATATATATATATATATGTGTGTGTGTGTGTGTGTGTGTGTGTGTGATTAATAGTTAAACAGTGTAAATTAATGGTGTGCTGGGCTACCTAGAGCTCTTCTTAAAACATACTTTGTTCTTATATTTTTACAAGTATATAGGCTATTCTTTAGGTAGGAATAAAATACAATACCGTTTTTATTTGTATGTATTTTCTACACTTCAGACAGGTGTCTGTCCGGATTTGTGTATAAATGCAAGACGTCACATTAGGCTATTCAATTTGTTTCGTTTTGTGAAGAAAAGGATATGTAAATGTGAAGATGTGAACGTTTGTTCGTGGACGTGTGTTGTTTGGAGGATTCAAACGATTCATTGCTTGCACAAGAGCGCATATGAGGAAAACACTCGGACAGTGTGTGAAATAGTATTATAATAAGGGGAAATTTCCCATAGTTACCAAAATGACCGTTAATAGTGTTCAAATATAGGCATCATTGTGACACTTACCGCTCTTTTCAGGGTGGAATTATTGTATGCTGAGAGATGTCAGTTCGTTTTGGTGCACACAACATGCATCGCATTATGAAACTATTATTTTTGACATCTTGGAGTGAAAACATAGACTGAACTTGAGGCCACGGGCAATCTGCCTCCCGTAGCTCACACACATCTTCCGACTAAACGCGCGCTAATAAGCGGGTGATGCGTAGCAACCTCTCGCGAAGCAGCCTCTCCAAAGTTTCGCGAGACTTGCGAAAGTCATATTCACTTATTTTAATATATATAATATAATTATTACCATTTGACAGTAACGGAGGAACGCCACCGAATGTAACTAAGTAAAAGTACAGTTTTTTCACAAGAAATTTACTTGAGTAAGAGTAAAAGTACCCATCTTTAAATCTACTCTAAAAGTACAAGTTACCCAAAAAATTTACTCAAGTAAATGTAACGAAGTAAATGTAATTCGTTACTACCCACCTCTGCAGCCCGACACCTACAAAAAAGTCCCTGGGAGTAAAATCTGAAATCCAACAGGAAGTGAGATATTTAGAATTTTCTCTGTAAAATTTTAGCATTTTCTGCATTTTCCAGACGTTGTACTTTCACAAACTTTTATAATATCGACATTATATTTGGTCAGTCTAATCTTAACCCTCAGAGCCCGACGGCATCGCCCACGACGTCACACAGCACCTCCGATAAATATCTATATTATTTCATGAAACTTTTATCGATTTTCTTACCGTTTTTTCCAGCAGAAAGCTAACGAGCTAGCCATCACGGGGGTGTCTTTGGTGTCTTTGTAGCCTTTACAGAAGGTTTTCTATCCAGCCTGGAACATGTGCATCTTTTTGGAGTTGTTCAGCAATAAATCAAAACGCTTACATCCAAGATTTATCCACTTGATGTCCATAATTTATAAATTTTCCGTCATTTTTGCTACTAGCGCGATGCTAGCTGCCATTTTGGATGAGGGTTTGACCAATGACAGGCTGATCCGTCATCCACGTTGGTGTGCGTCATTACGCATGAACCACAGCTCTGTTATTGTGGAGAGAGAGACGCACGGCTAGTGTTGAGGAGAGAGAGAGAGAGACGCGCTGCAGTTTTTAGTAGTTTTGTGGAGAAAGTTTGAGGAAAAAGTTTGAGGAGAAGTTCCTGATAGGAACTGTTTTGAGGCTTGGCACCAGTAAATATCCAAAATCCAAAGAGGCCAAAAGCGCCTGGACTTTTTTTGGAAAAATGTAAATAGTTTTGGTTCTGTATAAGTTATCACGTTTATTCCTGAGTTCCAGGACTCTAAAGACTTGAACAAACTGTTTTCCAGAGGAAATATGCTTAGCTTTTATTTATTTGTGTGTGTTTTCAATAAATATTTGAGTGATTCAATTTCCGTTTTATGTTTTCATTTGTCTTTATGGTCCCATAACTTATTTTACATTCAGGTGACATCAATGCAACACAAATATACTGACAGAGCAACTTGTCTAGAAAAAAAAGAGGTGTGTCAATTGTCTGTGCACAACAGGGTTGATGTTTTACAAGCTTTTTTAGTAAATAACACCAGGCGGAAAATTAATTGTAAAAATACCCTTAGGTCTTAAAGGGTTAAGGCCTTGGCGATGTTAAATTGTGAAGATCTTGAGTTTTCGCTGAAGGGCGTGTCCGTGGAGGCCTTACAAAGTTCAATGTTTCGCCGCAGCTTTAATTGTTATTATGATTCTGAACTGAAACGAGTCGCCAGTAATTCCAGTCTCACTTCCTGCTGAATCTATGTATAACTAATTTGCATAATGTCACCCCATTGGTTGCTCAGGGTCTCTTAGCCCCGCCCTCACTCACTGTAGTCGTCTCTGAGACTGGAATAGTTTGGTTGGTGTTGTTCATGTGGAGAAGACGCTGTTTTCTGCTGAGATTGTGACGGTCAAACCCACACCATCGTTACTGTTCCTGAGATTCAGATATAATAATGAGCGTTTGCTTTCTGACCAATCACAGCAGACTGGGCCGTCTGACCAATCAGAGCAGAGCAGCTCTCAGAGAGGCGGGGTTTAGAGAGAAGAACCGTTCTACTCTCAAAATATTGGCCATTCCTGAGGTCAAGTCACCTTCATTTATACAGTGCTTTTGCAACACAGATTGCTTCAAAGCAGCCTTACACCAATGATAGGAAATTTATTTTGTTTATGAAGAAAAGTTTTGATTAATTTCTGTTGTAAAAGCTGATTAGTTATTTAATGTGGTGCCATTTAAACAACATTATCCTCAATTAAAACAGAAAACCCCCAATGCGTTCCGGATCCCATCCGCATGGCAACAGCGTTTGGTGGTCGGGAATGCAAACCATGAAATAGTTTCGAAACTTGCCCTCGAAACCCAAAATAAAAAGGTGATTCCATGAAAACGGTGACCGCATGTACGCAAGCATTACGTTTCACACGTTTGGATACGTATGTGTGCATATGTGTTTTTATCTGTATAGAGGGGACGATTCCTATATAATATTACCCGACAGAGCTAATTATGCTATTTTGGTGTTTCCATGGTTTCTACAAAATAAAACCAGAGGGTAACGTGGGTATTGTGTCATTTGATAGGTCCGTGGATTTCTGTGGATTTTAACATTTTTGGGAATATTTGGGATAATGTAAGTCCGGGGTCTCCAAACTCCTCCTGGAGTGCCGCTGTCCTGCAGAGTTTAGCTCCAACCCCAATTAAACACACCTGAACCTGTGTGTTTAATTCAGTGTCTAACTAGAGCCGTGGAAGCATAGATATACATAATAAAGGCTAGATGTCTTACGGCGGAGTCTCTGACGTCCTCACCGGCGGCCATCTTGTCACAGGCCAGCTTTCTGGCGGGCTCCTGATGTAAGGCGAGTGATCTGAACACAAATACTCTTATCTCGCTGAAATCTGGACGGATTTACAAACGGTTTGGTTTCTTACAAACGTTATTAACGTGGCTATAATTCGGGATGCTTGAACAAATTATGAATAATTATTCATAAGTATGCAGAAACAAACCAAACAGTTTGAAAATCGGTAGAAAATTGAGCAAGTTATGTTTATCTAAAAAGTACATGCACCATTAAAACACAATGAGTGAGCGAGCTGACTGTGACAAGATGGCCGCCAGGTGCGGACGCCGACCTCCATTGGCCAGCAGCGCGGACGAGACATCTAGCCTTTATTATGTATATCTATGCGTGGAAGACCTTGATTGGCTGGTTCAGGTGTGTTTATTTGGGGTTGGAGCTAAACTCTGCAGGACAGCGGCCCTCCAGGATTGAGTTTGGAGACCCCTGATGTAAGTACACAAGTCAACAAAATATATGACACTGTTCTAGTGTTTTTTTATATTTTAATGCAAAATTCTTACATTTTGTGCCTTCAATATTTTGTATTTTATGGTACTGAATTATATTTAGTAGTTATGATCCATTTATTTCATTTATGTCCATCTTAAACGGTCATAAATCTTGAATACTGTAGAGCACAGACTGAAGTTTTGATCTCTTTTTAAAGATGAAACGTGGCAGATTATTGCTGAAGAGAAAAACGTTTTAAAAAAGTTTTACTTTTACGTTTATTATGAAAAATACACAAAAATGTTAAAATGTATATTTTCAAAAACACATTTTACTCAAAATCAAAGCAAAGTTGTGTTTCAAATCTGAGGTTGATATCTCAGAAAATGAGCTTTCAGTCAGATTGTGTATGCAGTACCAAACGCCTCCACTAGATGAGATTCATCTCTCATTCATTTCCAATGCGTGAATAACACAAGTGTGACTGTTTCTTTCAGGACCATTTAACTGTGTGTGTGTGTGTGTGTGTGTGTGTGTGTGTGTGTGTGTGTGTGTGTGTGTGTGTGTGTGTGTGTGTGTGTGTGTGTGTGTGTGTGTGTGTGTGTGTGTGTGTGTGTGTGTGTGTGTGTGTGTGTGTGTGTGTGTGTGTGTGTGTGTGTGTGTTTACACATCAAGTGCCAAAACCATTACCAAATTTCATGCCATTCCGATGAAGTAAAAAAAAAAAACACGTACATTTTTTGGTAAAAAATTACAAAAGCAACGGCATAACCCAGTCAAACCCTCATCCTTAACACTTTAGGATATGGGATATAGAACGCCAATACAATCCTTCTGAAGGTCACATGCATTTCACAAGGTTTATTTCCCCGTTCTAAAGTAAAGCCTTCAAACGGTCTCAGTGGAAGCTCATAATCTGGACACTCAAAGCTAGTGTGATTATGTTCAGTGTGATTGTGTTATATTTGCACGATGAAAGTTAAAGCACAGGGCGTTTAGTAAGAGGGTGCGGGACGTCTTCCCGTCAGTCTCCTGGAGTTTGGGCTCCAGCAGAGACTGACAGAGCCAGACGTGATCCGGATGGATTCTCTCAGATCCACCGCTGCGGAGCGAGATAAAGCACCGATAACAGCCCCAAATGATGAGCTATTCTGACACACACCATTTAACACGGAGAGCGTTTGCCCTTGAGGGAAGGGACTTCCTGCTTTGCCAAGTGGAAGCTGATTGGTTTTCAGGAGGCATATAAGTAATATTCGAACAATAAATAAACAAATGCGTTTATATAGAAATATAGAATTGTATGAATGTGACTGACGTGGCTCGTGGTTGTGATGAGTCGAATGAGTGAGTCTGACCGCTTGTAAACTCCACATTTCTCCAGGTTTTAAAATAATTTATAATATGTGTCAGTCTGTCTCTGAAGAGTCCGTTTGACAGTTGTGTGTGTGTGTGTGTGTGTGTGTGTGTGTGTGTGTGTGTGTGTGTGTGTGTGTGTGTGATATGGGCATGTCTAGAGCTGCCTGTCGTCCTGTTTGACAGCACTCAACGCCCTAGATTAACCACACAATACAGAGCCAGAAACTGTGTGTGTGTGTGTGTGTGTGTGTGTGTGTGTGTGTGTGTGTGTGTGTGTGTACTGCAGGACTTTCTGTGAGATCCCTAAATGCGTAGGTGACACTGTAGCTCAACACCAGAGTCAGGAGTGAACCATTAAATGTACAGGTCTTACATATATAAAGTACAGGCTTCACTGTTAGGAAAAAGTAAAACATAATAAAGAAATAAAGATTTAAAATAAAGAAATTAATATATAATGTATTATATATATATATATATATATATATATATATATATAAATATTTATATATAAAATGTAAATAATAAATATATAAATAATATATATATAATGTAAATAATAAATATATAAATAATATATATATGTATAAGTATAGTATATGTATATAATACAAATAAACACAATTTAAATAAAATATAAAATATTATTTTATAATAAATGAATATATAAAATATATATAAATATATGATGAACATAAAATATAAAATAAATGTATTTGTAAAATAAAGATTTAAAAAAAAGAAAAGAAAACTAATTTATATAGGAAATATAACAAACAAAAATCCTTAAAATAAATAAATATATCATATAAATATAATATATATAAATTATAATAAAAATAAATACAAATAATAAAATATAATCAAACATATAAAACATCTATCAAATATAATAAATATAAAATACATTTATTATTTTATAATAATAATAATAATAATAATCATTTGTAAAATTAATAAATATTAACATTTATTAAAATATCAGGTTCTAGGATTAGCCTCTACTGAATCCTGGGAAATGGCCTCATGTGTTCATCCCAGATCTGAAGTGAGCAGTGAACACGTTTAGTGCACTGATGAGTGTGCATGTGTTCATCCCGGATCTGAAGTGAGCAGTGAACACGTTTAGTGCACTGATGAGTGTGCATGTGTTCATCCCGGATCTGAAGCGAGCAGTGAACACGTTTAGTGCACTGATGAGTGTGCATGTGTTCATCCCGGATCTGAAGTGAGCAGTGAACACGTTTAGTGCACTGATGAGTGTGCATGTGTTCATCCCGGATCTGAAGCGAGCAGTGAACACGTTTAGTGCACTGATGAGTGTGCATGTGTTCATCCCGGATCTGAAGTGAGCAGTGAACACGTTTAGTGCACTGATGAGTGTGCATGTGTTCATCCCAGATCTGAAGCGAGCAGTGAACACGTTTAGTGCACTGATGAGTGTGCATGTGTTCATCCCGGATCTGAAGCGAGCAGTGAACACGTTTAGTGCACTGATGAGTGTGCATGTGTTCATCCCAGATCTGAAGCGAGCAGTGAACACGTTTAGTGCACTGATGAGTGTGCATGTGTTCATCCCGGATCTGAAGTGAGCAGTGAACACGTTTAGTGCACTGATGAGTGTGCATGTGTTCATCCCAGATCTGAAGCGAGCAGTGAACACGTTTAGTGCCCTGATGAGTCTGCATGTGTTCATCCCGGATCTGAAGTGAGCAGTGAACACGTTTAGTGCCCTGATGAGTGTGCATGTGTTCATCCCAGATCTGAAGCGAGCAGTGAACACGTTTAGTGCCCTGATGAGTCTGCATGTGTTCATCCCGGATCTGAAGCGAGCAGTGAACACGTTTAGTGCCCTGATGAGTGTGCATGTGTTCATCCCAGATCTGAAGCGAGCAGTGAACACGTTTAGTGCACTGATGAGTGTGCATGTGTTCATCCCGGATCTGAAGTGAGCAGTGAACACGTTTAGTGCACTGATGAGTCTGCATGTGTTCATCCCGGATCTGAAGTGAGCAGTGAACACGTTTAGTGCACTGATGAGTGTGCATGTGTTCATCCCGGATCTGAAGTGAGCAGTGAACACGTTTAGTGCCCTGATGAGTGTGCATGTGTTCATCCCGGATCTGAAGTGAGCAGTGAACACGTTTAGTGCCCTGATGAGTGTGCATGTGTTCATCCCGGATCTGAAGCGAGCAGTGAACACGTTTAGTGCACTGATGAGTGTGCATGTGTTCATCCCGGATCTGAAGCGAGCAGTGAACACGTTTAGTGCACTGATGAGTGTGCATGTGTTCATCCCAGATCTGAAGCGAGCAGTGAACACGTTTAGTGCACTGATGAGTGTGCATGTGTTCATCCCGGATCTGAAGTGAGCAGTGAACACGTTTAGTGCCCTGATGAGTGTGCATGTGTTCATCCCAGATCTGAAGCGAGCAGTGAACACGTTTAGTGCACTGATGAGTGTGCATGTGTTCATCCCGGATCTGAAGTGAGCAGTGAACACGTTTAGTGCACTGATGAGTCTGCATGTGTTCATCCCAGATCTGAAGTGAGCAGTGAACACGTTTAGTGCACTGATGAGTGTGCATGTGTTCATCCCGGATCTGAAGCGAGCAGTGAACACGTTTAGTGCACTGATGAGTCTGCATGTGTTCATCCCGGATCTGAAGCGAGCAGTGAACACGTTTAGTGCACTGATGAGTGTGCATGTGTTCATCCCGGATCTGAAGCGAGCAGTGAACACGTTTAGTGCACTGATGAGTGTGCATGTGTTCATCCCAGATCTGAAGTGAGCAGTGAACACGTTTAGTGCACTGATGAGTGTGCATGTGTTCATCCCGGATCTGAAGCGAGCAGTGAACACGTTTAGTGCACTGATGAGTGTGCATGTGTTCATCCCGGATCTGAAGTGAGCAGTGAACACGTTTAGCGCACTGATGAGTGTGCATGTGTTCATCCCGGATCTGAAGCGAGCAGTGAACACGTTTAGCGCACTGATGAGTGTGCATGTGTTCATCCCGGATCTGAAGCGAGCAGTGAACACGTTTAGCGCACTGATGAGTGTGCATGTGTTCATCCCGGATCTGAAGCGAGCAGTGAACACATTTAGCGCACTGATGAGTGTGCATGTGTTCATCCCGGATCTGAAGCGAGCAGTGAACACGTTTAGTGCACTGATGAGTGTGCATGTGTTCATCCCGGATCTGAAGTGAGCAGTGAACACGTTTAGTGCACTGATGAGTGTGCATGTGTTCATCCCGGATCTGAAGCGAGCAGTGAACACATTTAGCGCACTGATGAGTGTGCATGTGTTCATCCCGGATCTGAAGCGAGCAGTGAACACGTTTAGTGCACTGATGAGTGTGCATGTGTTCATCCCGGATCTGAAGCGAGCAGTGAACACGTTTAGTGCACTGATGAGTGTGCATGTGTTCATCCCGGATCTGAAGCGAGCAGTGAACACGTTTAGTGCCCTGATGAGTGTGCATGTGTTCATCCCAGATCTGAAGTGAGCAGTGAACATGTTTAGTGCACTGATGAGTGTGCATGTGTTCATCCCGGATCTGAAGCGAGCAGTGAACACGTTTAGTGCACTGATGAGTGTGCATGTGTTCATCCCGGATCTGAAGTGAGCAGTGAACACGTTTAGTGCACTGATGAGTGTGCATGTGTTCATCCCGGATCTGAAGCGAGCAGTGAACACGTTTAGTGCACTGATGAGTGTGCATGTGTTGAGGCGCAGGCATAAAGTCTTCATGCATGAAGAGTAAATTAGCATGTTTCGCTCGGCGCGCCAATAAGCAAATGCCTGTGTGTGTGTGTGTGTGTGTGTGTGTATGTAAAAGAGTTGGCCTGGATAGATGTGGAAAGAGGGTCAAGGGATTGGAGAGCGGTGAGGTAATGAGAAGTGAGAGAAAATGAGAGGAAAAAAGAGAGCGCACAAAAGACGAGAGAGGAAGACGGACGGCCACACAAACCACACTCTCTCCAGGGGTGCAGTTACACAGCCCCTGAATTACAGCGGGTGTAGCGTTTCTCATCGAGCCCTCATCACACACACACACACACACCAGGTCACGCAGCGGAAGAGACGCCTTATGAAGTTCATTAAAGGACAACTCCGGTGAAAAATGAACCTAGGGGTAATTAACACATGGTTACCGAATGGATCGTTCTCTGGGATTCGTTTTCATGAAAACCGAATGTAAAGAGTTTTATCTCTAAAAACAGATTAGCTTATAACGCTAGTATATGAGGCATAGAATAAGTCAAATGAAATCGCTATTTAACACCACTAACAAGCCTCAAAATAGCCTCACACTAACACAGGAGCATAATGAGGGTCCCTACACGCAAACCCAAGCATTGAGAACTGTGTAATTGTACAAACAGTTTAATAAGAAGATACTTTATAAAGACAGAACATTACGCGTATACAGACAGCAGCCATCTTGGAAAACGCTGTGCTAAGTGATGAACTGTAACTTGGAATCTCATGGTCCGTTGTTTCTGGAAGAAAGCACTGAACGCAACAGAGAAAATAAATAAATACAAATATTTTAAAAAAAAACTGAATCCAACAGAGACTAGTGCTTCCAAAGGATACACACTAAAGAGATAGCGGATTATTCAACCGTGGCTCGACTTGTTTTCTCGACTCGAGACTGTTTTCCAAGATGGCTCCTGTCTGTATATGCGTAATGTACTGTCTTTATAAAGTATCTTCTTATTAACGAGATGTTTTGTAGTAATAACGAGATGTTTTGTAGTAATAATGAGATGTTTTGTCGCAATAACGAGATGTTTTGTTGTAATAACGAGGTGTGATGTCGTAATAACGAGATGTTTTGTCATAATAATATGTTTTGTCGTAATAACGAGATGTGATGTCGTAATAACGAGATGTTTTGTCGTAATAACGAGATGTTTTGTTGTAATGATGTTTTGTCGTAATAACGAGATATGATGTCGTAATAACGAGATGTTTTGTCGTAATAACGAGATGTTTTGTCGTAATAACGAGATGTTTTGTCGTAATGATGTTTTGTCGTAATAACGAGATGTTTTGTAGTAATAATGAGATGTTTTGTTGTAATAACAAGATGTTTTGTAGTAATAACGAGATGTTTTGTCATAATAACGAGATGTTTTGTAGTAATAACGAGATGTTTTGTCGTAATAATGATAGGTTTTGTCGTAATAACAAGATGGGATGTCGTAATAGCGAGATGTTTTGTCGTAATAACAAGATGTTTTGTCGTAATAATGATAGGTTTTGTCGTAATAACAAGATGGGATGTCGTAATAACAAGATGTTTTGTTGTAATAACGAGATGTTTTGTAGTAATAACAAGATGTTTTGTCGTAATAATGATAGGTTTTGTCGTAATAACAAGATGGGATGTCGTAATAACAAGATGTTTTGTTGTAATAACGAGATGTTTTGTAGTAATAACAAGATGTTTTGTCGTAATAACTAAATGTTTTGTAGTAATAACGAGATGTTTTGTCGTAATAACGAGATGTTTTGTCGTAATAATGGTAGGTTTTGTTGTAATAACAAGATGGGATGTCTTAATGACGAGATGTTTTGTCGTAATAACAAGATGGGATGTCTTAATAACGAGATGTTTTGTCGTAATAACAAGATGGGATGTCTTAATGACGAGATGTTTTGTCGTAATAACAAGATGTTTTGTCGTAATAACGAGATGTTTTGTCGTAATAACGATATGTTTTGTCGTAATAACAAGATGGGATGTCTTAATGACGAGATGTTTTGTCATAATAACAAGATTTTTTGTCGTAATAATGAGATGTTTTGTCGTAATAACGATATGTTTTGTCGTAATAACAAGATGGGATGTCTTAATGACGAGATGTTTTGTCGTAATAACAAGATGTTTTGTTGTAATAACAAGATGTTTTGTCGTAATAACAAGATGGGATGTCTTAATGACGAGATGTTTTGTCATAATAACAAGATGTTTTGTCGTAATAATGAGATGTTTTGTCGTAATAACGATATGTTTTGTCGTAATAACAAGATGGGATGTCGTAATAACGAGATGTTTTGTCGTAATAACGAGATGTTTTGTAGCAATAACGAGATGTTTTGTAGTAATAACGAGATGTTTTGTCGTAATAACGAGATGTTTTGTAGCAATAATGATATGTTTTGTCGTAATAACAAGATGGGATGTCGTAATAACAAGATGTTTTGTAGTAATAACGAGATGTTTTGTCGTAATAATTATATGTTTTGTCGTAATAACAAGATTTTTTGTAGTAATAATGAGATCCTCTTCAGGGGTGCAGTTACACAGCCCCCGAATTACAGCGGGTGTAGCGTTTCTCATCGAGCCCTCATCACACACACACACACACACACGCCTTATGAAGTTCATCGCAGTCGTGATCATTTACACCTGAGTTTGTAATCTCAGATGTGAGAAGGCAGAACATAATTCTTCTGTTCTCCTTGAGAATGGAGAATAATGACCTCTTCTGTTCCAGCGAAGCACATGGTAGCAGTGTAGTCATGGAGACCTTGTTAGCTGTCGAGAAAGGTGCCGCATTTTACTATCTCACACACACACACACACACACACACACACACACACACACACACGCGCTAATGCCTTCCCAGAAGTCTCCAGTGGTATTGAAGAGAGTATACTCAGTATTGCAGTATAATCCTCCGTCTGTGTGTGTCCCAAAACTGTCCCGAAACAGCCTGCCCTATTTTTCTTCCCACAAACTCCTTCTCATTTACATTCCCAGTACAATGCAAGTTTCCCCCCCACAACCCCCTCCGAGCCCTGAGAAGTGAATGAATGTAGGCCATGCGGTTGCAGCGAGTTCGTTCCTGGTTTCCTCGCTGTCCCCGGTTCAGTGGGATGCTCCGTGTGGCTTCAGGTTAATCTGTGGAAGTAGCAGATGCTGGAGATCATTAACCCCAGAGAACCTCCTCAGTGCTATTTCTGAGTTCGGCACCTTAGCTGTGAAATAAGAGACAGACCCAGTTCTCCGAGTCCAACCTCCTCAAACCCTCACAAAGGGAAATGTGTCATCAGATCCTCGTATGAGAATGACTGAAGGGTCATGTGACACTGAAGACTGGAGTAATGATGCTTTGATCACAGGAATAAACGACACTTTACTCTATTACACTGATTTCCTGGAGTTATGGTCTGGTATTATTTAATAATCTGACACCATGCAGAAAACTCCAAGGCGTGTTGTTTATTATAATGGGATTGGTTTTATTCTGAGATAATATATAATTCAACTGATCTCAGGCGTGAAACGTAGCATATTCCGGATATTTTATAATGTCTTCAAACATGGCTCATAAAATCATATTATATATTACAAATATCACAATATTTCTGTACTAATGCCCAACATTTATGCGTTATGAATAATCATAGTGCTTTGTTCATGTTCATCCATTTAAAATAAATTATATATATAAAGTGTTTTATATGAATGAAGGAATATTTTATGTGAATTTTATTCCCAATAAAATATATATGAAATTCACATAAAAAATTAATTCATTCATATAAAACTCTTTATATAAATATATATATTTTAAATGTAATTTATAAATATACTTCATTTAAATAATACTGAGAAATTATAATAAAAAAGTATAAAATAAATATAAAACTATTTGTTTATTTTTTTTTATATTATATATTTTTTTTTAATAATAAAAAAGATTCATTTAAAAATAATAACATATTTATTTATAAAATAAACTTAATTTATAGAATACTGAAATAGATAACAAATATTAAAAAATTATATATTTATTCTTAAAAATTAATAAAAACATTTTACACATTTACTTATAACATAATTTGTA
This sequence comes from Gobio gobio, assembly GCF_949357685.1. Taxonomy (NCBI): domain Eukaryota; kingdom Metazoa; phylum Chordata; class Actinopteri; order Cypriniformes; family Gobionidae; genus Gobio; species Gobio gobio. The sequence goes on from NC_137104.1 coordinate 2,732,438, forward strand.
AAATACTCAGAAATTATAAGAAATTTTTTTTTTATTTATTTTTAAAAATATTATCAATATATTCATTTTTAAATAATAAAATATTTTACACATTTATTTAACAAATACTTAATTTATAGAATACTTAGAAATACTCAGAAAAAAATATAAATATAAAATATGTATTTCTTTAAAAAAAACTATTATATATTAATAAAAAATATATATATATATATATATATATATATATTACACATTTATTTAACATATAATTTGTGTGTATTCTATAAATTAGGTATAAGACAAAAAGTATAAATACAAAATATTCATTTAAAAATAATAACATATTTATTACTCAGAAATGATAAGAAAAAAGTATCAAATAAATAACAAATATTAAAACAATTAAATATTATTCTTAAAAATTAATAAAAAAATTTACACATTTATTTATAACAATTTACAGAATACACAGAAATTATATGAAAAAAGTATAAAATACATTATTTATTTATTAAAAAACAATTATATATTTATTGAAAAAAAATACATTAAAAGATGACATGAAATATGTTCATGTGATCATTTTGCTATTTAGTAAAGTGACTACATGTCACGTCATATGAAATATTATAGGGTTGAATTTTCTCTCAAACTACCATTCAGGCTACAATCCTCCCTGTCAGAGCGTAACACACACTTTACCCTGCCAGAGCGTAACACACACTTTACCCTGCCAGAGCGTAACACACACTAACACACACTTTACCCTGCCAGAGCGTAACACACACTAACACACACTTTACCCTGCCAGAGCGTAACACACACTAACACACACTTTACCCTGCCAGAGCGTAACACACACTTTACCCTGCCAGAGCGTAACACACACTAACACACACTTTACCCTGCCAGAGCGTAACACACACTAACACACACTTTACCCTGCCAGAGCGTAACACACACTAACACACACTTTACCCTGCCAGAGCGTAACACACACTAACACACACTTTACCCTGCCAGAGCGTAACACACACTGACACACACTTTACCCTGCCAGAGCGTAACACACACTAACACACACTTTACCCTGCCAGAGCGTAACACACACTAACACACACTTTACCCTGCCAGAGCGTAACACACACTAACACACACTTTACCCTGCCAGAGCGTAACACACACTAACACACACTTTACCCTGCCAGAGCGTAACACACACTAACACACACTTTACCCTGCCAGAGCGTAACACACACTAACACACACTTTACCCTGCCAGAGCGTAACACACACTTTACCCTGCCAGAGCGTAACACACACTTTACCCTGCCAGAGCGTAACACACACTTTACCCAGCCAGAGCGTAACACACACTTTACCCTGCCAGAGCGTAACACACACTTTACCCAGCCAGAGCGTAACACACACTTTACCCTGCCAGAGCGTAACACACACTTTACCCAGCCAGAGCGTAACACACACTTTACCCTGCCAGAGCGTAACACACACTTTACCCTGCCAGAGCGTAACACACACTTTACCCTGCCAGAGCGTAACACACACTTTACCCAGCCAGAGCGTAACACACACTTTACCCTGCCAGAGCGTAACACACACTTTACCCTGCCAGAGCGTAACACAAACTTTACCCAGCCAGAGCGTAACACACACTTTACCCTGCCAGAGCGTAACACACACTTTACCCTGCCAGAGCGTAACACACACTTTACCCAGCCAGAGCGTAACACACACTTTACCCAGCCAGAGCGTAACACACACTTTACCCTGCCAGAGCGTAACACACACTTTACCCAGCCAGAGCGTAACACACACTTTACCCTGCCAGAGCGTAACACACACTTTACCCTGCCAGAGCGTAACACACACTTTACCCTGCTTAGACCTCCAGGATGTAAACCACCATGTTTATTCCAGAAGAAATAAAGGTTTGCGCAGGACCACCTCAAACCTGTATCGCTAACACATGAGGAATAAATGAACACATTCATCCACAAACCGAGAGAGGCGAGCCAGGCGTTTATTCTGCGTCTGCCCCTTTAAGACCCGCACTGGATTCATACACATTCATACACAGGCCCTGCATTAGTCCTCCTCCCTTTCTTTCACATATTTCTTCCATCTCTCCACCCAAAATCTGTTCAACTCCATTGGGCGTTACAAAACTATTTGGAAATGTCCAAAAAATACGTTGTGGTTTGACTCACAGAACAGCTGACACAACCATAGATATACATAATCAAGGCTAGATGTCTTAACATCCTCATCACCGGCGGCCATCTTGTCTCAGGCCAGCTTTCTGGCGGGCTCCTGATGTAAGGCGAGTGATCTGAACACAAATACTCTTATCTCGCTGAAATCTGGACGGATTTACAAATGGTTTGGTTTCACAAACGTTATTAACGTGGCTATAATTCTGGATGCTTGAACAAATTATGAATATTTTTTCATAAGTATGCAGTGTCATAACTATATCTCTGACGTTTATAACAAACCAAACAGTTTGAAAATCGGTAGAAAATTGAGCAAGTTATGGTTATTTATAAAGTACACGCACCATTAAAACACAATGTTACGAGTGAGCGAGCTGACTGTGACAAGATGGCCGCCAGGTGCAGACTGTGACAAGATGGCCGCCAGGTGCGGATGCGGACGAGACATCTAGCCTTTATTGTGTATATCTATGGCCACAACTACTTGACATAGGACTGTCCTTTTAACCATAATGTTATGTTTTATTTACAGTCCTCTAAGAATAATTCAAATTGAAGCTTTTTGTGTCACAACTCTTTTTGTGAAAACTCGCTCATTAAAAAAATCTAAGCCCCGCCTTAAAACGTCACTGACCAATCCTGCCTTAGCAACGGTTTCCATGTGCACTCTCTCACTCAAGCTTTTGCTCTTTTCTAATGCAAGTGATTCTGCATGTTTCACGCTATTACATTTTAAATTGAACTAAAGTGAGTTTTATAAGCTTCCCTAGCAAGTTTAATCATGTTATTAGCATGTTTGAATGCATTGTCAACATGCATTAGCATGTTTGCTAGCATGCCTTTCCAATTGCTAACATGTTTTAAGACATTACTAATATGTTTTAACATCTTGCTAGCATGTTTTCACATTGTTGCCAACATGAATAAGCACATTGCTAGCACGTTTTTACATCTCTAGCAGGATTTAACATGCTTTTACCATGTTTTAGCACATTGTTAGCATGAATTTGCACACTGCTAGTTTGATTTAGCATTTTGCTAACATGTTTTAACACATTACTAGCATGACTTAACACTGTTAACATGATTTATCATATTGCTATGTTTATACAATGTTACCATGTTTTAGCACATTGTTAGCATGCATTTGCACACTGCTAGTATGATTTAACATGTTGCTTGCCAGTTTTAACATTTACTAGCATGACTTAGCATGTTGATAGCGTGATTTAACATTTTGTTGCTAACATGTTTTACCACAGTATGACTTAGCACATTGCTAGTATGATTTTTCATGTTGTTAACATGTTTTAACACATTACTAGCATGATTTAACATTTTGCTAGCATGATTTAGCTTGTTGCAACACATTAGTAGCATGACAGCACATTTTTAACGTTTTTTAACATTTTACTAGCATTATGTAACACATAGTTAACACTATTTAACATGCTGTTAGCATGTTTTAGCACATTACTAATATGACTTTCCACATTGTTAGCATGATTTAGCTTGTTGCAACACATTAGTAGCATGACTCAGCACATTTTTAACGTTATTTAGCATTTTACTAGCATGTTGCAACACATTACTACCATGACTTAGCACGCTGCTAGCATGATTTAACATTGTGTTGCTTGCATTTTTTAGCATTTGGTTTTGCTTGTATGCTTTAACATGTTGTTAACATTTATGACTTAACACATTGTTAGCATTTTTAGCATGTTGATAGCATGTGTTCAACACATAACTAGCATGACCTAGCACATTGCATGAATGAACAATTGCTAGCAGGTTGTTAGCACGTTTTAACATGTTTAGAGATTTCTTCAAATGAATCTTTCAGTGCCACACTTCATTCCAGTCCATGCAGGAATAACATCCAATAATTTAACACATATTGGATGATCTGTAAAGCTTGTCTGAGTTAGCAACAGTAACCAAGGTGGGCGGGGCTTATTGAAAGCGTGTTCATGCTGCTCATGTTTCATGAATGAAAGATGTTGAAAACTAGCCAAACACATGTATGATGTATGACATCATCCTCAAGAGCACACCTGATACACTCCGGCGTTATTCACTCTTGACTCTGTTCATCAGAGACACACACACACACCGCAGTAACTGAAGCCGCTGCTTGTGTTTAACAGAGCCCAGGTGTCACGGACAGACTGAACGCCATCCCATCATATCCCACCTGTGAATTATGGGGTGGCACTTCCGGTTTGAGGAGTCACAGTTGCTCAGCAAGAAAAGCGTATTCGTCAGTTTGACTGAACGAGCTGTCGATTTCCCTTCATGGTTTATTCTCAGACATCGTGAGAATAACGCAACGCCTGATATTTGAACATGAGGACGTTATGAGTATATGATGTGTATGGCAGGAGCTCTTTTCTCTTTTCAGTCGCTGCTTTCTGTTCCTCGTGATGATTTTATTGTATTCCGCTTTAACAGTGAAAAACAACAACATATACTGCACATTTATGGTCTGTTCTCCCGATTTAATTTACGATATATTAACAATTCACTAGAATGCACGAAGAATCTCTCACATAGCAACCACTCAGAGTAGCTTAGCAACCCCAGAGTAGCACCCTGAGTACCCTAGCAACAGCATAGTAACACCCTAGCAACCACCTTGAGTACCCTAGCAACTGCACAGCAACCACCCAGAGTACCTTAGCAACCGCATAGTAACACCCTAGATCTATCTATCTATCTATCTATCTATCTATCTATCTATCTATCTATCTATCTATCTATCTATCTATCTATCTATCTATCTATCTATCTATCTATCTATCTATTTTTTATCTATCTATCTATCTATCTATCTATCTATCTATCTATCTATCTATCTATCTATCTATCTATCTATCTAATTTTTCCATTCATCCATCCATCTATCTATCTAATTTTTCCACCCATCCATCTGTCCAACCATCCATCCATCCATCCATCCATCCATCCATCCATCCATCCATCCATCCATCCATCCATCCACAAAAACACCCACCCATCCACCCACCGACCCATTCATCCATCCATCCATCTATCTAATTTTTCCATCCATCCATCCATCTATCTATCTAATTTGTCCACCCATCCATCCATCCATCCATCCATCCATCCATCCATCCATCCATCCATCCATCCATCCATCCATTCATCCATCCATCCATCCATCCATCCATCCATCCATCCATCCATCCATCTCATTTACCATCTATCTATCTATCTATCTATCTATCTATCTATCTATCTATCTATCTATCTATCTATCTATCTATCTATCTATCTATCTATCTATCTATCTATCTATCTATCTATCTATCTATCCATTTGTTCATCCTTCTGTCCTCCTGTCCATCCCTATCTATCTATCTATCTATCTATCTATCTATCTATCTATCTATCTATCTATCTATCTATCTATCTATCTATCTATCTATCTATCTATCTATCTATCTATCTATCTATCTATCTATCTATCTATCTATCTATCTATCTATCTATCTATCTATCTATCTATCTATCTATCTTATTTTTCCATCCATCCATCCATCCATCCATCATCCATCATCCATCTAATTTTTCCATCCATCCATCTGTTTTCTGATAGCCTGTATTGACTTCAAAACCGTCAAACTACTTTTAACTTCAAACTGTCTGGTCCATCTTTCTCAAGCCAGCGTAAAGCGCTCAGAGCCCGGACTGAAAGCAATCTCCTCAAGCTGTAGGAACAGGAGCTCATCTGACTCACCTCTCATACTCCTGGTTATCCCGGTCGCACCGCGCGTCCTTGTGCTTCTCCCAGTCCTTCCCATGGCGGCAGGTCGTGAGCGAGACGATGTCCTTGCCGTTGTGGATGTGATGCAAAGCGTTGCGAGTGTCCGACCCGATGCCCGTCAAGTAGCGTTTACCTTTAAACATCAACAAGTATTTCCGCCTGGGAGGGACGGTGTTGCGAACCAGCCAGCCCCGCTCTCCGCCCTTCTGAGGGTGTTCTTTAGAGAACAACGGGATTGAGACGTCAAATCCCGGGCGGAAGTGTTCCGTGTTCAGGCTGGCTTTGGCCAGGATTGCCTGGCCCACATTGAAGCCCAGGTCCTCTGTGTAGTTGGGCCAGGTGCCGGAATAAAGGTTGAAGATGACGTGGTTCCTCCCGTCGTTCCACAGAGGATATCCTCGGATCCGCTCATCCACGTTAGGCACAAACTGCGTCGAAAGCTGGTCCCTGTCCAGTGTGTCGATGCCCAATACGAATAGACACGCCTCTCTGGGGTCCGATGTGTAATACCGCGACTCCGCCACCGAGGTGAGGATCTTCCGATAGCTCTCCGAAACCCGTTCGCCCTTCTCCGGCGGATAGACGTAGACCCGGAAGCCGCTCTGGGCTTGACATCGGGCGAAGTCGAAGCAGGTGTCCATCCTGCAATGGCTGTCCTTGTAGATCCCGGCCCAAGCCTGACGCCGCTGCCTGGGCGAGTCCCCCGGTCCTCCGCCATTTTGTAGCTCGGCCTGGTCGGCGAAGCCCAGGAGCAGAGTCCGGTCTATCCAGTCAGGCCAG
>NC_137104.1:2744223-2769223 GCF_949357685.1 Gobio gobio
TATATTAACCATCAAAATATGAGAAAAAATATATATATGTTTTTTAAATATGATGGAAGAACAAATATATATATAGTGATGTCAGAAGGTGATATTAGTTTTTAATGACCCTACAAGTTCAAAAATATCATCAAAATATGAAAAAATATTGTATATATTTTTTTAAATATGAGGGAAGAACAAAACGCAAAAAGGCAAACTACAGCTTCTCTCTTGTTTTTGCATGTGTTCATAATTTCTCTGTATGACAAAATTTGCATGTTTCATTGTGTTATTATCACATATAAAACAAGCACAACTAATAATAGTTGTAATAATATTTGAATGAAAGTTTTAAGATGTGAATTTACCTTTAATATAGAATTAATTATATATTATAATTATATATTGCATATTAACTCTATATGTTTTGGATTATATTAATTTATACAGAACTCTAAAAAATGCTATTGGGTTGTTTTATCCCAGCAGTTGGGTTGTTTTAACCCAGTGAAAGGGCTTGTTTTAACCCAGCAATTGGGTTGTTTTAATCCAGTTAATGGGTTGTTTTAACCCAGCAATTGGGTTGTTTAACCCAGTGAATGGGTTGTTTTAACCCAGTGGTTGGGTTGTTTTAACCCAGTGAATGGGCTGTTTTAACCCAGCAGTTGGGTTGTTTTAATCCAGTTAATGGGTTGTTTTAACCCAGCAATTGGGTTGTTTAACCCAGTGAATGGGTTGTTTTAACCCAGTGGTTGGGTTGTTTTAACCCAGTGAATGGGCTGTTTTAACCCAGCAGTTGGGTTGTTTTAACCCAGTGAAAGGGCTTGTTTTAACCCAGCAGTTGGGTTGTTTTAACCCAGTGAAAGGGCTTGTTTTAACCCAGCAATTGGGTTGTTTTAATCCAGTGAATGGGTCGTTTTAACCCAGTGGTTGGGTTGTTTTAACCCAGTGAATGGGCTGTTTTAACCCAGCAATTGGGGTGTTTTAACCCAGCAATTGGGTTGTTTTAACCCAGTGAATGGGTCGTTTTAACCCAGCAATTGGGGGTTTTTTTTATCCAGTGAATGGGTCGTTTTAACCCAGTGGTTGGGTTGTTTTAACCCAGTGAATGGGTTGTTTTAACCCAGCGGTTGGGTTGTTTTAACCCAGTGAATGGGTTGTTTTAACCCAGCGGTTGGGTTGTTTTAACCCAGTGAATGGGTCATTTTAAACCAGTGAATGGGTTGTTTTAACCCAGCGGTTGGGTTGTTTTAACCCAGTGAATGGGCTGTTTTAACCCAGAAATTGGGTTGTTTTAACCCAGAGAATGGGCTGTTTTAACCCAGCAATTGGGTTGTTTTAACCCAGTGAATGGGTCATTTTAAACCAGTGAATGGGTTGTTTTAACCCAGCGGTTGGGTTGTTTTAACCCAGTGAATGGGTCATTTTAAACCAGTGAATGGGTTGTTTTAACCCAGCGGTTGGGTTGTTTTAACCCAGTGAATGGGTCATTTTAAACCAGTGAATGGGTTGTTTTAACCCAGCGGTTGGGTTGTTTTAACCCAGTGAATGGGCTGTTTTAACCCAGAAATTGGGTTGTTTTAACCCAGTGAATGGGTCGTTTTAACCCAGCGGATCCAGCAAGATCCGCCAACAGCAACAGAATAACTTCCTGCTGCACATAAAACATTAATGAAATGTCAAAATGATAACTCATATAGAAGCATAACTGCATAAAGTATCTCTAGTGTCTCCCACACAACACAACAGCACACGGCGAAACAGAGAGGGAGCGTCCGGTATAAGAGCCATCACACACACAAATAAATAGTACCTGCAAAGTTAAAGGTTTTGTCTGTATAAAGGACACGTCATTGCGGTATTTTGTCTCCATATAGTGATGTTCAAATAACTTTTTTTAAAGTAACTTTGTGTTTTTTTGCACCCGGATCACATAACCTCATGCCCAATATTCCGTCATTCCCCCGTCCCGATCAGCTGACGGTTTCCTCCTATCATTGTGTTGCTCATTCATCAGAGTTTCTCACTGCAGAAACCGGCCAGAGGCGGTGTAATGAGATCGAGATGCGATGGCATATTGCTCAATCTCCACGACAGGAAACAGCTGAATAAGTGAACACAGCCTTCCAAACTTTGAGTGATCTGTCTTCTGGACACTTCATTAGCTTTTTCAGATCAAGTGTGTTGCACTTGTGCGAAGGGAAAAACTAGTGTCTGTCCAACTGTTGGCAATGGTCAGTGAGTATGGAGAAGGACAGCGAGCAGGTGGATGCAGCCGGGTGGTTTCTCACATGATGAGTGTGTGACAGCTGTACCTTAGAGCTCATCTCCCCTGACGGCCAATAGATCAGAACTCTGCTAAAACGCCTGCTTGGAGAACACGTATATATTGCTTTTAAAGGTCAGAAGTGTGGTTTCTGCACTAAATAATGTCAAATGGGTTTCTCAAACGCTCCCCCCATCTGCCATTGGTCAAGCAAACAGTTAGCTCCGCCCCCAAACTCACGCTGTTGGCTGAATCAATCTTGCTGTGTTTCCCGAAAGCATCGTTAGCCAAATATGGTCGCAAGTTCCGTTGCGAAACATGCAACCATATTTGGCTTCGGGAAACGCATCCTGGGTTTCTCAAGTAAACTATGCAAACTGCAATTTTTCGTGAAAACAACCTAAAAAAAGTTCTGCATATAAGAAAATATTTAATTTCCACTAAAACAGGAAGACGGGTGGGGCATATCAATCAGCTCCTTCCCTTTTTAAAAAATAGCCAATGGAATTTAGTTTATTTCACAGCCACAGTTTCCTCCTAATCTCCTCCATATCTCGTTCCCTATCCCCTTATATAGAGCACTGTCTGATCATTCCCTATCCCCTATATAGAGCACTGTCTGATCATTCCCTATCCCCTATATAGAGCCCTGTCTGATCATTCCCTATTCCCTATATAGAGCACTGTCTGATCATTCCCTATTCCCTATATAGAGCACTGTCTGATCATTCCCTATCCCCTATATAGAGTACTGTCTGATCGTTCCTTATCCCCTATATAGAGCACTGTCTGATCATTCCCTATTCCCTATATAGAGCACTGTCTGATCGTTCCCTATCCCCTATATAGAGCACTGTCTGATCATTCCCTATCCCCTATATAGAGCACTGTCTGATCATTCCCTATCCCCTATATAGAGCATTGTCTGATCCTTCCCTATCCCCTATATAGAGCACTGTCTGATCATTCCCTATCCCCTATATAGAGCACTGTCTGATCATTCCCTATTCCCTATATAGAGCACTGTCTGATCATTCCCTATTCCCTATATAGAGCACTGTCTGATCGTTCCCTATCCCCTATATAGAGCACTGTCTGATCATTCCCTATCCCCTATATAGAGCACTGTCTGATCATTCCCTATCCCCTTATATAGAGCACTGTCTGATCATTCCCTATCCCCTATATAGAGCCCTGTCTGATCATTCCCTATCCCCTATATAGAGCACTGTCTGATCATTCCCTATTCCCTATATAGAGCACTGTCTGATCGTTCCCTATCCCCTATAAAGAGCACTGTCTGATCCTTCCCTATCCCCTATATAGAGCACTGTCTGATCCTTCCCTATCCCCTATATAGAGCATTGTCTGATCCTTCCCTATCCCCTATATAGAGCACTGTCTGATCATTCCCTATCCCCTATATAGAGCACTGTCTGATCGTTCCCTATCCCCTATATAGAGCACTGTCTTATCCTTCCCTATCCCCTATATAGAGCACTGTCTGATCCTTCCCTATCCCCTATATAGAGCACTGTCTGATCATTCTCTATCCCCTATATAGAGCACTGTCTGATCATTCCCTATCCCCTATATAGAGCCCTGTCTGATCATTCCCTATCCCCTATATAGAGCACTGTCTGATCATTCCCTATCCCCTATATAGAGCACTGTCTGATCGTTCCCTATCCCCTATATAGAGCACTGTCTTATCCTTCCCTATCCCCTATATAGAGCACTGTCTGATCCTTCCCTATCCCCTATATAGAGCACTGTCTGATCATTCCCTATCCCCTATATAGAGCACTGTCTGATCATCCCCTATCCCCTATATAGAGCACTGTCTGATCCTTCCCTATCCCCTATAAAGAGCACTGTCTGATCATTCCCTATCCCCTATATAGAGCACTGTCTGATCCTTCCCTATCCCCTATATAGAGCACTATCTGATCCTTCCCTATCCCCTATATAGAGCACTGTCTGATCGTTCCCTATCCCCTATATAGAGCACTGTCTGATCCTTCCCTATCCCCTATATAGAGCACTGTCTGATCCTTCCCTATCCCCTATATAGAGCACTGTCTGATCGTTCCCTATCCCCTATATAGAGCACTGTCTGATCATTCCTTATCTCCTATAGAGCACTGTCTGATCATTCCCTATTCCCTATATAGAGCACTGTCTGATCGTTCCCCATATAGAGCACTGTTTGATCCTTCCCTATCCCCTATATAGAGCACTGTCTGATCGTTCCCCTATATAGAGCACTGTTTGATCCTTCCCTATCCCCTATATAGAGCACTGTTTGATCCTTCCCTATCCCCTATATAGAGCACTGTCTGATGGTTCCCCTATATAGAGCACTGTTTGATCATTCCCTATCCCCTATATAGAGCACTGTCTGATCATCCCCTATCCCCTATATAGAGCACTGTCTGATCGTTCCCTATCCCCTATATAATTCACTGTCTGATCATTCCTCATGCCCTGTATAGAGCACTGTCTGATCATTCCCTATCCCCTATATAGAGCACTGTTTGATCCTTCCCTATCCCCTATATAGAGCACTGTTTGATCCTTCCCTATCCCCTATATAGAGCACTGTTTGATCCTTCCCTATCCCCTATATAGATCACTGTCTGATCGTTCCCCTATATAGAGCATTGTTTGATCATTCCCTATCCCCTATATAGAGCACTGTCTGATCATCCCCTATCCCCTATATAGAGCACTGTCTGATCGTTCCCTATCCCCTATATAATGCACTGTCTGATCATTCCTCATGCCCTGTATAGAGCACTGTCTGATCATTCCCTATCCCCTATATAGTGCACTGTCTGATCATTCCTTATCCCCTTTATAGAGCACTGTCTGATCGTTCTATATCCCCTATATAGAGCACTGTCTGATCGTTCCCTATCCCCTATATAGAGCACTGTCTGATAGTTCCCTATCCCCTATATGGAGCACTGTCTGATAGTTCCCTATCCCCTATATAGAGCACTGTCTTATCCTTCCCTATCCCCTATATAGAGCACTGTCTGATCCTTCCCTATCCCCTATATAGAGCACTGTCTGATCATTCCCTATCTCCTATGTAGAGCACTGTCTGATCGTTCCCTATCCCCTATATAGAGCACTGTCTGATCGTTCCCTATCTCCTATGTAGAGCACTGTCTGATCGTTCCCTATCCCCTATATAGAGCACTGTCTGATCGTTCCCTATCCTCTATATAGAGCACTGTCTGATCGTTCCCTATCCCCTATATAGAGCACTGCCTGATCGTTCCCTATCCCCTATATAGAGCACTGTCTGATAGTTCCCTATCTCCTATATAGAGCACTGTCTGATCATTCCTTATCCCCTATATAGAGCACTGTCTGATCATTCCTTATCTCCTATAGAGCACTGTCTGATCATTCCCTATCCCCTATATAGAGCACTGTCTGATTGTTCCCTATCCCCTATATAGAGCACTGTCTGATCGTTCCCTATCCCCTATATAGAGCACTGTCTGATAGTTCCCTATCCCCTATATAGAGCACTGTCTGATAGTTCCCTATCCCCTATATAGAGCACTGTCTGATTGTTCCCTATCTCCTATGTAGAGCACTGTCTGATCATTCCTTATCCCCTATTTAGAGCACTGTCTGATCATTCCCTATCCCCTATATAGAGCACTGTCTGATTGTTCCCTATCCCCTATATAGAGCACTGTCTGATCGTTCCCTATCCCCTATATAGAGCACTGTCTGATAGTTCCCTATCCCCTACATAGAGCACTGTCTGATAGTTCCCTATCCCCTATATAGAGCACTGTCTGATTGTTCCCTATCCCCTATATAGAGCACTGTCTGATCGTTCCCTATCCCCTATATAGAGCACTGTCTGATCATTCCTTATCTCCTATAGAGCACTGTTTGATCGTTCCCTATCCCCTATATAGAGCACTGTCTGATCGTTCCCTATCCCCTATATAGAGCACTGTCTGATCATCCCCTATACCCTTTATAGAGCACTGTCTGATAGTTCCCTATCCCCTATATAGAGCACTGTCTGATAGTTCCCTATCCTCTATATAGAGCACTGTCTGATCGTTCCCTATCCCCTATATAGAGCACTGTCTGATCGTTCCCTATCCTCTATATAGAGCACTGTCTGATCGTTCCCTATCCCCTATATAGAGCACTGCCTGATTGTTCCCTATCCCCTATATAGAGCACTGTCTGATCATTCCTTATCCCCTATATAGAGCACTGTCTGATCATTCCCTATCCCCTATATAGAGCACTGTCTGATCGTTCCCTATCCCCTATATAGTGCACTGTCTGATCATTCCCTATCCCCTATATAGAGCACTGTCTGATCATTCCCTATCCCCTATATAGAGCACTGTCTGATCGTTCCCTATCCCCTATATAGAGCACTGTCTGATAGTTCCCTATCCCCTACATAGAGCACTGTCTGATCATTCCTTATCCCCTATTTAGAGCACTGTCTGATCATTCCCTATCCCCTATATAGAGCACTGTCTGATCGTTCCCTATCCCCTATATAGAGCACTGTCTGATAGTTCCCTATCTCCTATGTAGAGCACTGTCTGATCATTCCTTATCCCCTATTTAGAGCACTGTCTGATCATTCCCTATCCCCTATATAGAGCACTGTCTGATTGTTCCCTATCTCCTATGTAGAGCACTGTCTGATCATTCCTTATCCCCTATATAGAGCACTGTTTGATCATTCCCTATCCCCTATATAGAGCACTGTCTGATTGTTCCCTATCCCCTATATAGAGCACTGTCTGATCATTCCCTATCCCCTATATAACAAACAATTTGAAAATGTATCCGATTTAAATTATAATTACAAAATATTATCATATTTCCACAAGAGTGCTAAACCTTAATGCCAGACGTTTTTAAAGACCAAGGAGTTGTTGTTGTCCTGGTGAAACCTCCAAACATTTGGTATCTCTGCAGAGCCCCGGATGTGCTCTTTACAGGACATCCAGACTGTGACATGTGACATGTGTGATGTCAGAGAAATTTCCTAAAATATAACGTCCACTACAGAGGACAAAAGTCTACTCGTGGGTCCCAGGAGGATATGTGTTGTAGACTTACAGTATTTGAAGAGATCATTCAGTGCTAAGACTTCTGCTCATTAACACAGTTCACGCGTTTACACGAGGAGGATGAAGGAACTGCTCACACACACACACACACACACCGGTGTTCGAGTAGCACTAGCATTAGCGTCTGATATTCAAACGCTAAACGTGTTCTTGCTACAGCAGATTTTATTTTAGCTTCAGCTGCCCTGAATTGCAACGGGTAAAAATAATGTTAGCAGCAGCAGCTGATGTTGGAGAAACACAAACGCTGCGCTGAGTTCACATTAAACCCAAACTCTATTATTACAGGAGAAATCCTGTCCCCCTGTGAAAGAGTGTCCGCTTAGGACCCCAGAGCGATTCTATTGGCTGAAAGAACTTTCAATGGGTAATCTGTTCAGAGCCTGATTACAATTCTCGTGTTGATTTTTGTTGTTTAAATTGTGGTAAAATAGTATTTAACGTCTTGCAAATCATGTTTCATATACTAGTATATAACCCAAGCTATAAGTTGTGAAATTAAGCATGTCTCGTTCTGAATGTTTTTTTAGTTAGCGTATGTTCTAGCATAGCATACAGCTACCCGATTAGCTTAGTTTATACACCGCCGTTGCACTTACTCTACATCTTAAAGCTACACTGTGTGATATTTTCCCCCATCTAGTGGTGAACTGGTATATGACCATCCAGTGAATATTAGTTTCTGTTCCTCTCAATTCCGATTTCGTTTTAACTCCTACGGTGGCCGATTTAGTCCAAGTTTAACATGACTTCCAGTTCCACCTCGTCCACATTGGACACGGTGCCATCGAGTGTTAAAACGCCAAAGGCGAAGCTTGAATTTACGGGTATGTCCCTCTTTGGCTAATGTACTTTTAAGATGGAGGGGCAACATGGCGACCGGCATTCGAACGCCTCACCCGTATGTGTTTACAATGGCATATTATAAACTTACGAGAATACATTATTACTTGAAAGAAGTAAATATACATTAATGAGCACATATATTTTTGAAAGAACTAAGTGTTTTTAGCTAAGAATAAACTAAAAAAGTTACACAGTGTAGCTTTAAGAGCCCTAGCCCCGCTTTAAAAAATCCCTTGTATTTATGTTGTGCACCTGGTTTTTTTATTTATTCTTTATTATTTACATTATAGGTACATTACTATGTTATGATTTTGTATTGGTATTATTACTTAGTTCATCAATTGAAATCATTTACAATATGTTAGGCATGTTATTGCTCCCATTATAGCAATAGCTTTTGATCACACTGCAAAAAATGCTTTTCTTACTTAGTATTTTTGTCTTGTTTTCAGTCCAAATATCTAAAAGATCTTACATTAAGAAGCATTTACTAGACAAGCAAAAGTTTCTGTCTTATTTTGGGGGAAAATAACTCAAAATGAAGGGAGTTTTTGCTTAAAATAAGCAAAATAATCTGCCAATGGGGTAAGCAAGGCAAGGCAAGTTTATTTGTATAGCACATTTCATACACAGTGGCAATTCAAAGTGCTTTACATAGAAATTAAGTTAAAATAGTCATAAGTGAAAAAATAAAATAGAAATATATATATTATAACAGTTATAATAGGAATTAAAAGGAAATAAAAAATAAAGATGAAATCCCGTATCTGGGGTGGAAGAAAATGGAGAGTCAGGTTTACTTTAAAAATATTTGTCAGGTAACTGTGTGTTTAGACAGTACCCTTACAGACAAATCTTCTTGGCCTAACTTGAGGGCAAAATAATCTTGTTTTCTGTTTGAATTAAGATTATTTTGCTTACCCCACACTGTCAGAAAAAAAGGTACATTGCTGTCACTGGGGCGGTACCCTAAGGTACAAAACAAAAAAGGTACTAATATGTACCTTTAAGGTATTAATATGTACCTTTAAGGTATTAATATGTACCTTTAAGATACTTATACGCACTCTTAAAGTACTAATATGTACCTTTAAGGTATTAATATGTACCTTTAAGATACTTATACGCACTCTTAAAGTACTAATATGTACCTTTAAGGTATTAATATGTACCTTTAAGATACTTATACGCACTCTTAAAGTACTAATATGTACCTTTAAGGTATTAATATGTACCTTTAAGATACTTATACGCACTCTTAAAGTACTAATATGTACCTTTTCACTTTTGTACCTTAGGATACCGCCCCAGTGACAGCACTGTACCTTTTTTTCTGAGAGTGCATTGGCAGATTATTTTGCTTGTTTTAAGCAAAAATATGTACCTTTTCACTTTTGTACCTTAGGATACCGCCCCAGTGACAGCACTGTACCTTTTTTTCTGAGAGTGCATTGGCAGATTATTTTGCTTGTTTTAAGCAAAAACTCCCTTAATTTTGAGTTATTTTCCCCCAAAACAAGACAAAAACTTTTGCTTGTCTAGTAAATGCTTCTTAATGTAAGATTTTTTAGATATTTGGACTGAAAACAAGACAAAAATACTAAGTACGAAAAGCATTTTTTGCAGTGCAGGCATTTAAAACAGCTACCACGTTGGGTCCTAAGCGGACACTATTTGATCTCTCGCGGGGAGGAAAGGATTCTCACGTTGAAAAGTTGGTGGTTATTAAGACGAGGGCTGCATCTTGAACACCCGCTGCTCGCCTCAAGTTTTAATTTATGGACAACAATAATTACCAGCAGGCTTGATTAATTATGTCTGAACAATATGCTCCTCGCACACATGCCACAAGCGCTCGTTCTCCTGACGGGCCGAGCTTTAAATGTCACAATGGCTGGTGTTCATTCTCACGCCCTCCTCTCTCCACCGTCCTCCGGCACAGATGAAGTCATGGAGATGTGTGTGTGTGTGACGCCATGAGTCTGTGAAAAGAGCCGGGATGATTCTCGCTCTCTCACTGCAGGGGCGGACGCTTCACTCACACACACACACACACACACACACACACACACACACACACACACACACACACACACACACACACACTCACACACTCACACACACTCACACACACTCACACACACACACTCACACACACACATCTCTCTCTGTGCTCTGATGAGCTGCTGAATCTCACGTCTCGTGTCCTGGGATCTCATTAAACACACACACAGTTAAAGCGCTGGGACGATCCGGACACACACCTGTGAGCATAACCAGCTCTACTGTCTGACACTCTGTGTGCGGTGTGTGTGTGTGTGTGTGTGTGTGTGTGTGTGTGTGTGTGTGTGTGTGTGTGTGTGTGTGTGTGTGTGTGTGTGTGTGTGTGTGTGTGTGTGTGTGTGTGTGTGTGTGTGCGGTGTGTGTGGTGTGTGCGGTGTGTGTGCGGTGTGTGTGCGGTGTGTAAGTGGCGCTCTCATGTTTGTCTTATTATTATATCTCCTAGAAACTAAATAAATAAATAATATATACAAATTACATAGACCTTCTGCTGTTAATCCATTCTGCCGTAAAGCTTTATTATTATTATTATTATTTTAAATTATATATATATATATAATTTAAAAAGTTATAAAAGTTAAAAACACATACATGTTTTTGTTTATGTATATACACACACACACTCACACACATTCTCACTCACACACATTCTCACTCACACACACTCTCACACACACACACACGTTTGTTTTTGTGAAATGTGAGGACATTCCATAGGCGTAATGGTTTTTATACCGTACAAACCGTATTTTCTATCCCCTTAAACTGCCCCTAAACCTACCCATCACACACACACACACACACACAGGACATGGGGAACGTCCTCACATTTCACCCTCTTTTTGTATAACTTATGTCATTATACACAGTTGTGTCCTGATATTTCACAAAAACATGCCCACACACACAGACACTCACACACATACACACACAAACACACACACACACACACACACACACACACACACACACACACACACACACACACATCTATAGTCATTTATGCATTTTGGCATTTGACTAAACAGTCAAGATTGAATGAATATCCAATGATTTAATTTAATATTTAAAATGACTGAAGAATATTTTATATTAAAGTATTAGTAATCTATATACGGTTTTGTCATTTTCATATTTACATCTTAATATAATGCAAGCAAAATATTTAAAATGCTACTTCAGTATTTGTACGCAAACTATGAGAACGTAAAGTGTAAATCCTGACGTGTTTCCATCGCTACAGCTCCTCGCGCGCTGAACTCTCGCTGTGCGTCTCGCGCAAAGGCTGAGCAAGTGCGTTACCTGTTACTATGACGCTGCTCCGTCGCTATGGCTGCATCATCATCATCATCACCATCATCATCCTCGTTACTAAACGCTTCCTTTGCTCTCTCTCTCTCTCTCTCTCTCTGTCAAGTGGCTCTGCTTGTTTTCACTCGCACAATATTACGCTCGTGCCACAGTCCAGCCCTGAAGCGCGCGCAGACACAACCTCTCTCTCTCTCTCTCTCTCTCTCTCTCTCTCTCTCTCTCTCTCTCTCTCTCTCTCTCTCTCTCTCTCTCTCTCTCTTTACCAGCTCAACAAGCTGATTGAGTTACAGAGAGACTCGCGCAAGCATACGCACCGGGCGCGCGCGTAATCTCACACCTCCTCCCGCGCGCCCGCCCTCTCTCAACACTCTTTAATGATATAGACGCAGATTTGGGCAAATATTAATCTCCCACTCGGGCTACAATTACCCCGAGGCTGGTGTGTTTGAGTTATCGGTTCCTCCGCTGTAATAACGCGGGTTTGTTGCCTTAATTGCGCGCGAGCTCATGTGTGTATGAATGAGGAATGAGCCCGGCGCGTGCACATGCAGTCATTAAGCCACTGAAACGCCAGCAGACACCTTCATATTTCAGCGAGCCCTGTGTATGAAATATGACAAGCAAACAATGGTCGCGGTGCCCTTGGGCTGGACTGCGCGCGGCCGCAAACAATGAACTTCCCCGGAAATAGCGCGATATTGATTATTACAGATCGCATGAAATCATAAGCAATGCATTAATGCGCTGATGCAGAGTCACCGCGAACACCGTTATGACAGACAGACAGACAGACAGACAGCCTCACCCTGAACTTCAGATGCTCGCTGGTGCTCCAGGGTCCTCAGATCCCCCGATCCCGGACGCGTGTCTCCTCTCTCCGCGTCTGGAGCTTCACCACGGACGCGTGTAGATGTTCTCCGTCACAGCATCGGGATATGGGGCTACATTGTTCATGTTCTCGCATCCACAACATTGCAGTCGGCCCCGCCCCCCGGCGCTCGTGATTGGCTCAGAGACTCGGGGTGCCTCAGCACGAGCTCTATTTAAAGTAAACAGGCGCACATCTGGCCAGCGGTGCGCGTCACTGTCGCCGGAGGTCGCGCGCCGACGCTGCGTGCGCGGTGAACCAGAGGAGACCTTGAAGGTTGACAAACTATTTATATATATATATATCATATCATATGAATATAGGTATGTGACCATGAACCACAAAACCGGTCATAAGGGTCTATTTTGCTGAATAAATAATCTTTCCGTAATGATAGGACAATATTTGGCCGAACTTTTGAAAATCTGGAATCTGAGGCTGCAAATATTGAGAAAATCTCCTTTAAAGTTGTCCAAATGAAGTCCTTAGCAATGCATATTACTACTTTCGTGATATATTTACGGTGGGAAATTTACTAAATATCTTTATGGAACATGATCTTAATATCCTAATGATTTTTGGCATTTCAGTAAAATGTATAATTTTGACCCATACGATGTATTGTTGGCTATTGCCACAGATATACCTGCTGTGGAGCTCCAGGGTCACGGATATAATGCTGAATTAATTTCATTTTCTTTATTTATATAGCATATTTAATGCAACTGTGCTTTCCAAACAATAAAGAAAACCAGGGGCGATTCTAGGATTTTCATTTTAGTGAGCGTATGAAAAAAAATTGGTAAGACTTTAGTTTAGGGTCCAATTCTCACTATTAACTAGTAGCTTATTAGTATGCATATCAGGATATTGGCTGTTTATTATTACTTATAAAGCAAATATTAATGCCTCCTTCTGCATGAGCATATTGTACATCCCTTAATAATACAAAGTAGGCAGGTTTATAATCACTGAGATCCCACATGTGAGTTTTGGGGGGTTTGGGGGTCATGACCCCTGAGAACATGTAGATTTCTCTGATCTACATTTGTGCATTTTAAAATGTTCTGAACGCCAAAAAATAGATACCAACAGCTTAAAAACCATGTCAGTGGCAGATATGACTGATAAAGTTTTTCCATTTTTGTCAGTGAAGAAAGTAAACATGTTTAACTGATATTTATATGTTTTATGAATCATTTTCATAGACATGTTAATTTACTGAAGGCTAAAAGCTAGGTAACTAAATGTATTAAATTAATTCACAATATGCCCACATTCATTACTAATCTTATGCCCAATACAAGCTGAACAAAGTTGAGCTTTTTTATTTACTGAGAGCTACTGATTAAATTATTCATTTACAATATGCACACAATTATTACTAATATTACTTTGTTAATATTTCTTGTTTGTTAATTATATTATAAATTACATCACATAGGCCTATTTCAAATCAAAATGGCGAAATTAGACAAAAGTTTATTAATTTGGCTGAATATTTTTGTCATTTGTTTAACATTTCTGACTTACAGAAGCAGCTCAAATATGAAATGTTTAGTTTAGCTTCATATCTGCTAAGATTCAGCTCAGCCTCAGCAGCTTCTGTGAACTTAAAGCCCGCCTGCTCGGATTTGATTGGTTTTCTCAAATATGTTGACATTGATGAGCGATGACAGTCCAATGAGAGCTCAGATCAACACACACACACACACCTCTGCTTCTGACGTGAAGAACACGCTGATTAACGCAGATTAAAAGACGGGATGAAGCCGAAGCCTCAGTTTCATATGTTCATTTTTTTAGGGGGGCAGGACAGAAGTTTAGGATGAATATCATCCGCTCTCCAGATCGCCATAACTTCCTGTGAATAAGGTCAAAATACTGGCGCGATCATAGAAATATATACGTAGATGCCTCATTCGACCGATCCGCGCAGGCACTAATGAGGCATCTAAATTTCTATGATCGCGCCGGTATTTTGACCTTATTCACAAGAAGTTATGGCGGTCTGGAGAGCGGATGACATTCGTCTGATATGAAGTGAAATAATAACATAAATACTGTCGGGTTTCTCGCAGAACGCGATGGTTTCGTGTCTTAAGACATCAATGTGTCGCCACGAGCCGCAGGTTTAATTTGAAGTTTTTTTACTCTAATAGAATTAGACCCCAGTGACATCATCATACGACTATCACACTGTTAAAAATCTTCATTTGTGTTCGACTGAAGAAACACACACACACCTACATCTCTGATGCCCTGGGGGTGAGCAGATACACATAAACATTTAGTTTTTGGCTGAACTATCCCTTTAATGCATTCTGGCAGCAGCATGTGGATGTTTTGAAGACGCTCCATTGCTTTATTATTAAGTCCAAAATAAAGCGAGTTGCAGTCGTCCATGCGTGAAAACACAACCACAGTCAGTGCTTTCTCAAAGTCAACAGATGATAAGAAAGGTTTCGTTTTGGCTAAAAGATGAAGGTTAAAGAAACTAGATCTGACTACCGATTTTTCATTTGTAAATCTGTGTCCAGAACATTGGCTTTTTAGCATTGAAACACTTCCTGATTTCAGGCCAAACACAATAATGTCAGTTTTGTCATCATTTAATTTCAGAAAGTTTGCAGCCATCCAGGCTTTACTGTCCTGTAAACAGGCCTCAATAATGTTCATTTTAAAGGCAGCATCTAAAGTGAGAATAATACTGAGGTCCTCCACTTCTGAATATGATGCAGTGTGGGTCCTGATAATGCCAAATATCTTATGTCACCAGTACAAAGTGTCCTACATTATTCTATACATATCTAGCCAAAATAATTCAGTACTTTCAGCTTCAGAATCATGAATATTTTAATTGTGGTGTCACTGTCCTGCTGTTATTGTGCATTGGGTTATTTACACCCCAAAGTAATACCAAATTTATCATTTTAAGTCAAAGGTACATTTTTGGTTAATATGGAACCGTGGCATGAGAGGATCATCTGCAAAGTGTTACTTATATTTTTTTTTATGTATTATGAACACACTGTAAAAAAAAATTAAAAAAGTAAGTTACCTGGTTGCCTTAAAAAAAAGTTTTTTTAAATGTTTTGAAAAAATAGAATTTGAGTTAATTGAAATTAAAAATTTGAGTTAATACAACGACATTTGAGAATCGACATCCCCTTTATTCAAATTTTATTAAAATATTTTGTAAGCATAAGTGTAATTGTGTGTTTTATTTGTAATAATGCAGTGAAACATGCCAAATTGTGCTATTTTCATGATTTATCGCAACATTTCTTATTTATTTATGTGGTTCAGATACAATAATATTTTGAGTTTCTATTTATTAAACCAATTTCCTTCAATGTATTAACTCAAAACTCAAAAACTTTTAATTTCAATGAACTCAAAATTTTAAGGAAACCAGATTACTTTTTTTAAGTTAAACCAACAACATTTTTACAGTGTAGAAGTTCGTTTCAACTCTCTATATTACAATTTACATTCAACTGACTTACAATTTTGAGTTGAATCTTGTATAACTTAAATTAAAAAGTTGAAATTGCTTAACTTATTTTGAGTTAAATTAACTTAAAAACATATGTTGTCATAACTAAATAATTTTTTACAGTGTAGGGGTGTAACGGTACACATTTATGTTGTTTTTGTGGTTTCGTGCTCCAGGGTCACACACACACACACACACACACACACACACACACACACACACACACACACACACACACACACACACACACACACACACACACACACACACACACACACACACACACACACACACACACACACACACACACACACACACACACACACACACACACACACACACACACACACACACACACACACACACACACACACACACACACACACACACACACACACACATATACTATTTTAAAGAGTGATCATAAAACGGTTGTTTAGAGATGGGATCATGGGTCAAAGGACACGTCTGTAAAACGTCATTACACTTGTAAAAAAATATTGTTGGTTTAACTTTAAAAAAGTAAGTAATCTGGTTGCCTTAATGTTGAGTTCATTGAAATCAAAAATGTGAGTTAGTACAATGAAGGAAATTGGTTTAATAAATAGAAACTCAAAATATTATTGTATCTGAACCACATAAATGAAAATAAATGTTATGATAAATCATGAAAATATTGTTTCACTGCATTATTACAAATAAAACACACAATTATGCAATATGCTTACACAATCTTTTAATAATATTTGAATAAAGGGTGATGTCGATTCTCAAAAATGTTCATTGCATTAACTTTCTAATTTAAATGAACTAAAAATGAAGGCATCCAGATATAGTTTTTACAGTGACTGATGTCTTTACACAGATTTCCGAGCATTAAATAAAAATAAAAATGATAATGCTTTCATTTCCCTTAATGACATCTTTCAGTTCTTCAGATTTAAACAGAACTGAAATGAATTCTTGTGTGTTTACATGACTCTTAAAAGTGACATACACACATTTCAGATGCTTTTATCTAAAGTATGTCAACTCACACGCATTAAATATCTTAATAATACGTTCATTTTTATATAAAATACCACCGATTACATCAAACCAAGCAGTGGAACAGCAGTTGCACATTGTTTTTATATACAATAAAAGAACCTTTTGTTAAGTCAGCTGATATTTATTCATAACACTGCGAATATGTTGATAATCTTTCGATGTGTATTGCGGTTTCTTGTGTGTGTGTGTGTGTTGATCAAACGGTCAGGAAAATGTCCAACTGCTGCCCTCTAGTGGTCAAACTGACAACTCACATCTCTCACTCGTCCAGTTATGAAATAAACACAAAATTAATGATTTATTAAAATATTTGACATTATGTTCAAATTAGAAACTTTCTAGGTTACTTTTATGAAAATAGAAAAAAAAGCATTTTGTCCATTATGAACCCTTTTTTATGAAGTAATCCTCCAGTTGGAGATCATTGTGCTTTGGGAGTGAGAAGGTAGACTTTCTCCATCAGAGAATCCAGACCCCATGATCTGTGCCTTTCCTCAAAGCCATCCACCGTCTGAACCAGCTCAATGTCACAGCCTCCACCTGGAACATCACACACATCACAAAACCATCTGGACACAAAAGCTCAGGCATAACATTATGACCAGTGAACAACACTGATGATCTCCTGTTAGTGGGTGGGATATATTCGGCAGCAAGTGAACATTTCGTTGATGTGTTAGAAGTAGGAAAAATGGGCAAGCGTAAGGATTTGAGCGAGTTTGGGCCAGATTGTGACGGCTAGACGACTGGGTCAGAGCATTGTTTGCTGAACAAACAAGTCCGATCCATCTCACCACACACCTAAAGGATCTGCTGCTAACATCTTGGTGCCAGATACCACAGCACACCTTCTAGAGGAGTCCATGCCTCGACGGGTCACAACAGTAGTCATAATGTTATGCCTGATCGGTGTATAATGCAGAATAAATAACAAAAACCAAAACTCACCAAACACATTTTTTACATCCTCCTCCGACACAAGAAAAGGTGGACCTGCGTGTCAAACGTGGCGACAGAAAAGATCAAATACTGAAATAAATATGCTTCATAATTAATACAAATAATAAATGATTTCCTGAGATGACCTTTGTACAGCTCAGGATTGTATTCCACCGTGTCCACCAGATATCTGCAGTCCTCGCTCATTAGGGAAATCAGGAGAGTGGCATACCTGTGGGATGAAGAGACGATGTGTTCAAACACAATCCCACTAAAACAGACGAGAAATATAGATTTAATACGCACTTCAGCCGGTCACATGGGTTTATGGCCACCAGTGCTCCTCTGTCCCAAATCCCTCCGAACTGTCCCGCAACAGCCCTGTGAGACCAAGAGAGGCTTTTCAGTGTGTGTCGTTTTATCATCTAAAATAAGAACGTGTAAAACACACCTGGAGAACTTGAATAAATCACACTGATAGATGGAGATCTTTCCATCCGCGCTCTGAGAACAAGGAAAAGACATTAGTCGAGAGAGAGAGAGAGGGACAGAAACATGAATGATTCAATGACTCACTCATAAAGACTTCATTACTGGATGAATCAGTGTTTTTGAATGAATCTCTTGAGTGAATGATTCAATGACTCACTCATAAAGACTTCACTTGTTTCATTACTGGATGAATCAGTGTTTTTGAACGAATCTCGAGTGAATGATTCAATGACTCACTCATAAAGACTTCATTACTGGATGAATCAGTGTTTTTGAATGAATCTCTTGAGTGAATGATTCAATGACTGACTCATAAAGACTTCACTTGGTTCATTATTGGATGAATCAGCATTTTTGAACAAATCTCTTGAATGAATGATTCAATGGCTCACTCATAAAGACTTCACTTGTTTCATTACTGGATGAATCAGTGTTTTTGAACAAATCTCTTGAGTGAATGATTCAATGGCTCACTCATAAAGACTTCATTACTGGATGAATCAGCATTTTTGAACAAATCTCTTGAATGAATGATTCAATGACTCGCTCATAAAGACTTCACTTGTTTCATTACTGGATGAATCAGCGTTTTTGAATGAATCTCTTGAATGAATGATTCAATGACTCACTCAAAGACTTCACTTGTTTCATTACTGGATGAATCAGTGTTTCTGAACGAATCTCTTGAATGAATGATTCAATGACTCACTCATAAAGACTTCATTAATGGATGAATCAGTGTTTTTGAATGAATCTCTTGAGTGAATGATTCAATGACTGACTCATAAAGACTTCACTTGTTTCATTACTGGATGAATCAGTGTTTTTGAACAAATCTCTTGAATGAATGATTCAATGACTCACTCATAAAGACTTAATTACTGGATGAATCAGTGTTTTTGAACGAATCTCTTGAGTGAATGATTCAATGACTCACTCATAAACACTTCACTTGTTTCATTACTGGATGAATCAGTGTTTTTGAATGAATCTCTTGAGTGAATGATTCAATGACTCACTCATAAAGACTTCACTTGTTCCATTAGTGGATAAATCAGTGTTTTTGAACGAATCTCTTGAGTGAATGATTCAATGACTCACTCATAAAGACTTCATTACTGGATGAATCAGTGTTTTTGAACAAATCTCTTGCGTGAATGATTCAATGACTCGCTCATAAAGACTTCACTTGTTTCATTACTGGATAAATCAGCGTTTTTGAATGAATCTCTTGAATGAATGATTCAAAGACTCACTCATAAAGACTTCACTTGTTTCATTACTGGATGAATCAGCGTTTTTGAATGAATCTCTTGAATGAATGATTCAATGACTCACTCAAAGACTTCACTTGTTTCATTACTGGATGAATCAGCATTTTTGAACGAATCTCTTGAATGAATGATTCAAAGACTCGCTCATAAAGACTTCACTTGTTTCATTACTGGATGAATCAGCGTTTTTGAACAAATCTCTTAAGTGAATGATTCAATGACACACTCAAAGACTTCACTTGTTTCATTACTGGATGAATCAGTGTTTCTGAACGAATCTCTTGAGTGACTGATTCAATGTCAAATACATTTTTGCCTCTTGTCGATGTACAATAATTGATCAAATCTTTATTTCAAGCGTTATTTTCAAAAGGCTTTTGATCACTAGCGTAGATATCAGTGTTTATATCGGAACTATAAACTTGTATCCCAGTACTTCAGTGATCATTTGAATTATTATAACACAAATAATAATACTTTGTGAAGCTGCTTCATATCTACACATTTCAACGGCTCTCTCTGGACCAGCGGCAACACAAACATTGAATGTTCGCCGTGACGTCAGAAGGTTTAATAGACACAGATGAATTGCGGTCATTTGGGGATCAGATTGCGTGGGTGTCTGAATCAGCTCTAGCGGACAGAAACTCAATGTGTGATTTATGGGAACTGTAATTGAATTATTGCAAACTCTATAGATGACAAACACAGACACCTTGAAAAGCTTCGCTCCAGGAATAGCTGGCACTGGTTCTTCATTATAAGCAAGATCTTGTTCTTCAAAGAACTGACGGATTCCTTTCTCTGAAATTTCAACTCCAACAACGGTGTGACCCATATCAGCCAGCCTGAGAAAGAACATCAACACTTTAGGGAAGATTTCCAACATTATTGACTGAAACAGAAACGTTAGACCTCGTACCACTTCATGTCTACAGCTTTTCCACACAGTGGGAAGAAGAACCGAATCTCCTTTCGTCCGCATACAGCTTTGTCCAAGTTCTTTTCCAGCAAACTACCAAGGTGGATTGAAACAAATGAAAGTGAGAGTTTTAGAGTAAAACGATACACAGCAGAGCTCCAGACTAACTTTCTTCACTAGGAGCACAGTCGCCCCCAAATGAAAAAATGTAGCGGCGCACACCGTAAATCAACATGCTAACCAAATCTGCTCATTTCCACTGTATTACAAATAAATACTTTGATAATACAGGGCTCCAGACTAACATTTGAGACCAGGAAAATGTATCATAAGGTTAATTTAATCATAAAATTACTATTGTTTTGTTAATAAGTGCAGTTACTAATAATAGTACATGTTTATTGGAAATTTAACAGTGAAGCGCTGAGCTTGAATTGTTATGCAGAAAAAAATGAACTGTAATGTGCAAAAACCAAGGAAAATTGTAATATTCCACTCTTATTAAATGTACTATTGTTCTTCTATAGTATCAAACTGAACTAAAGGAGCACTCTTTACTTGTTTTCTGTTTAATCC
The DNA here is from genome assembly GCF_949357685.1 of Gobio gobio. Classification (NCBI taxonomy): domain Eukaryota; kingdom Metazoa; phylum Chordata; class Actinopteri; order Cypriniformes; family Gobionidae; genus Gobio; species Gobio gobio. Next base: position 2,765,448 of record NC_137104.1, read on the forward strand.
AGTCAAAATTTGAAGAAAAGTTTTAGTTTTTCATCAGACTTTGTGACTTCCTACTTTTTTCCATATATTAAGGAGTGGAAATGTCTAATAAGTCAAATAAGAGCTCCTATGCCACCACCTACTGGTTATAGTGGGTTTTTTGTTTGTTTTTGCCATAAAGTGGCCAGCACCTTTACACTTTTAGTTTACAAATCATCACACTAAAAATAGCATTAAAATTGGATAATATTTAGAGCTTTGAAGTGCTGGAAAAAGTACTCTCAAAAGGTTGTACGAACCCTGAGATGAATAATATAATAAAAAAACATTTGACTATTTCTTCCACAATACCATGGGGTGTCACTACATTAAATCCAGGGCTGGACATTAAGCCTAAGTAAATCTGTCCTTCACTTGTCCGAGTAAAACATTTGCTTGTCCGGATTTGTTTTGTAAATATAATCTATACTGAAGCAATATTCTCACCAGTGCTCAATCAGCTTTGACATATTTAAATATGCATATTTGTCATATTTTTACCTTTTTATAAAGGGCATTTTTCCATAATCTTATTAAATATAGGATATGCTTCAGCTTTCCTTTTATATTCTTAAATTTGATCTATAAATTAAATTAGAATAAGACACTATAGGCTGTTACCAATCAAATTAAATCATTTACACTGACAAATTACAACTGCATTAAGTTATGAGATTATTTTAAATATTTTTGAATATACAAATAAGAAATGTTGGAAAGATGAAACTAAAGCACCAGTAGGAGGAGGCAGCATGTGACCGTCTGAATGAGCGAGTCATTGAGTCGATTCAGTGAAACGGATGAATCATTCAAGAATTAGGCGGTCGTTTACCAATAGTTCATTGAATCTTTGATTCAACCGATTCACTAAAACACTGAATCATTCACTAACACACACTGATGCTGTGAGATGTGTTACGGTTCTGCTGTGATATTTGTTTGGAACTATTTTCGCTGCTGAAATAGAACAAAAACAGTCCATATTGCTTCTAAAATGTAAGTGACTAAATGTTAATGAATTGTTTATGGAACTGGCATATGAAATCAGTCATGTTCAGTCGTGATGGTGTTCAGGAAAACACACTCTTGTTAGTGTAATGTTGCTTTACTGTATCATATGTTATAAATATAAAAACTGCACAATTTTAACGCTGTATGTTAACTGAGTTTCTGTGTGTGAGCGGCGCTCATTTGTTTTAGATTTTCTCCTCGAGAGGCGGCGCGAGCCTCAACAGCTCAACCTTATTAACGTCAGTTCGTTTTATATTATTATCCACTATCGATCTCCACTTACACTGATGCAGAATCATTATTGCACTTTGGTGATTCCCTAGTTAGTTTTTGTTTTGACGTTTTAACCAGGATACTTGTCCGTCGGGCAAGTAAAATTCTCTTTCACTTGCCCCTTCAAAAAATCCTCTTGTCCCGGACAAGCGTTAAAGGGTTAGTTCACCCAAAAATGAAAATTCTGTCATTAATTACTTACCCTCATGTCGTTCGAGACCCGTCAGACCTCCGTTCATATTCGGAACACAAATGAAGATATTTTAGTGTAAAGCTGATGCTGAGAAAGGCTTCAGATAGGCCTCCATTGGCATTCTGTACACTTATACTCACAAGACCCATAAAAGGCACTAAAAATGTCGTTACAAAGTCCATCTCACCACAGTGACTCTACAATAATCTTACGATGCGACGACAATAGTTTTTGTGCGCAAAAAAAATCAAAATAACACCTTTTTCCAACTTGTTACTGCCGTGTGTGTCTCCACGACGCATGCGTGAGAATATGAGCAGATCCGGCGTTCGGACACATGACCCAGAAGAGATTTGTTTACAAGCAGAGAAAGACGCGCGTGTCTAAGCTGTTGAATTCTACACTGATCGTGCTTTAGGTCTCGGCGTAGTTCTCAAAATGGGGCTTAAGTGTGCATTTCATGGATTCCCGAACGCCGGATCTGCGTCATATTCTCACGCATGCGTCGTGGAGGCACACACGGAAGACAAGAACAAGCTGGATAAAGGTGTTATTTTGATTTTTTTTGCGCACAAAAACTATTGTTGTCGCATCGTAAGATTATTGTAGAGTCACTGTGGTGAGATGGACTTTGTAATGACGTTTTTAGTGCCTTTTATGGGTCTTGTGAGTGTAAATGTACTGAATGCCAATGGAGGCCTATCTGAAGCCTTTCTCAGCATCAGCTTTACACTAAAATAGCTTCATTTGTGTTCCGAATATGAACGGAGGTCTTACGGGTCTCGAACGACATGAGGGTGAGGACTTAATGACAGAATTTTCATTTTTGGGTGAACTAACCCTTTAATGTCGAGCCCTGAAATCCATGGTGAATGTTTATGATTTGTGGACTGAAAGCCCTGAATGTTTCAAAATGTTTCTCCTGGTCTCCACATCAGTTCTGCTCTGATATCTTTGGTTTATAACAGAGGATTCTGCACCAAATGCTTCCTCTTTAATGTGCATGACTATAGCATCAGTATTGATAAGAGTGTGAGTCTGTGATTACTTGTGCACGCGAGGTCTGTGAAAACCAGTTCTTCCCTCCTGCCAGCGGTCCTCCCACTCGGACAGAGCCATCACCCGCTGTGCCTGAGCAGACATGTCCTCTCTTCTCATCGGGGTAGCGCAGTTGCTACGGGCAAATAATAAAATGGGTCATTCCATGTCAACCCAACCAGAGGTCCCTGGCACAAATTTTGGATTTTGTTCATATATTTTCTATAGAAAGACAAACATAAATAGTGATGACAGCCAAAATATGCAATGTCACAGTATATTTAGAGTAATTCACTGTTTTTAGAAGGGGGTCAAAATGACAATTCTCACCTGGAGCCAAATTACAGGGGTGTAAAAATGACTTTAGAAAGATGGCAGCATCATTATTTTATTTTGACTCAGAGATTGGTAGATCTATTAGTGAAATCCGTTGACTTTCGCAATATTTGTTGCATTATATGCCAACGGTGGCCGTTCAAAAATGGCAAATAAGCACTTCTTGTGTGTTTGTGCCTCAAGTTTGCATGCCTGTAACTCAATAAATATTAAAGATATCTTAAAATCCTTTTGGATTCTGGTTCATAACTAACTTTTCTTTTGGTATCTCCATTTTAAAGGCCCTCGATGGTTCAGTCCCAGAGATATGGAGATCTCAATGTGGCTCCATGAGTAAATTGTACACATTTTCAGTGGCCAAAAAACAAATGTCTCTTTGCATACATCTGATACTTTTTTTTGTATTTTAAAAAGGAATATCTGAAGAACAAATAATGTTGAAACTACAAATGCATCTCGTGTTTTTCAATCAATTTTTCACATTCCTGTCCGAGTGCCATAAGTATTCATTTGAGCGTCATAAATATTCATTTTTCCAAAGTTTGCTTGCCTGTAACTCAAAAAGTATACAAGATATCGTAATATCCTTCTAGATTCTCATTCCTAGTAAACTTTTCTTTTTGAAATCTTCATTTTCAAGGCCCTACATAGTTCAGTCCCATAGATACAGGGATCTCAAAGCAGCTCCATGTTCAATCTTTACTCATTTTCAGTGATCGAAAGGTGAAATCTGTCATTTTGACCTCCTCTACAAAACAGTGGATTACTCAGTCAATATACATCTGTGACATTTCATATGTTGGCTTTCATCACTCATTATATTCGTCTTTCTAAATACAAAATATGAACAAAATCAAATTAAGTTGAGCCACAATTCACTGACGTAATCATGCGTAGTTAGGAGAGC